>NC_069500.1:930083006-930438006 GCF_027579735.1 Bombina bombina | reverse complement strand
TGGAAGAACCACAAGTTTTCAAAGCTAAATTACTGGAAAAGCAGGCAAAATAAATATTGAAATAAGTTGCAAATTACTGAGATTTTTATGATTAGTTAACCATTTTATGGGGGGGGGATTAGGTTTTGACTGTAAAATCACTTTTCGTGATTTAGATATTGGTGCCCTATCAATAGTTTAAACTGTGGGATTTTTATAAATCCACTTCTGAGCATGAAAACAAAAAATTCTACTTCTCTTAATACACGGTTACACTGCTAACTTCAAATAAGCTGCCATCCTGGCATCTATCATATCCGTGAGAATGTTTGCTTAATATCTGCATGGATCATTGTGCACAGAGACTGAGCTAGCTTGCACTGTTTGGGTTTAAAATAGGTTAGTATTGAAGAAATTGTGCTTAGCGTTCACTAGATATATACTTAAAAAAAAAAAAAAAAAACACACATTCTGTTATTAGAATATTTTTTTATAGTGCGGACAGTCTATAAAATTTAGTGTTTGCTGTAAAACTTTTTTTACTATGATTTTCTTGTATTTAATTTTTGGAAAATGTTGCAACTTATAATAATAATTTGTATTACTTATTATTACTTATTCTTATTATTCTTATAAATAATTTAATAAATAAGATCACATGTAAAGTAAGTTTACAAATAGTCTTTAATCGTCGTGCCAGGTTACCAGGTAAACACATACGTTCTACATTATTGGGTCATTTGTATAATCTTTTAATGTTTTACACATAAAGATGATCCTTCAGATGTTTGTTGTTTTTTTTGTTTTTTTTTTCAAACAGAGAATGTATTTCATTTTTTTGTTTAAGTGTTCAGCTGTTGTCTACAAATGCATAAAATGGTATCTTATAATGCTTAGCCAATATAATATTCACTGATAAAATTAGTCATGTGAAACAATTGGAATAATATACGGCATAGGAATGTTTCTTATTATGCCATTTGACTGTTAAAGGGAATTTTTGTTGTTTTAAAAAATAGATTCTCCCTTTATTACCCATTCCCCAGTTTTGTATAACCATCACAGTTATATTAATACACTTTTATCTGTGATTCTCTGTGATTAACTTGTATCTAAGTATCTTCTGCCAGCCCCCTGATCACATGACATTCTATTTATTATCTATTGACTTTCATTTCTCCAACATAGGTGTGTCCGGTCCACGGCGTCATCCTTACTTGTGGGATATTCTCTTCCCCAACAGGAAATGGCAAAGAGCCCAGCAAAGCTGGTCACATGATCCCTCCTAGGCTCCGCCTTCCCCAGTCATTCTCTTTGCCGTTGTACAGGCAACATCTCCACGGAGATGGCTTAGAGTTTTTTGGTGTTTAACTGTAGTTTTTATTATTCAATCAAGAGTTTGTTATTTTAAAATAGTGCTGGTATGTACTATTTACTCTGAAACAGAAAAGAGATGAAGATTTCTGTTTGTAAGAGGAAAATGATTTTAGCAACCGTTACTAAAATCGATGGCTGTTTCCACACAGGACTGTTGAGAGGAATTAACTTCAGTTGGGGGAAACAGTGAGCAGACTTTTGCTGCTTGAGGTATGACACATTTCTAACAAGACGATGTAATGCTGGAAGCTGTCATTTTCCCTATGGGATCCGGTAAGCCATTTTTATTACATAAAGAAAAAAAGGGCTTCACAAGGGCTTTTAAGACTGTAGACATTTTCTGGGCTAAAACGATTTATATATAAGCATATTTTATACTCCATAGCCTTGAGGAATTATTTTAATCTTGGGAATTATGTAAAATAACCGGCAGGCACTGTATTGGACACCTTATTCTCTAGGGGCTTTCCCTAATCATAGGCAGAGTCTCATTTTCGCGCCTCTATTGCGCACTTGTTTTTGGGAAGCATGACATGCAGATGCATGTGTGAGGAGCTCTGATACATAGATAAGACTTTCTGAAGGCGTCATTTGGTATCGTATTCCCCTTTGGGCTTGGTTGGGTCTCAGCAAAGCAGATACCAGGGACTGTAAAGGGGTTAAATATAAAAACGGCTCCGGTTCCGTTATTTTAAGGGTTAAAGCTTCCAAATTTGGTGTGCAATACTTTTAAGGCTTTAAGACACTGTGGTGAAATTTTGGTGAATTTTGAACAATTCCTTCATACTTTTTCACATTTGCAGTAATAAAGTGTGTTCAGTTTAAAATTTAAAGTGACAGTAACGGTTTTATTTTAAAACGTTTTTTGTACTTTGTTATCAAGTTTATGCCTGTTTAACATGTCTGAACTACCAGATAGACTGTGTTCTGTATGTGGGGAAGCCAAGGTTCCTTCTCATTTAAATAGATGTGATTTATGTGACACAAAATTTAGAGAAAATGATGCCCAAGATGATTCCTCAAGTGAGGGGAGTAAGCATGGTACTGCATCATCCCCTCCTTCGTCTACACCAGTCTTGCCCACACAGGAGGCCCCTAGTACATCTAGTGCGCCAATACTCCTTACTATGCAACAATTAACGGCTGTAATGGATAATTCTATCGAAAACATTTTAGCCAAAATGCCCACTTATCAGCGAAAGCGCGACTGCTCTGTTTTAGAAAATACTGAAGAGCATGAGGACGCTGATGATATTGGTTCTGAAGTACCCCTACACCAGTCTGAGGGGGCCAGGGAGGTTTTGTCTGAGGGAGAAATTTCAGATTCAGGGAAAATTTCTCAACAAGCTGAACCTGATGTGATTACATTTAAATTTAAATTGGAACATCTCCGCGCTCTGCTTAAGGAGGTGTTATCTACTCTGGATGATTGTGAGAATTTGGTCATTCCAGAGAAATTAGGTAAAATGGACAAGTTCCTAGAGGTCCCGGGGCCCCCCGAAGCTTTTCCTATACCCAAGCGGGTGGCGGACATTGTAAATAAAGAATGGGAAATGCCCGGTATACCTTTCGTCCCTCCCCCCATATTTAAGAAATTGTTTCCTATGGTCGACCCCAGAAAGGACTTATGGCAGACAGTCCCCAAGGTCGAGGGGGCGGTTTCTACTCTAAACAAACGCACCACTATACCCATAGAAGATAGTTGTGCTTTCAAAGATCCTATGGATAAAAAATTAGAAGGTTTGCTTAAAAAGATGTTTGTTCAGCAAGGTTACCTTCTACAACCAATTTCATGCATTGTTCCTGTCACTACAGCAGCGTGTTTCTGGTTCGATGAACTAGAAAAGGCGCTCAATGAAAATTCTTCTTATGAGGAGATTATGGACAGAATTCATGCTCTCAAATTGGCTAATTCTTTCACCCTAGACGCCACTTTGCAATTGGCTAGGTTAGCGGCGAAAAATTCTGGTTTTGCTATTGTGGCGCGCAGAGCGCTTTGGCTAAAATCTTGGTCAGCGGATGCGTCTTCCAAGAACAAATTGCTTAACATTCCTTTCAAGGGGAAAACGCTGTTTGGCCCTGACTTGAAAGAGATTATTTCTGATATCACTGGGGGCAAGGGCCACGCCCTTCCTCAGGATAGGTCTTTCAAGGCCAAAAATAAACCTAATTTTCGTCCCTTTCGCAGAAACGGACCAGCCCCAAGTGCTACGTCCTCTAAGCAAGAGGGTAATACTTCTCAAGCCAAGCCAGCCTGGAGGCCAATGCAAGGCTGGAACAAAGGAAAGCAGGCCAAGAAACCTGCCACTGCTACCAAGACAGCATGAGATGTTGGCCCCCGATCCGGGACCGGATCTGGTGGGGGGCAGACTCTCTCTCTTCGCTCAGGCTTGGGCAAGAGATGTTCTGGATCCTTGGGCGCTAGAAATAGTCTCCCAAGGTTATCTTCTGGAATTCAAGGGGCTTCCCCCAAGGGGGAGGTTCCACAGGTCTCAATTGTCTTCAGACCACATAAAAAAACAGGCATTCTTACATTGTGTAGAAGACCTGTTAAAAATGGGAGTGATTCATCCTGTTCCATTAGGAGAACAAGGGATGGGGTTCTACTCCAATCTGTTCGTAGTTCCCAAAAAAGAGGGAACATTCAGACCAATCTTAGATCTCAAGATCCTAAACAAGTTTCTCAAGGTTCCATCGTTCAAAATGGAAACCATTCGAACAATTCTTCCTTCCATCCAGGAAGGTCAATTCATGACCACGGTGGATTTAAAGGATGCGTATCTACATATTCCTATCCACAAGGAACATCATCGGTTCCTAAGGTTCGCATTCCTGGACAAGCATTACCAGTTTGTGGCACTTCCGTTCGGATTAGCCACTGCTCCAAGAATTTTCACAAAGGTACTAGGGTCCCTTCTAGCGGTGCTAAGACCAAGGGGCATTGCAGTAGTACCTTACTTGGACGACATTCTGATTCAAGCGTCGTCCCTTCCACAAGCAAAGGCTCACACGGACATTGTCCTGGCCTTTCTCAGATCTCACGGGTGGAAAGTGAACGTAGAAAAAAGTTCTCTATCTCCGTCAACAAGGGTTCCCTTCTTGGGAACAATAATAGACTCCTTAGAAATGAGGATTTTTCTGACAGAGGCCAGAAAATCAAAACTTCTAAACTCTTGTCAAATACTTCATTCTGTTCCTCTTCCTTCCATAGCGCAGTGCATGGAAGTAATAGGTTTGATGGTAGCGGCAATGGACATAGTTCCTTTTGCGCGAATTCATCTAAGACCATTACAACTGTGCATGCTCAGTCAGTGGAATGGGGACTATACAGACTTGTCTCCGACGATACAAGTAGATCAGAGGACCAGAGATTCACTCAGTTGGTGGCTGTCCCTGGACAACCTGTCACAGGGGATGAGCTTCCGCAGACCAGAGTGGGTCATTGTCACGACCGACGCCAGTCTGGTGGGCTGGGGCGCGGTCTGGGGACCCCTGAAAGCGCAGGGTCTTTGGTCTCGGGAAGAATCTATTCTCCCGATAAATATTCTGGAACTGAGAGCGATATTCAATGCTCTCAAGGCTTGGCCTCAGCTAGCAAAGACCAAGTTCATACGGTTTCAATCAGACAACATGACGACTGTTGCGTACATCAACCATCAGGGGGGAACAAGGAGTTCCCTGGCGATGGAAGAAGTGACCAAAATCATTCAATGGGCGGAGACTCACTCCTGCCACTTGTCTGCAATCCACATTCCAGGAGTGGAAAACTGGGAAGCGGATTTTCTGAGTCGTCAGACATTTCATCCGGGGGAGTGGGAACTCCATCCGGAAATCTTTGCCCAAATCACTCAACTGTGGGGCATTCCAGACATGGATCTGATGGCCTCTCGTCAGAACTTCAAGGTTCCTTGCTACGGGTCCAGATCCAGGGATCCCAAGGCGACTCTAGTAGATGCACTAGTAGCACCTTGGACCTTCAAACTAGCTTATGTATTCCCGCCGTTTCCTCTCATCCCCAGGCTGGTAGCCAGGATCAATCAGGAGAGGGCATCGGTGATCTTGATAGCTCCTGCGTGGCCACGCAGGACTTGGTATGCAGACCTGGTGAATATGTCATCGGCTCCACCATGGAAGCTACCTTTGAGACGAGACCTTCTTGTTCAAGGTCCGTTCGAACATCCGAATCTGGTCTCACTCCAACTGACTGCTTGGAGATTGAACGCTTGATCTTATCAAAGCGAGGGTTCTCAGATTCTGTCATTGATACTCTTGTTCAGGCCAGAAAGCCTGTAACTAGAAAAATCTACCACAAAATATGGAAAAAATATATCTATTGGTGTGAATCTAAAGGATTCCCTTGGGACAAGATAAAAATTCCTAAGATTCTATCCTTTCTTCAAGAAGGTTTGGAGAAAGGATTATCTGCAAGTTCTTTGAAAGGACAGATTTCTGCCTTGTCTGTGTTACTTCACAAAAAGCTGGCAGCTGTGCCAGATGTTCAAGCCTTTGTTCAGGCTCTGGTTAGAATCAAGCCTGTTTACAAACCTTTGACTCCTCCTTGGAGTCTCAATTTAGTTCTTTCAGTTCTGCAGGGGGTTCCGTTTGAACCCTTACATTCCGTTGATATTAAGTTATTATCTTGGAAAGTTTTGTTTTTGGTTGCAATTTCTTCTGCTAGAAGAGTTTCAGAATTATCTGCTCTGCAGTGTTCTCCTCCTTATCTGGTGTTCCATGCAGATAAGGTGGTTCTGCGTTCTAAACCTGGTTTTCTTCCGAAAGTTGTTTCTAACAAAAACATTAACCAGGAGATAGTCGTGCCTTCTTTGTGTCCGAATCCAGTTTCAAAGAAGGAACGTTTGTTGCACAATTTGGATGTAGTTCGTGCTCTAAAATTCTATTTAGATGCTACAAAGGATTTTAGACAAACATCTTCCTTGTTTGTTGTTTATTCTGGTAAAAGGAGAGGTCAAAAAGCAACTTCTACCTCTCTCTCTTTTTGGATTAAAAGCATCATCAGATTGGCTTACGAGACTGCCGGACGGCAGCCTCCTGAAAGAATCACAGCTCATTCCACTAGGGCTGTGGCTTCCACATGGGCCTTCAAGAACGAGGCTTCTGTTGATCAGATATGTAAGGCAGCGACTTGGTCTTCACTGCACACTTTTACTAAGTTTTACAAATTTGATACTTTTGCTTCTTCTGAGGCTATTTTTGGGAGAAAGGTTTTGCAAGCCGTGGTGCCTTCCATCTAGGTGACCTGATTTGCTCCCTCCCTTCATCCGTGTCCTAAAGCTTTGGTATTGGTTCCCACAAGTAAGGATGACGCCGTGGACCGGACACACCTATGTTGGAGAAAACAGAATTTATGTTTACCTGATAAATTACTTTCTCCAACGGTGTGTCCGGTCCACGGCCCGCCCTGGTTTTTTAATCAGGTCTGATAATTTATTTTCTTTAACTACAGTCACCACGGTATCATATGGTTTCTCCTATGCAAATATTCCTCCTTTACGTCGGTCGAATGACTGGGGAAGGCGGAGCCTAGGAGGGATCATGTGACCAGCTTTGCTGGGCTCTTTGCCATTTCCTGTTGGGGAAGAGAATATCCCACAAGTAAGGATGACGCCGTGGACCGGACACACCGTTGGAGAAAGTAATTTATCAGGTAAACATAAATTCTGTTTTTAGCCAATTAGTGCAGTGTCTGCCACAAGCCACGGGCGTGATCACAATGCTATCTATATGGTTTACATGAACTAGCTCTCCCCTGTTGTGAAAAGCAAATAAAAAAGCAAGTGATAAGAGGCGACCTTCAAGGGCTTAGAAATTATCATATGAGCCTTCCTAGGTTTAGCTTTCAACTAAGAATACAAAAAAAACAAAGCAAAATTGGTGATAAAAGTAAATTGGAAAGTCGTTTAAAATTGCATGCTCTATCTGAAACATGAAAGTTTTTTTTAGATTTGACTTTAATGTAAAGTATGTGTAGTTAACCAATACTATAATATTATAATGTTCACCTTTCTTACATTATATTTTCTTTCTTTGTACCCAGAATTTTTTACAGATCTCAACAACGTTGTTTGCCGCCTGGCACTGAACAGCACTATGACGGAACTGGTACACTACACCAGGCAGGGTTTACAATGGCTGAGACTAGATTCAAGTACGACTTAAATAAAGCTGTAGGAGCCCTACCCTCTGAATGATCTTGCACTTTGGAAGCCCAGAGAATCTGAGATTTGGGTACAGTAATTTAAGGAATTTAATAGAACATTACATTATTTTGATCATGGGATCTGGTTTTGACTGGAAGCTTGTTGAACATTTTAGATTGCAGCAGGCATTGGACTCCTTGATGAAATGAAGGAAGCCCGGAAATAAATGATGCATTTTAAGCATTATAAAAAAAAAAAAAAAAAATATGAAAAAAGTGCAATGTATTACTGGAAAGGTCAGACATGTCAATGGTCTTTAAACATTTCTAAACCAAACCAGCACAAAAGGAATGTCTCATGGAACAATTTCAAGCCGAGAAATACATTTTGTGAAGTATATAAACAGTTTGCATTCATCACTAGAAGGACTGGAAGGATTGATATTATCTTACACAGAAAAGACTGGTTGCCAGTGAAAGCGAGGGAGATGATGATATATGGACAACACAATTGCCCCTATACAGCATTAATAAAGTACATTGTCTCAAAGGGGGAGGGATAAAACATGATAGAATAGGATTTAAATTTCTTTTTTTTTTTTTTTTTTTTTTTTTTTTAATGTACCCAGGTTCAATGCTTTGTGCCTTAGACCAAGATTCTAATAATCCTTTAACATCTGTCATGTTTTTCTTTCCCACCAGAGACCAGAACTGTTGCCAGGTGGGGGAGGGACAGGAGAAAATATTTTGTGGCATAGTGATATATTTATTATTTGACTTAAAATCAGATAAGTAAATTGTTTCCTGATTTCAATAAATTTTTATTTTTTTGCTGATCATGTTTTTCTAAACAAATCAGGTTACGTCATTGATTCTACATATTCACTTTGTCTAAATCAGATGTTGTTCAGAATGCACAGCTTTTGAGGTACAGCCGAGTCCTGCTATGCTTAAAAAGAGTAACTTTCTAGCCACCACTGATGTGATCTTGTATAATTTAAGTGAATACTCTATTCATAATCTTAATTTGTAAAAAAAAAAAAAATGCGCTTGTCTTGTACTCTTTTGGTAATATTGCTTGTTTACGTGTCTGTATCTGTCTTGGGTCTAAGTAATACCCCATCCCCCATAATTTTTATTTTCTTTATTGATAAAGAAATTATTTTATTTTTTTTTGAGAAAAAAATATTGTCCTCAGATGATGATAAAATTGTGTGTTTTTAGATAAATGGGAACATATCCGGGGGAGGGGGGGGGACCAATAGCATTCCCAGCTACTTAATTAAAATTTCCTTAGTGTAAGCGCAAATACCAATCGAAATATAGATCCATACTAGCGTTTCTCATCAATTTTATACACCCAGCTCCACATTACAAAACTGTCTTTTTCAGTTATAGCACTTCGCTAAATTGTATGTTACAGTAAAAAATAGGTCAGGCTGAAGAAACAGTGTTAAAGGCTGGTGTCATGATCAAAAACTTTGCATGTTCAAATCTATTTTAGTTTTGTATGTGTAACCTATCTTTCCATGAGGAGAGAGTACTTTTTTGTAAGTGAAGTCAGAAGATCACTTACAAAAACACATTTTAATCAATCAATTCGTTTTTGACTCAGGTCCTAATAAATTTACATAATGTCAGGATTTCTTGCACAGTTTGCCTAATCTAGCCACTGATTATAGATTTGCATAGGTTGAGCAATCCTCAGATTCAGGCCTTCTGATGTCACAACTGGAGTTTGGAACTGTTGGAGCCTTTTGATTGACTGTCATATAAAAGGGATTTAAAAATGACTTCATGATGACATCTAAATAAAGTGTTTTTTTTGCGTTTATTCCTCATTTGTGTAAAAAAAAAAAAAAGACTTTTAAAATTAATTTTTGCCTTTTAATCTTTAAAAAAAAATTAAATGTTTCCAATACTCCTCATACGGCACTGTGACTAAAGGCATTGCGACAGTAAGCACTGTTTACTCGCATTTGACCCCAGTGTACACATGGTTAGTGCCATTGATATCATGTGCTAGTCATTGGACTTGGGCAAGGGGCCAAATGCTTGTGAACATTGTAGTTGTTCATATTTTTGGTTTGCTTAGATGTATTATGCACTCTGTATACTGTCCTTTTTAAATAAAATAAAAAATCATGTTTAGTCAGCCACAATTGTTACGTGATGGTAATTTATGTATTGAAGGAAGTCCCTGAATCTTCTGTATATTTTTTTTTATAGCAGTTTAATTGTAGTTGTGCAAATTCCTGTTATTGAATTACATTTTAAATGTTTTATTTAACACCTGCCTCCCCCACTCCAGCCACTTTTTTTTTAAATTTTTTTTTATTGCATGCAGTATGGCTAGAATGTTGAGTGGCTAACAGTTTTTTAAATGTCATCTTCAGAAAAAAAGCTGTCTTGTAAACGGCGGCCAGATGGAGCGGGTTAAAAAATAATTCTAGGTTTAAATCAATAGCTGGAATCTACAATAGCACTTTATGAATTAAACTGCTAAAATACAGAGATTCTCGATCTTCTTTCAATACATAGCAAATTAACCAATGGTAAATGTGTACTGACTTTCCCAAATAGATTAAGGGCTCTATAATAAACGTACACATTTCTGTTCTTTTAGGCACCCCTCGAGTGTCGTACATAATAACTATAAAATATATATCTTGTTTATAAGATAGCATTCAGCCAGTCTGTATTTATTATGGTGAGGCAATCTTTGTTTGAGAAGTGAGAGGTAAAAAGATAATGATAAATAGACATGGGCATTGCGCATCTTAGTTAGCTGCCAAATGCAGGAGTAGACGGCTCTTTTTTTGGAGCCGAATTTATGATTTGTAAAAGATCAACACACTATGGTCTGGATTTACACAGATCTTGGTATAGTGATCTTCCACAAACACAAACCCTCTCCGAAAAGAGTCAAAATCTACGAGGGGCTGCCAACGTCTGCATTTCACAGCTAACAAAGCTGCCGAATGCCCATGTGTAATGAAAACAATAAAAAATATGGCAGAATATAGCCCCTTATGTTTTATGATAGTCATGGTACATCAGATTTAACATGATAAATTATAGCTTCCAATAAATTTGAAGTCAAATTCATTAGAATAATGTCCCATTTAAATTAAAAAGTGAGCAATGGTTTGAAATGATCGGTTAGAATTTTGCAGTAAGCATAGTAATTGTTTTATTTATTTTGGGGAGAAACATTAAGGAAACCTTGTAGCTAGCGTGGGTAAAATGCTTTATCCAGAGAAAAGTTTTTACGTCTGAAAATTGTTAGCAGCCTACAGAGTAATTTATGGTAAACAGACTTTATCCTTTTTCAGAATGTATTTAACATTTTCTTACAAATAGGTTAGCTAGCTTTCATGAATTAAATGTAGATTAAAGGGCATTTGTGTCTACAGAGCTCTTTGATTGTGAATGCAAATTTATAATTAGATAAATCTTTCCAAGATGTTTGTTGGAAGGTGTTTTATAGAGTGAATGAGTGTGCAGGTTTAGAATCTGTACCAGTTATGTATCTAAAAGAGTTATCATTTTGTTTGCATTTAATTTTTTAAAAGATCTTCATTGCCAGATTTTTTTCTTTTTAGATAATAATTTGCACATAATTTGACTTTATTGATCTCACTTTTTGCTAGAAAAAAAAATCTCCTATTCAAGTATTTATATTTATAAGATGTTTATTTTATATATACTATTTACAAAAAAAACCAATTTGTGATCTGCAGATAAAAATAGATGAATTTGGGTGGTTTTTATATGCCATATGTTCACGGTGGGGACATCTGTTTCTGCAAAAACATTCCTTTGCGGTCTACTTTTATTGAAAGTTGAGTACATCTTTGTTTTTAATAGCTCAAGATACAGGGAAAAAAGTGTAATGTAGACAAGAACATACAAAATTAGTGCTAATGGTAACAAATTCAAACTCACCGATCACCAAATTTATGTACCTTACTATTTAAATTGAGCAACAAATGTCTATGTTCAGTTTTTATAATGGTCCAATTTCTAGCTATAACAGTATTATATATAGATATAGTGTAACATTTTGACAGTGGGCTATTGTACCTTTTAATCTGTAAGATTTGAATGAATATTTAGTCTACAGTAACAATGTCATTTTACCGTAGGCAGAAATATTTTGTGTTTTTCCACTAATGAGTTGCCAATTGTATGTCTATCTCATAGACCTCAATAGAGCAGTACTCTCTTCTCTTGTTTTGTGTGCAATGGAAATCATAGCATGCCAAACTCAACCCCCACAAATACTGAACTAGCTGTGTATCTACCGGTGCTTATTGGATCAGAGGCAGATTCCACACGAGAGCAGCAGTGCTCTGTGGTTCTCAAGCAGTACTTTAACTATGTGTAGCACCATTTGGGGGGGTTAAATGCATAGCTTTGCAACATCACTAGTAATTAAATGACATCTAATTAATTAGAGCATGTCATTTTATTACTAAAATGGCCTCCTTAATAAACACATGGAAGTGATGCTTTAAGTCAAATGCATCACTTCCAGTTCTATGACTGTAACTTGGCCATTAAATTGTGCATGTCCTGTTCTTAGAATAGTTTAAATATCATATTTTACTTTACAGTCTCTGTCTCTAGTTTTATTTTTTAATTTTGATCAATTAAATGTAAGTACATAATCTCAGTTGGTTTCTTGATAAGTGCATGACAACTACATTCTGTTTAGAGAACAAATATCTGCAGACAAAATTGGAAGGAAGCAAAAAGTTTACTCATTGTGAATTCCATGTAATCTTCTGGACTGTAATATGGCAAATTATTAAGACACTGAAGTCCAAATGTTTTTACTTATGTATTAAAACAAGCATATTTTAGCATTCCAAAAAAAGTTCAGTGAAGAATATTCATAAATACACTGGATATATATATATATATATATATATAACAGCAGGCAGGCCAGCACTCACGATTAACATTTCATCCACCCAGGGTGCTTCCACGGTATTGATAGTAGTAAAGAATGGGGATACACTCGCCAGGATTTCCAAAGTTACCTTTAATGTCACAGTGTTCTCGGGTGGCATTATAAAGTAACTGGGTGGGGGCTGTGCTATCCAGAGCACAAATTACATAATTTAACATAAATGTAATGATAATTTGTGCAATTAACATTGAACATTGTTAATATGAGCTAATTTTAGCTTAATATTGGCTAAAACGTTAGCTGGGTGGTCTGTAAAATCAGCGGGGTGGTGCACCCATTAAAAAGGCTCCTTGGGAAAACTCTGAGATTATGTATAAAAATAATGGAGGAAAAAGATCTAGACAGACAATTTGGTCTTCAATGTACTTCTAGCTGCACATTTTTGGAATGCACTAACTAGACCAGTAATACTACTATGGTTTGCATAAAACACTAACTGTGTTGGTAATATGGTGATACATGACACATTCAGTGGTTGGCTATGAAACTATAGAACATCACTAGGACTGTAACGATAAACTGGTGACCAGCTGTACCCCAAATTAGGTTCTGGACATTGCACACCCTCTTTGTATGCAAATTGTCATTATCACCTCTTATTTACATCTGACAACCTATTCATAGTTGCTTGGTCTTTTAGAAAGTTTCTTGACTTGTATAATCAATTAAAGAGTCCGTAATGAGATATCAAACATTAAAACTTCATTTTTTTTTCTTCATTCTTGCGGACCTGTATTGCACAACATAAGGAAAAAAGCAGTATGGATGAAAAACCAACAGATACACAGTGCCTTAAGGTTTAAACTTCAGGGATTAATCAATGATGATCAGAAATATACTCTTCTTAGCCCGTAATAAATTATATCAGACATTCTCAAACTTGGCCCTCCAGAGGTTTTGGAACTACATTGCCCATGATGCTCAGCCAGCATATCAGCTGGCTGAGCATCATGGGAAATGTGGTTCCAAAAACCTCTGGAGCGCCAAATTTGAGGATGTCTGAATTATATAGTATTACATCTGTCAAACAAACCACTGCAACTCTGGCATTTCTTAGTAACAGATTTCCAGACCTCCTCACACAAGTTTAGCATGTTATTATTTCCTGCTTGTGTGAGCTAATATTTCTTTAATTCTGTCAACAGCCAAAATGTATTGACACATACAATATTAAATTTTTTTTTAAAATAATTTCCATGTCAAAATTTAACTATAATTTGATGGTATTTATTAATGGAATTCTCACCAACTGAAAAGAAAGATGGCCGACTCCTTATTTCATATTATAATGATTGTAATATTAATAATATATATATGTGCAATGGGAAGATGTGCAAAGGAACCATTAATGGAGCTAAGTGGTGTATTTTTAACTACTTTCTGGAATAAATCATCATTCTATGGCTTATGTCAATAATTCTTTAGCTGCCTTGTACAGTTCTTTACGGTGAGAGAGACTGAACAGACCTGTGATTTTTCGTTTGTTTTCTTTTATTTAAAGAAAAAAAGTCTATGTGAAATCTCTTTCCAAAGAATCTGTGCCACTGATATTTTGTTCATTCTATTGTCAAATATAAGGATAATTTGCTGTAAAGAACATAAAAAGGAACATATGATTTATTCTTTTTTTGGCAAGAATTAAGCTGTAAATAAAATATCAAATATATTTATATGAATTGTTTCCTTTTATTCTTTGTGTATTTATATCAAACGACTCGTTTTTTTTTTTTTTTTAAAAAAGGGGCTTGCGTCTTCCTTCTTTCTGTTTTATCGCCTTCGTATTAAGATATCTGCAAATCTTAAAGGGACATAAAACACATTTTTTCTTTGATTCAGAGCATACAAATTTTAAACAACTTTCCAATTTACTTCTATTATCAAAATGTCTCGTTATCCTTTGTTGAAAAGCAGAAAGGTAAATTCAGCAGAGTGCACGTGTTTGGAGCACTGTATGATAGCAGTTTTGCAAGAATGTTATGCATTAGCAAGAGCACTAGATATCAGAACTATTTCCTGTTATGTAGTGCTCCAGATATGTGCACGATGCCTATCTAGATATCTTTTTAAACAAAGAATAACATGAAAACAAACCAAATTTGATATTAGATGTTAATTGGAAACTGTTTATTTTGCCCCTTTTCTCTGTAATTTAAGAAATTGTCTGAGAAAATAAGTGACCATTGAAAAGCAATTACAGTTAATCTCTTCTACAAAATCTGCCAATTATGTTAATCTATTGGAAGGCTGTAGAAAAATGTAATTGCATTGTTTTCTGTTCCTTTAAAGGGACACTCAAATCATAATTAAACTTTTATTATATAGATAGAGCACACAATTTTAAACAAATTTGCAATTATCTTCTATTATCTAAATGTGAACTTTTTTTTATATATATATATAAACCCTTTCTGAGGCACGAGCAACTACTGAGCATGTGCAAGATACACAGAATATACGTGCATTTGTGATTGACTGATGGTTGTCACATGATGCAATGGGAGAGAAAATAAAACTAACTTTAAAATGTGCTAGAAAGAAATCTACTGCTCATATGAAAACTCAATCTAAGTGCTTTTTGCATTGTCTTTTTATTATGCATTCACTGATTGTGATATTCTGCTGTGTTTGGTGGCTCTTTAAAGAACTATTAAATATAGTAGCAGAATTGCACAAGTGCGTAAAAAAACACTTTAGCAATATATATTTTTTAAAGTTTTTTTAGACAAATTTCAACGTTCATTTTAATTTGCCGGCCCCCTGTATTATGTGACAGCCATCAGCCAATTACAGACTCCTATGTATACACTGAACTCTTGTCCATGCTCAGTAGTACCTGGTGCCTCAAAGTGTGCATATAAAGACTGAACAATTTGACAATGGAAGCAAATTTTAAAGGGACAGTATCCTCAAATTTTCATATAACTGCATATAATAGACACTGATATAAAGAATATGCACAGATACTGATCTAAAAATCCAATATAAAACAGTTTAAAAATGTACTTGGAAGCTCCCAATTTAGCACTGTTGATGATGTTGGGCTGAGACGCCCACTGAAAGGAGCTGAGATGAGAAAGCAGGAAGAACAGACCCACCCCTCAGCCAATCAAGTTTTATTTTTTTATTTATGTGTGTATATATATATATATATATATATATATATATACACACAGTATCCCACAAAAGTGAGTACACCCCTCCCATTTTTGTAAATACTTTATATATTTTCATGTGACAACACTGAAACAATGTAAAGAAGTGAGTGTTACAACAAAAAGAGCAAAGATCACACTGCGCTGGGTTTAATTTACTTATATGCCAATAGGTTAAACGGAGGATTCCCCAAACTCCAAGCAAATAACTAGAAAATACACAGTGAAGTCCTAAAAGAAACTAAACTGTTGAAACCCTGGCGCTGTTAAAAAACAGCTTAAATAAGTAAAATATGAATAATATATATCACCAGTATATCAGATTATATAGTCTAAAATCACAAAGAATCAGATCGTGGAAAAACAAATCGCTATGAGAATTGTGTCAAAAAATGGTTACAAATGTTTATTAAGACAATGAGTTAAACATAGAAACATATAACTAACAATTTTAAAACCTTAGATGCACTGATCAGGCACTTAAAATAGCATAGTATCATAAAAAATAAAAGAAAAAATAATAAAAATAAAGATGCGAATAAAATACAATCTAATTCCCTATATGTAAATTCTAAACACAGGAAAGACAAACATGTATGTTTGGAAGGCTACCAGAATAATGATCCCAGAGGAGCTTTCAAAATGGAAACCGGATCAGCTGGAGGTATGAACGGTCTGGAGCTGAAATGAGATCAAGACCCACATCAAAGACAGGAAAAGAGCCACAAAATTAAGGTGGTCACTTTTACTTACACCATAACGGTTCTCTGTAGTCTCCGGCTCTTTTTTCTTTTTCTCTGGTGTATGCCCGATAGTCACTGCGGTCATCTTTTTCCAAACAGCGTATTTTCTCTCATCAAAAAGGCAGGACGGCTTAGAAGGGCAGCAATCTCAGTCGGCCGTAATTTCGTCAAGTACACCTGTGACACAGGTGTATTGGTGGGCGGAGCAACCGTTTCAGCCCGTTCTGGGCCTTTGTCAAGCTCCTGTTGTGTAAAACGCCCGGTCTTTTAAACCGTCAGCACTTTTTCTGATTGGCTGCAATCGATCGTAAGCAGCTCACTCTGATTAAAAGATATATATATATATATATACAGATAAGTTTACCTTATGCACTACAAATGTCACACCGTAACAGAAAACAGCCTCAATATGAGCAGTTATATGATAGCATATAGCAGTTCTTTTAAAATCTCATGCCATCTCGTAATTTAAAGGGACAGTACTTGCATATAGTGTGCACAAACTATAAAAAAAACAAAAAAAAACTGGATATTAAATAGAAATAAGCATAAAAACTAAAGTAAAAAATTACATGTAATATTCACATGTAAATAAAATAGAAAAATTATGAAAATAACTAAAATAAAATAATAACTCAGTGCCTTTATATCCATCTATGACACATCTCTCCAATATACACCAAAACACTAGATAAATAGGTGAACTTCATATTGAGGCTGTTTTCTGTTACGGTGTGACATTTGTAGTGCATAAGGTAAACTTATCTGTATATATATCTTTTAATCAGAGTGAGCTGCTTACGATCGATACTTGTATTTACATTTCTATGGCGGCTATGTAAAGAGAATTGACTGTCTGATTTAAAATTGAGTTGCAGCCAATCAGAAAAAGTGCTGATGGTTTAAAAGACCGGGCGTTTTACACAACAGGAGCTTGACAAAGGCCCAGAACGGGCTGAAACGCGTTGCTCCGCCCACCAATACCTGTGTCACAGGTGTACTTGACGAAATTATGGCCGACTGAGATTGCTGCCCTTCTAAGCCGTCCTGCCTTTTTGATGAGAGAAAACACGCTGTTTGGAAAAAGAGGACCGCGGTGACTATCGGGCATACACCAGAGAAAAAGAAAAAAGAGCCTACAGAGAACCGTTATGGTGTAAGTAAAAGTGAACACCTTAATTTTGTGGCTCTTTTCCTGTCTTTGATGTGGGTCTTGATCTCATTTCAGCTCCAGACCGTTCATACCTCCAGCTGATCCGGTTTCCATATTGACTGCTCCTCTGGGATCATTATTCTGGCAGCCTTTCAAACATACATGTTTGTCTTTCCTGTGTTTAGAATTTACATATAGGGAATTATATTGTATTTTATTCGCATCTTTATTTTTATTTTTATTATTTTTTCTTTTATTTTTTATGATACTATGCTATTTTAAGTGCCTGATCAGTGCATCTAAGGTTTTAAAATTGTTAGTTATATGTTTCTATGTTTAACTCATTGTCTTAATAAACATTTGTAACCATTTTTTGACACAATTCTCATAGCAAATTGTTTCTCCACGATCTGATTCTTTGTGATTTTAGACTATATAATCTGATATACTGGTGATATATATTATTCATATTATTTTACTTATTTAAGCTGTTTTTCAAAAGAAGTGAGTGTGCAGCCTGTATAACAGTGTAAATTTGCTTTCCCCTCAAAATAACTCAACACACAGCCATTAAGGTGTGAATGGGGAGCAGGTGTGTTAAATTTGGTGTTAGCGCTCTCACACTCTCTTACTGGTCACTGGAAGTTCAACATGGCAAAGAACTCTCTGAGGATCTGACAAAAAAGAACTGTTGCTCTACATAAAGATGGCCTAGGCTATAAGGAGTTTGCCGAAACCCTAAAGCTGAGCTGCAGCACAGTGGGCAAGACCATACAGCGGTTTCACATGACAGGTTCCACTCAGAACAGGCCTCGCTATGGTCGACAGAAGAAGTTGTGTGCACATACTCAGCGTCATATTCAGAGGTTGTCTTTGGGAAATAGTCGTATGAGTGCTGCCAGCATTGCTGCAGAGGTTGAAGGGGGGGGGGGGGGGTCAGCCTGTCGGTGCTCAAACAGTTTGCTGTAGATGAGCAGACTAAGGACATGGATTACTGGAACCATGTCCTGTGGTCCAATGAGACCAAGATAAACTTATTTGGTTCAGATGGTGTCAAACGTGTGTGGCGACAACCACGTGAGGAGTACAAAGGCAAGTGTGTCTTGCCTACAGTCAAGCATGGTGGTGGGAGTGTCATGGTCTGGCCCTGCATGAGTGCTGCCGGCACTGGAGATCTACAGTTCGAGGGAACCATGAATGCCAACATGTACTGTGACATACTGAAGCGGAGCATGATCCCCCTCCCTTCAGAGACTGGGCCGCAGGGCAGTATTCCAACATAACGACCCCAAACACTCCTCCAAGATGACCACTGCCTTGCTAAAGAAGCTGAGGGTAAAAGTGATGGACTGGCCAAGCATGTCTCCAGACCTAAACCCTATTGAGCATCTGTGGGGCATTCTCAAGCGGAAGGTGAGGGAGTGCAAGATCTCTAACATGCACCAGCTCCATGATATCGTCATGGAAGAGGACTCCAGTGGCAACCTGTGAAGCTCTGGTGAACTCCATGCCCAAGAGGGTTAAGGCAGTGCTGGAAAATAGGGGGCCACACAAAATATTGACACTTTGGGCCCAATTTGGACATTTCCACTTAGGGGTGTACTCACTTTTGTGGCCAACAGTTAAGACATGGCTGTGTGTTGAGTTATTTTGGAGAGAACAGCAAATTTATACTTATACAGGCTGTTCACTCACTACTTTACATTGTAGCAAAGTGTCATTTCTTTAGTGTTGTCGCATAAAAAGATATAATAAAATATTTACAAAAATGTGAGGGGTGTACTCACTTTTGTGGGATACTGTGTGTATATATATATATATATATATATATATATATATAATCCTTTTTTTTTTTTTTTTTAATCTTGCACACTTGGAGCATGCAAATCCAAAGATGGCAGTGCTTCTCAATTAGTCATAGAGAATATACACAGTGGGATCATAATACTGTTTAGATATATTAAGCTAATCTATCATTAAAGTGTGTTTTCCTTTGAGTTTATATTAACATAATCCTGAGCAGATGCAGACTCTAACTCTGTCTAGATTTGGCACATAATGACAAATATTTTAACCCTCTACCATTCATTATACTGCAGTCTACCACCATCACAGTTTTAAAATATATTTCTATTAGAAAGGTGGTGAGAGTACACAATCTATTACTTCTGGGGAAATACCTCTCCTGACCACAATGATAAAGCAAAGATTCCCAAAACTGCAAGAGCCTTTAAAGACCCCTCCCACCTTACTGGAAACTAGTCTTATCTGTGAAGCTGCTCCAGAGGTTATTCAGAGACCAATTCTGAGGCCCATTTTCCCCTCAGAGAGCTACTGTTTGACAGAGGGAAGCTTTTGGAGTATGGGGTAGTGGCACACATATTACCCAGTGGGAGTTGGTCACAGGCCTGCCACAAGTGTTGTGTCTGGTCCCTAGCTGCCCCCTGTTGGATCATTGTTATACTCTATGTACTTCAGTTTATTTGCGCTCCTAGTCTATTTATAAACGCTCTTTGTTTACAGTTGCTTGACTTTGGGTTTTTTTCCTCTTTGCTGCTGGGTTAGCACAGCACTTATCATTTTCTTCAGCGCTGCTGGGTGGAGGAATAACGCTTCTTCATTTGTTTCAGCATTTTTTGTGGAGGGGGTAAGGTTTTCAATTCTGCAATAGGTTCATTTGGAGTGTAGGAGTCTGTTTTTTTTTCTCCCTGCCTTTATTTTCTATTCATGATTATTATGATTAATAATTGATTTTGTTGTGACATTATTTATTTCTGTGGTTTTCTTAGGCCTGTTACTTCATTATGGAGCATACTGAATCTGTCCCCACTACTACTGTCTCAGAAGCTAGATCCACTGAACACATTCCTACTAATATTGTGTGTTTTGCAAGCTTGTTATTGTAACCCCTGCTCAGCTTTGCAAATCTTGCTTTTAAGGCTATACATATACTCCCTGTGTGTGTTCTATACAAGGGCGTTCTTCAGATTTTGATCCAGGGTTTAAAGATTTTGTACACTCTACTGTACCTGAAATTTTGGCATATTTTTTAATTTTAAAGCAGAATTAAATGGGATTACCTGGCTTAGACCACTCTTTAGAAATTAATTCAGAGATGGCATTTGGAACTGGAAAAACCTCTGGAGACTTAACAGCAGGTTTAAAAATCAAATCCAATTGCTTAAGACATATCCTCAGTAACCTTAGTCTCCTAAACCCCTAAGGTACAGAACACTTCTTAAAAAGGGAATTAAGGTGTTAACGTTTTAAACAGAAGAGAAGATGACTGTTACTTGATCATCTAAAAATGTCACCTTCAGAGGATAATTCAGAAGCAACAGTTCAGGAACATGTATCTTAACAGACTTTGTTAAATTGGATAAGCTAGTGGAGGGATTATCAGTAACCAACCTTTTACGCTTACTTAAAGGAGCTATAGGTCTCTTCATCTGGAAGTGTTCAGATTGTGGATCTGTGTGTACTTCCAGAAATAGATCTGATGGCTTCTCAATCACACAACAAGCTTCCCAGATACTTTGAAAGGTCTAGGGATCCTCAGGCAGAGTTTGTGGATGCTCTTGTAGCTTTTTGGTGGTTTTGTCTGACATTTTTCCTCCTCTTGTTCGGTTACCAAGAGTAATAGCTAGGATCAAGCAGGAAGTTTCCTCAGTAATTCTGATTGCTCCAGCTTGGCCTTGCAGAACTTGGTTTGTGAATCTAGTTCAGAGGTCCAGTTGTCCTCTGTGGCCTCTTCCTCTGCGTCATATTGTTCTGTCTCAAGGTCTGTTTTTTCATCAGGATTTCTGAGCTTGAAGCTTGGAGATAGAACACTTAGTTCTTAGACAAAGAGGTTTTGTTGATTCTGTCATTGAGACTATGATTCAGGCTCATAAACCTGTGATAAGGATCATTTATCTCAAGGCCTTTATTTCTTGGAGTGGAGCATGGTTTTAGCTGGCAATCTTTTTAAAAGTCCTAGAATTTTTAATTTTTTTTCAAAATGGTTTGGATAAAGGTTTATCCCTGCTGAACGGCAGTGGAGGAAATCACGCACCTGTGCTGATTTCCGGCATTATAAATGTCTATTTTTCCTCCCTTGTGTCATCTCATGCATCCAACCCCAGAAAGCTTTTCACAACCTTTAACTCTCTTCTACTACCGCATGCACCCCTGCCCACTACCAACCTCACTGCTCAGATTATTGTTGATCACTTCAAAAATAAAATTGACACCATTAGAAAAGATATCTGCACCTCACATCCTTCAAACACAGCAATCCTATCCACCCCATTCTATTAACAAAACTCTATTCTACTTCCCTCCTGTAACAGAGGAAGAAGTCTCTCTACTCCTATCCTTGACTCATCTCACAACCTGCCCACTTGACCCTATTCCTTCACGACTTCTTCCCTCTCTCTCTGCTTCACTAACCCCTACACTATATCATCTCTTTAACCAATCTCCCACAGCTGGCACATTTCCGGATACATTCAAGCATGCGTCAATCATACCAATCTTAAAAAAGCCCTCGCTTGACCCCTCCACGCCTTCTAATTATCGATCGGTCTCCTTTCTTCCCTTTGCTTCAAAATTATTGGAATGACTGGTCTATAATCAGCTAACTCAATTTCTCACAACTAACTCCTTACTTGATCCACTACAATCTGGTTTCTGCCCTAAACACTCAACAGAAACTGCTCTTGCTAAAGTTACAAATGACAATTTATCAGCTAAAGCAAAAGGCCACTACTCCTTACTAATTCTTCTTGACCTATCTGCTGCTTTTGACACAGTCGACCATCCTCTCCTCCTAAAAATACTACATTCATTTGGCATCCGAGACACAGTCCTCTCCTGGTTTGCCTCATATCTCTCAAACCGCTCTTTTTCAGTTTCCATTTATAACATATCTTGCGATCCTATGCCTCTCTCAGTTGGAGTACTGCAAGGCTCTGTCTTGGGCACCTTGCTTTTCTCTCTATACATCCCCCCTTGGAAAACTTATAGCCTCCTTTTGGATTCCAGTACCACTTATATGCTGACGATACCCAAATATATCTTTCCTGATATCTCTCCCTCTTTACTCAACCAGATTTCCAACTGCCTCTCAGCAATTTACTCTTGGATGTCTTCACACTACCTCCAACTCAATCGGTCCAAAACTGTGAACTGCTTCTTATTCTCCCCTCTTCGAGACATCCAACACCTGACATTTCTCTGACAGTTGGAGACTCTATTCTCAACACCTCACCCCAGGTCCGCTGTCTTGGGGTCAAACTAGACTAAGAGCTCACATTCAACCCACATATACAAACGCTTACCAAATCCTGCCATTCACACCTACGCAACATTTCCAGAATTCGTCCCTTCTCAAAAAACTACAATAATACTTATTCATTCCCTCATTTTGTCATGCATTGATTATTGCAATCTACTCCTAAATGGCCTTCCAAAACACCGCCTCTCCTCCCTCCAATCTATTATGAATGCTTCTGCTAGACTCATCCACCTATGTCGTCGATCTACATCAGCTGCTCCGCTCTGCCAGTCTCTACACTGGCTCCCCATACACTCCAGAATACAATTTAAAGTATTAACCCTAACTTACAAAGCACTAAACAGTCTAGCTCCCAACTATATTTCCTCTCTCATCGTGAAATATTCCCCATCCCATCCTCTTCGATCAACCTCTGACCTACGTCTCTCCACTCCTGTTATCTCTACATACCACTCCCACCTCCAAGACTTTGCACGTGCTGCTCCTGTCCTCTGGAACTCTCTACCCCACTCCATAAGACTGACTCCAACCTTGTGTAGCTTCAGACGCTCCTTGAAAACCCACCTATTCAGAGAGGCGTACCATCTCTCCTCCATTCCTCATCCAAACCAAACTAATACATGAACTGCTTGACTCACTGCTGTAACTACAACTACCCCAACCTTATGTCTCTGCACCCTAAACCTGTAGACTGTGAGCTCTCCGGAGCAGGGCCCTCTTCTTCCTGTACTAGATTTGTTTAGATTTGTTATGTTTTGTATTTTATAAAAAATCTTTGTCATTGTATACCCCTATCAAATAGATGACACAGTCAACAAACTCCCTGCCATCTTGGGGTTTTAGAGTTGCGTGCTATGAGTAGTTTCGCAGCAGTTAGGATATATATTAGTAGGTACTATTTAGGTATGGGGAGCTTTGTCAGTCCTAAGTGTAATAGCGCCAGGTCAGGGTGTGTCACTTTAGGGAGATCAAGGAGGGCACAGACCCTCTGGACTTTTATCCAATATGGTCTAAAAGTGGGGCATGACCACCAAATATGGAGTTTGGGTCCCAGTTCTCCACATTCCCTCCAGCAATCTGAGGAGTGGGCCGGGTACATTTTCTGCAATTTAGTACCATCTTGTCAATAGTTTAAAGTATAATTCATGCAAATGGCTCTAGTCCATTCCTTAGGTGTGTATGCTTGCCTTAGGTCTGCCTCCCATATTTCCATATATTTAAATTTGGTCTGTACATTAAATCTTCAAGTAGATACCTGTAATGGGCCGATAGTGGCTTGTACAATTGGAGATCTGATGTCCATGCAGTCAGATTTCTGAGATTGTCAACCAGAAATCCCCATGATTTCATCAAAGATCTCAGATGGAGTGGGTCAAACGAGTTAAGGGAGTACCTCTCTTGAATCCAGTAGTTCCAAGTGGGTGGTTAATGTATTGTCTGAGTAAAAGTCTCTAAGCTGGCGTAATTCCAAATCTTTCCAGCTTTTTGAGTTTGTATTTGGAAGACCGCGAAGCAGACCAGCAATAGAATGAATTTACAACAGATGTGGGGCAATGGAGGAGCTATGGCGAAGCTTGAACCAAGTCGTCTGGCAATCTCTGACCAGGTGATTAGAGATGGGGATGTGCTTAATGTAGTGAGGAGGTAGCCATAGTAGGTCGGAGATATCTAGGTAGGCTGGTAGGGAGGCCTGTTCCAGCTCCCTCCATATCATAGGGGGGAGATTAAGTCCCCACGCAGAGATGTGTGACACCATTGCTGCCTCATGATATAGTCTCACATTTGGAAGTCCTATGCCTCCCTTTTCTATTGGATATTGTAGAATGTGCGCTGCTACTCTAGGTTTTTTATTGTTCCAAATGTAGGTGTTAAACATTGCTTGGAATTTATTGAGAAGGGTTGGCGGGACTGCTATTGGAAGACATCTGAAGAGGTAGGATAAGGCAGTTTTAAGGACTAAGTTTGATTTTTTTTATCTAAGGTGGTTTCTTCGGACAATATTAATTATGAGATTATTGTTCCTCCTTTTCTTCTACAAGATACGACGAGTCCACGGATTTCATCCTTACTTGTGGGATATTAACCTCCTGCTAACAGGAAGTGGCAAAGAGCACCACAACAGAGCTGTGTATATATAGCTCCTCCCTTCCCTCCACCCCCAGTCATTCTCTTTGCCTGTGTTAGTACTAGGAAGAGGTAAAGTGAGGTGTTAGTTTTAATTTCTTCAATCAAGAAGTTTTTTTTATTTTAAATGGTACCGGTGAGTACTACTTCCCTGAGGTTGGTGAACTTAGCAGATGTAACTAAGATCCATGTTGGTTCCCACAGAGCTTCTGAAGGTAGTGCAAGAGAAATCTTCAATGTGTAGAACGGTGTCATGCTACAAGCAGCATTGAGGTATGTTCAGTCCTTTATTTCTGAGGAGACTTGGGGTATATATATATATATATATATATATATGACATTTTTTCCCTGCAAGGGAAGGGGTAAGCAGTAGACCTGTAAACAAAGGGTATTACTGAAAAACCTGTGTTTATTTTATTTTATTGACATAGTACTGGGCTAAGCATTTATAAAGGGCTTAAAAGCAGCAATATAAAGGGACACTGGGAGAGGCAGCTTAACGGTTTTTATTTGTGAGATCAAATAATCAGTATGGCTGTATATTTGTGTTGTGCTTAGGGGTAAACAAAATCCACATGACTTTATTACTAAACCGCTTCCCATGCGGTTGTACAGCCTTTTTAGCGCGTAGAGCGTTATGGCTCAAATCGTGGTCTGCTGATGTGTCATCAAAATATAAGCTTTTAGCTATTCCTTTCAAGGGTAAGACCCAATTCGGGCCTGAATTGAAGGAAATCATTTCTGACATTACTGGAGGTAAAGGCCACGCCCTACCTCAGGACAGGTCTGTTAAGATGAGGGGTAAACAAAATAATTTTTGTTCCTTTCGAAATTTTAAAGGAATACCCTCTGTTTCTTCTTCCTCCACAAAGCAGGAAGGGAATTTTGCTCAATCCAAGTCCGTCTGGAGACCCAACCAGGCTTGGAATAAAGGTAAACAATCCAAGAAGCCCGCTGCTGCTACTAAGACAGCATGAAGGGGCGGCCCCCAATCCGGGACCGGATCTAGTAGGGGGCAGACTTTCTTTCTTTGCTCAGGCTTGGGCAAGATATGTTCAGGACCGCTGGGCATTGGAAATCGTGACTCTATATATTCCTCTTGGAAAAATGAGCACAAAACAATTTTAAATTAAAATATATATATATATATAAAGTTTTATTATTTGATAATTCCTCATAAAAACAAATATGTATCAATATAAAACTGGACACCGGTGTCTACTAAATTCAATGCTTGATTAGTAAAAATGTAAAATATATCCTTCTCCTTTATAAATGTATCTAATATAGTTAGGTCTTACAATGTTGCTAACAGAAATATGTCTGTAATTCTAAATAGCCTGTTTGCTTTGTGATATACATGAAATGAAATAAACTCCAAAATTATAGAATTTTGTACATATATATTCAGGGTTAATATCACAGTGAGCCCAATATTTAGGGGCACAAATTAGGAAATGTCATTCATTTGAGACCAATTGGCCCAATGTTACCTTATAGTGTATCTGAGTGAATGCACTATTATGGTGAGTCCATAGTGGAAAAAGTTCTTGTGAAAATATCCCCAACAAATCTCAGTTGAAAACTGAGCTTCTATTCTTTATGTTGTCTTTTTATTTTTAACGGTCTTTCATTCACCGTTCCTATGGGTCCTTGCTCTGTGACTTTCAATGCTGGTATTGCTGATTTCTTAGTGGCTTACTCCTTTCGGTCTGTGACCAACCGCTTCCTGTTGATGTGAACTCTCCTGTTTAGTGAGTCCCTCAATGTTAGGGGTCGCTTCTTGCTCCTGACCTGTACACCTCAAACATCGAGGGGCTCACTAAACAGGAGCGGTCACATCAACAGGAAGCGGTTGGTCACAGAACGAAAGGAGTAAGCCACTAAGAAATCAGCAATACCAGCATTGAAAGTCACAGAGCAAGGACCCATAGGAACGGTGAATGAAAGACCGTTAAAAATAAAAAAGACAACATAAAGAATAGAAGCTCAGTTTTCAACTGAGATTTGTTGGGGATATTTGCACAACAACTGTTTCCACTACGGACTCACCGTAATAGTGCATTCACTCAGATACACTATAAGGTAACATTGGGCCAATTGGTCTCAAAATGAATGACATTTCCTAATTTGTGCCCCTAAATATTGGGCTCACTGTGATATTAACCCTGTATATATATGTACAAAATTTTATAATTTTGGAGTTTATTTCAATTCATGTATATCACAAAGCAAACAGGCTATTTAGAATTACAGACATATTTCTGTTAGCAACATTGTAAGACCTAACTATATTAGATACATTTATAAAGGAGAAGGATATATTTTACATTTTTACTATTCAAGCATTGAATTTTAGTAGACACTGGTGACCAGTTTTATATTGATACATATTTGCTTTTATGAAGAATTATCAAATAATAAAACTTTATATATATTTTTTAATTTAACATTGTTTTGTGCTCATTTTTCCAAGAGGAATATATAGATTCAGGTTTGTATAATGACCTGCAACATTTAAAATATCTATACACTCACATTGGGAATAGCCAGCTAAATTGCGCCACCTTATATCACAATTCACTTGTAAACTTACGGGATAACGTTTTTAAAGGTGAGCTATATTCCCTACCAATCACACAGTCTAAACCTTTTTTGTTATTGGAAATCGTGACCCGCGGGTATCAACTGGAATTCAAGGATTTTCTCCCAAGAGGGAGATTTCATCTTCCACGATTGTCTGTAGACCAGATAAAAAGAGAGGCGTTCTTACACTGTGTAAAAGACCTCTATACCATGGGAGTAATTTGTCCGTTCCAAAACAGGGACAGGGGTTTTACTCAAATCTTTTCGTGGTTCCTAAAAAAGAGGGAACTTTCAGATCAATTTTAGATCTCAAGTTTCTAAACAAATTTCTCAGAGACCCATCATTCAAGATGGAGACTATACGAACAATCTTACCAATGATCCAGGAGGGTCAAACTACCGTGGACTTGAAGAATGCATACCTTCATATCCCTATTCACAAGGATCATCATCAGTTCCTAAGGTTTGCCTTTCTGGACAAATATTATCAGTTTGTGGCTCTTCCCTTCGGGTTGGCCACAGCACCCAGAATCTTTACAAAGGTT
Organism: Bombina bombina; assembly: GCF_027579735.1. Taxonomy (NCBI): domain Eukaryota; kingdom Metazoa; phylum Chordata; class Amphibia; order Anura; family Bombinatoridae; genus Bombina; species Bombina bombina. Next base: position 930,409,934 of record NC_069500.1, on the reverse strand, counting down.
CTAGGATCCCTTCTAGCGGTTCTCAGACCACGGGGCATAGCAGTGGCGCCTTATCTGGAAGATATTTTTATTCAGGCGTCAACTTATCATCTGACAAAATCTCACACGGACACAGTGTTGTCTTTCCTGAGAACTCACGGTTGGAAGGTGAACATAGAAAAGAGTTCACTAGTTCCACGGACAAGGGTTCCCTTCTTGGGAACTCTGATAGACTCGGTAGACATGAAATTATTTCTGACAGAGGTCAGAAAATCAAAGATTCTAAATACTTGCCGAGCACTTCAGTCTATTCCTCGGCCATCAGTGGCTCAGTGTATGGAGGTCATTGAATTAATGGTAGCGGAAATGGACATCATTCCGTTTGCTCGCTTTCATCTCAGACCACTGCAGCTGTGCATGCTCGGACAGTGGAATTGCGACTATGCAAATTTATCTCCTCAGATAAATCTGGATCAAGAGACCAGAGACTCTCTTCTTTGGTGGTTGTCGCCGGATCATCTGTCCCAGGGGACGTGTTTCCGCAGACCCTCATGGGTGATAGTGACAATGGACACCATCCTTCTGGGCTGGGGTGCAGTCTGGAATTCCCTGAAGGCTCAGGGTGTTTGGACTCAGGTGGAGTCTTTACTTCCAATCAATATTCTGGAACTGAGAGCAATATTCAATGCGCTTCAGGCGTGGCCTCAGTTGGCTTCGGCCAAATTCATAAGATTCCAGTCTGACAATATCACGACTGTGGCATATATAAATCATCAGGGGGGAACAAGGAGTTCTTTAGCGATGATAGAAGTATCAAAGATAATCCGATGGGTGGAGGCCCACTCTTGCTATCTATCGGCAATCTACATCCCAGGAGTAGAGAACTGGGAAGCGGGTTTTCTAAGTCATCAGACTTTTCATCCGGGGGAGTGGGAACTCCATCTGGAGGTGTTTTCCTCATTGATTTGACAATGGGGCAGACCGGAATTAGATCTGATGGCATCTCATCAGAATGCCAAGCTTCCACGTTACGGATCCAGGTCAAGGGATCCTCAGGCCGAACTGATACATGCCCTGGCAGTGCCTTGGTCGTTCAGCCTAGCTTATGTGTTTCCACCGTTCCCTCTCCTTCCATGCGGGATTGCTCGGATCAAACAGGAGAGAGCTTCAGTAATACTGATAGCGCCTGCGTGGCCACGCAGGACTTGGTATCCGGATCTCGTGGACGTGTCCTCTCTGCCACCGTGGAAACTTCCTTTGAGACAGGACCTTCTCATTCAAGGACCTTTCCAACATCCGAATCTAAATTCTCTGCAGCTGACTGCTTGGAGATTGAACACTTGATTTTATCTAAGCGGGGATTCTCTGATTCGGTCATCGATACTTTGATACAGGCTCGTAAGCCTGTCACTAGAAAGATCTATCATAAGATATGGCGTACATATCTTATTGGTGTGAATCCAAGGGTTACTCATGGAGTAAAGTCAGGATTCCCAGGATTCTGTCTTTTTTCCAAGAAGGTTTGGAGAAAGGGTTATCAGCAAGTTCCTTTAAGGGACAGATTTATGCTTTGTCAATTTTGCTTCACAAACGTTTGGCAGATGTGCCAGATGTTCAGTCTTTTTGTCAGGCTCTAACCAGAATTAAGCCTGTATTTAGACCAATTACTCCTCCCTGGAGTTTGAATTTAGTTCTTTGAGTTCTTCAAGGGGTTCCGTTTGAACCCATGTATTCCATAGATATTAAGTTGTTATCTTGGAAAGTTCTGTTTTTGGTTGCTATTTCTGCTTTCAGCGTTACAATGTGATTCGCCTTATCCTATATTTCATTCTGATAAGGTGGTTTTGCGTACCAAACCTGGATTTCTTCCTAAGGTTGTTTCAAATAAGAATATTAATCAGGAAATTGTTGTTCCTTCCTTGTGTTTTAATCCTTCTTCTAAGAAGGAGCGTCTGTTGCATAACCTGGACGTGGTCCGTGCCTTGAAGTTTTACTTACAGGCGACTAAGGATTTCCGTCAATCATCTTCATTATTCATTGTTTTTTCTGGAAAGCGTAGGGCTCAGAAAGCTACGGCTACCTCTCTTTCTTTTTGGCTGAGTAGTATCATCCACCTGGTTTATGAGACTGCTGGATAGCAGCCTCCTGAAAGAATTACGGCTCATTCTACTAGGGCTCTGGCTTCCACATGGGCCTTTAAAAACTATGCTTCTGTTGAACAGATTTGCAAGGCTGTGACTTGGTCGTCTCTTCATACTTTTTCTAAATTTTACAAATTTGATACTTTTGCTTCTTCTGAGGCTGTTTTGGGGAAAAAGGTTCTTCAAGCAGTGCTGCCTTCCATTTAGGTCTCTGTCTTGCCCCTCCCATTTCATCCGTGTCCTGTAGCTTTGATATTATATCCCACAAGTAAAGATGAAATCCGTGGACTCGTCGTATCTTGTAGAAGAAAAGGAAATTTATGCTTACCTGATAAATTGATTTCTTCTACGATATGACAAGTCCATGACCCTCCCTGTCATTTTAAGACAGATTATATTTTATTTTTTCAACTTCAGTTACCTCTGCACCTTTAGCTTTTCTTTTCTCTTCCTAAACCTTTGGTCGAATGACTGGGGGTGGAGGGAAGGGAGGAGCTATATATACAGCTCTGCTGTGGTGCTTTTTGCCACTTCCTGTTAGCAGGAGGTGAATATCCCACAAGTAAGGATGAAATCCGTGGACTCGTCGTATCGTAGAAGAAATCAATTTATCAGGTAAGCATAAATTTCCTTTTTGTCCAAATCCTAAGAATTCTAAGGAGATACTTCTCCATAACTTGGATGTTGTTAGAGCTTTGAAATTTTGTTTGGTAGGAAAGTCCTTCAGGCAGCTGTTTCTAGTCATTAGGGGGTACCTCCCTTGAATCCAGTAGTTCCGAGTGGGTTAATAATGTATTGTTTGAGTAAAAGTCTCTAAGCTGGTTTAATTCCATATCTTTCCAGCTTTTTGAGTTTGTATTTGGAAGACCGCAAAGCAGACCAGCAATAGAATGAATTGGCAACAGATGTGGGGCAATGGAGGAGCTATGGCGAAGCTTGAACCAAGTCGTCTGGCAATCTCTGACCAGGTGATTAGAGATGGGGATGTGCTTAATGTAGTGAGGAGGTAGCCATAGTAGGTCGGAGATATCTAGGTAGGCTGGTAGGGAGGCCTGTTCCAGCCCCCTCCATCTCATAGGGGGGAGATTAAGTCCCCACGCAGAGATGTGTGACACCATTGCTGTTTCATGTTATAGTCTCACATTTGGAAGTCCTATGCCTCCCTTTTCTATTGGATATTGTAGAATGCAGCCAGAAAAAAAAAAATTCCATGAAAAAATGGACGGAACAGCTCCAAGAATCTTTTTAAAGGTTCTGGGTGCCCTACTATCTGTAATCAGAGAACAGGGTATTGCAGTGTTTCCTTATTTGGACGATATCTTGGTACTAGCTCAGTCTTTACATACTGCAGAATCTCACACGAATCAACTAGTGTTGTTTCTTTGGAAACATGGTTGGAGGATCAATTTACCAAAAAGTTTCTTGATTCCTCAGACAAGGAATTCCTTGAGGAATATTCCTGAGGAATTCCTGAGGCTATTTCTGATATGATTTCTAGGGAATGGAATAAGCCAGGTACTTCTTTTATTCCTTCTTCAAGGTTTAAAAAATTGTATCCTTTACCAGCAAAATCTATAGAGTTTTGGGAAAAAATCCCCAAAGTTGATGGGGCTATTTCTACTCTTGCTAAACGTGCCACTATTCCTATGGAAGATAGTACTTCCTTTAAGGATCCTTTAGATAGGAAGCTTGAATCCTATCTAAGGAAGGCCTATTTATATTCAGGTCATCTTCTCAGACCTTCTATTTCCTTGGCTGATGTTGCGGCTGCCTCAACTTTTTGGTTGGAGAATTTAGCGCAACAAGATTTGGATCCTGACATATCTAGCATTACTCGCTTACTGCAACATGATAATAATTTTATTTGTGATGCCATTTTTGATATTATCAAAATTGATGTTAGATCCATGTCTTTAGCTGTATTAGCTAGAAGAGCTTTGTGGCTTAAATCTTGGAATGCTGATATGACATCTAAATCTAGATTACTATCTCTTTCTTTCCAAGGTAATAATTTATTTGGTTCTCAGTTGGATTCTATTATTTCAACTATCACTGGAGGAAAAGGAGTTTTTCTGCCTCAGGATAAAAAACCTAAGGGTAAATCTAAGGCTTCTAACCGTTTTCGTTCCTTTCGTCAAAATAAGGAACAAAAACTCAATCCTCCTCCCAAGGAATCTGCTTCCAGTTGGAAGCCTTCCTCTAATTGGAATAAATCCAAGCCATTTAGGAAACCAAAGTCTGCCCCTAAGTCCGCATGAAGGTGTGGCCCTCATTCCAGCTCAGCTGGTAGGGGGCAGATTAAGGTTTTTCAAGGATTTTTGGATAAAATCTGTCTAAAATCATTGGATTCAGAGCATTGTCTCTCAGGGGTATCGAATAGGATTCAAAGTAAGACCTCCTGTGAGAAGATTTTTTCTCTCACGTATCCCTGTAAATCCAGTAAAAGCTCAGGCTTTTCTGAAGTGTGTTTCAGATATGGATTATTCAGGGGTAATCATGCCAGTTCCTCCTCAGGAACAAGTTTTGGGGTTTTATTCAAACCTATTCATTGTACCAAAGAAAGAAAATTTATTCAGACCAGTTCTGGATCTAAACATTTTGAATCGTTATGTAAGAGTACCAACTTTCAAGATGGTGACTATAAGGACTATTCTGCCTTTTGTTCAGCAAGGACATTATATGTCCACAATAGACGTGCCGGATGCATACCTTCATATTCTGATTCATCCAGAACACTATCAGTTTCTGAGATTCTCTTTTCTAGACAAGCATTATCAATTTGTTGCTCTTCCATTTGGCCTAGCAACAGCTCCAAGAATCTTTTTAAAGGTTCTGGGTGCCCTACTATCTGTAATCAGAGAACAGGGTATTGCAGTGTTTCCTTATTTGGACGATATCTTGGTACTAGCTCAGTCTTTACATACTGCAGAATCTCACACGAATCAACAAGTGTTGTTTCTTTGGAAACATGGTTGGAGGATCAATTTACCAAAAAGTTTCTTGATTCCTCAGACAAGGGTTACCTTTTTAGGCTTCCAGATATATTCAGTGTCCATGACTCTGTCTCTAACAGACAAGAGATGTTTAAAATTGGTTGCAGCCTGCCGGCACCTTCAGTCTCAGTCATTCCCTTCAGTGGCTATGTGCATGGAAGTTTTAGGTCTCATGACTGCAGCATCGGATGCAATTCCCTTTGCTCGTTTTCACATGAGACCTCTACAGCTTTGCATGCTGAATCAATGGTGCAGGGATTATACAAAGATATCACAATTAATATCCTTGAATCCCAATGTACAACAATCTCTGACATGGTGGATAGATCACCATCGTTTGGTTCAAGGGGCTTCCTTTGTTCGGCCAACCTGGACTGTGATCTCAACAGATGCAAGTCTTTCAGGTTGGGGAGCTGTTTGTGGATCTCTGACAGCACAAGGGGTTTGGAAATCTCAAGAGGCGAGATTACCAATAAATATTTTAGAACTCCGTGCAATTCTCAGGGCTCTTCAGTCTTGCAGTCTTGGCCTCTGCTAAAGAGAGAACCGTTCATTTGTTTTCAGACAGACAATATCACAACTGTGGCTTATGTCAATTATCAGGGTGGGACTCACAGTCTCCAAGCTAGGAAAGAAGTATCTCGGATACTTGCTTGGGCGGAATCCAGCTCCTGTCTCCAGCTCCTGTCTAATCTCTGTGGTGCATATCCCAGGTGCAGACAATTGGGAGGCGGATTATCTCAGCCGCCAGACTTTACATCCAGGGGAGTGGTCTCTCCATCCAGATGTGTTTTCTCAGATTGTTCAGATGTGGGGTCTTCCAGAGATAGATCTCATGGCCTCTCATCTAAACAAGAAACTTCCCAGATACCTATCCAGGTCCAGGGATGTTCAGGCGGAAGCAGTGGATGCACTGACACTTCCTTGGTGTTATCATCCTGCTTACATCTTCCCGCCTCTAGTTCTCCTTCCAAGAGTGATCTCCAAAATCATCATGGAACAGTCTTTTGTGTTGCTGGTGGCTCCAGCATGGCCATACAGGTTTTGGTATGCGGATCTGGTTCGGATGTCCAGTTGCCTGCCTTGGCCACTTCCGTTACGGCCGGACCTACTATCTCAAGGTCCGTTTTTCCATCAGGATCTCATATCATTAAATTTGAAGGTATGGAAATTGAACGCTTAATTCTAAGCCATAGAGGTTTCTCTGACTCAGTGATTAATACTATGTTACAAGCTCGTAAATCTGTCTCTTGAAAGATTTATTATAGAGTTTGGAAGACTTACATTTCATGGTGTTCTTCTCATAAATTCTCCTGGCATTCTTTTAGAATTCCTAGAATTTTACAGTTCCTTCAGGATGGTTTGGATAAGGGTTTGTTTGCAAGTTCTTTGAAAGGTCAAATCTCCGCTCTTTCTGTTTTATTTCACAGAAAGATTACTATTCTTCCTGATATTCACTGTTTTGTACAAGCTTTAGTTCATATTAAGCCTGCCATTAAATCAATTTCTCCTCCTTGGAGTCTTAATTTGGTTCTGAAGGCTTTACAGGCTCCTCCATTTGAGCCTATGCATTCTTTGGACATTAAACTACTTTCTTGGAAAGTGTTGTTCCTTTTGGCTATCTCTTCTGCTAGAAGAGTTTCTGAGCTATCTGCTCTTTCTTGTGAGTCTCCTTTTCTGATTTTTCATCAGGATAAGGCAGTTTTGCGGACTTCTTTTCAATTTTTACCTAAGGTTGTAAATTCTAACAACTTTAGTAGAGAAATTGTTGTCCCTTTTTTATGTCCTAATCCTAAGAATTCTTTGGAAAGATCCTTACATTCTTTGGATGTGGTAAGAGCTTTGAAATATTATGTGGAAGCTACTAAAGATTTCAGGAAGACTTCCAGTCTATTTGTTTTATTTTCTGGTCCTAGGAAAGGTCAGAAGGCTTCTACTATTTCCTTGGCTTCTTGGTTAAAACTTTTGATTCATCAAGCTTATTTGGAGTCGGGTCAGGCCCCGCCTCAGAGAATTTCAGCTCATTCTACTAGATCGGTCTCCACTTCGTGGGCTTTTAAGAATGAAGCTTCAGTTGATCAGATTTGCAAAGCGGCAACTTGGTCCTCTTTGCATACATTTACTAAATTCTACCGTTTTGATGTATTTGCTTCTTCAGAAGCAGATTTTGGTAGAAAAGTTCTTCAGGCAGCTGTTTCAGTATGATTCTTCTGCTTTTTGATTTTTTTTCTTTCAAAAATGGAAATAAACTTATTTTTTTGGGTTGTGGATTAATTTTTTCAGCGGAATATGGCTGTTTTTATTTTTATTCCCTCCCTCTCTAGTGACTCTTGAGTGGAAGATCCACATCTTGGGTATTGATATCCCATATGTCACTAGCTCATGGACTCTTGCCAATTACATGAAAGAAAACATAATTTATGTAAGAACTTACCTGATAAATTAATTTCTTTCATATTGGCAAGAGTCCATGAGGCCCACCCTTTTTATGGTGGTTATGATTTTTTGTATAAAGCACAATTATTTCCAAATTTCCTTTGTTGATGCTTTCTACTCCTTTCTTTATCACCCCACTGCTTGGCTATTTGTTAAACTGAATTGTGGGTGTGGTGAGGGGTGTATTTATAGGCATTTTGAGGTTTGGGAAACTTTGCCCCTCCTGGTAGGATTGTATATCCCATATGTCACTAGCTCATGGACTCTTGCCAATATGAAAGAAATGAATTTATCAAGTAAGTTCTTACATAAATTATGTTTTCCAGTAAGGTGGGAGGTGTTTCAAGGGCTCTTGGTGTTTTGGGTATCTTTGCCTTCTAGTTGTCAAGAGAAGTATTTCCCAGAAGTAAATACAATAATCATTAACTGATTATATATCTCTAGAGGGCTCCAATATCCTTAGACAAAACTAATGGTATCAACTTTAAAGGGACAGTCAACACCCGAAAGAACTTTATCCCATACCTTCGATCAGACAAAGACAATGCGCCTGCACTGCATCCTATTTTCAACACCTCTAACGTTATACTAGTAATCGTCCAAATCACATACGTTTTTCTAATAGAGATATGGCAGCTAAGCTCCTCCCCCTCCTCCGTCCCCTTCTTTACTAAATGCCCTGCTCGTTCATGTATGAACCATTGACGCATGCGCATTTTAAGTTCTGTCAGTTTTCAAGCAGAAATCAGAAGTACAAGCGTGAACGCATGTTAACAATCCAGCCGAGGATTTGATTCTGATTTGCTGATTCAATTAAACTGAAACCTACTACGTCACTGTGGGGGGGAGTTTGGCTGCCATATCTCTATTAGAAAAATGTATGTGCTTTGGCCGATTACTCGTATAACGCTAGAGGTGTTCAAATTGGGATGCGGTGCAGGCGCATCGTCTTTAGCGGATCGAAGGTATGAAATAAAGTTCTTTCAGGTGTTGACTGACCCTTTTAAATACACTCTATAATATCTCTGGATGTGAATAATTTAGCTTTACAATAAATGGAATGATTATATATCACATCACATAATAACAGTCCGTAGGATGTATGTCCTTAACCTTGAATTTTGCAAGAAAAAGGCTCCTTTTATGACCTTCACTTCAAGAAACCAGAATTAATGGCTTGTGGACTCTCACCACCATAAAATAAAATATTTTTCAGGTAAGCATAAATTATAAAAAAAAAAAAATTCTTTTTAAAGTTTTTATTGAAAATTTCAACAGCACAATTCAATGTTGCAGCAATACAGTCAATCCACAATGTTATGATATAAAGTTACAGAAGTTTGGCAATAAACATTGTTATAGGAAATGTACAGATAATTATCTAGTATTTATATATTCTTCCCAAATAAATTTAATAGAAAAGTAGTCATCCAATTTACTTATCTAAATTATATTTAGTTTTATACAACCCTAGCATAACGGGGCTCCAAATAAGCCAGACATTCACACACATTCAGTGCCGTGAAAAACATTTATGGAAGGAAAAGTTCTAGCGTTCAATGTCCCTTTATAGTCTATTAAAACTGCATGTTCTTTAAGGGGACAATAAGGTCAAAATTAAACTCTCATGATTTAGATAGAGTATGTGATTTTAAACCAATTTCCAATTTACTTATCTAATTTGCCTTATTCTCATTATATCCTTTGTTGAAAATATAGCTAGGCAGGCCCAGGAGCAGCAATTAATTACTATAAGCTAGTTGCTGACTGGGGCCTGCACATGTCTCATCATTGGCTTACCCGCTGTGTTCAGCTAGTTTCCAGTAGTGCAATGCTGCTTCTACAACAAAGGATACCAAGAGAATGAAGCATCTGATAATATAAGTAAACTGGAAAGTTTATTTAAATTGTATGATCTATCCAAATCATGAAAGAAAATTGTTGGGTTTCATTTCCCTTTAACAAATAACACACATTTAAATAAATTTAAAATAAGGTTAAATGGACAGTCTACACCAAATTTTGTATTGTTTATAAAGATAGATAATCCCTTTATTACCCATTCCCCAGTTGTGCATAACCATCAGTTATATTAACCCTTTCCTGTCGGGATTTGTTTGTCTACATTGAAACAAAGTTCCAATGTAAATAAATGAGTAAAAATGTAAATCACGTGATCACATGATTTTAATTAGTGGATTGGGTTAGAGGGGGAGTGACTATGATTCTAGGCACGCACTCCCCCCCCCCCCAGCCTGTGATCCCATATAGGAAGCTACTAAGGTTTAAGGACAGCTGAACAGATAGGACGTCCCATGCCACCCTAACGGCGCTAATGCCCAGCACAGTTAGTACGGCATAGAACATTCTAACGGCAGGTAAGGGTTAAAGGGACAGTCTACGCCAACATTTTTCTTATTTAAAAGATAGATAATCCCTTTATTACCCATTACCCGTTTTTGCATAACCAACACAGTTATATTAATATACTTCTTACCTCTGTGATTACCTTGTATCTAAGCCTCTGCAGACAGCCTCCTTATCTAAGTGCCTTTGACAGACATGCAGTGTAGTCAATCAGTGAAGACTCCTAAATAACTTCACGGGAGTGAGCACAATGTTATCTATATGACACATGTGAACTAACACTGTCTAACTGAAAAACTTTCAAAATGCTCTGAGCTAAGAGGCGGTTTTCAACGGTTTAGAAATCAGTTTGAGCCTAGCTAGGTTTAGCTTTTCAAAAATATCACCAAGGGAACAAAGCAAATTTGATAATAAAAGTAAATTGGAAAGTTGTTTAAAATTGCATGCCCTATCTGAATCATGAATGTTTAATTTTGACTTTACTGTCCCTTTAATACACTTTTTTTTTTTATCTACGTTTCTGCAGACTGCCCCCTTATCTTCGTTCTTTTGAACAAAGCAAATTTGATGACAAAAGTAAATTGTAATATTGTTTAAAATTGAATGCCCTATCTTAATCATGAAAGTTTAATTTTGGTTTGACTGTCCCTTTAAAATTTGTGTATGAGAGAGTATGTTTATACAATATATTATCTTTATGATGGCTGCACTTACATCTAGCATCTGCTTTTACTTGACGTCCTCCACCCCATTACTGAATTTATACCACTTAGCAAAAGGAATTTATGCCAACGTACACAAACATGGCAAAGCTATTTATGTAAGCCGAAGCTTTTCAATATCTATGGATTTAATTTAGAAAGTTTTATTTTATCTTATTTCCTACTGTCCTCTTACCATTTTATCCCTTAGTGAAGGTGATCATATTTTATCACACAATATGAATAATTCCCAGTACAAATTAGGGGCGCGATCCGATATAGATCGCAGTTTGCGGCGCAAGCGAGGGAACCCGCGTCGCCCGCAGTTTCAGCTCGCAACTCGAGCCATCCAATATGCGGCGCCGTCACTTGCTAAAGTGGCGCAAGTCTCACAAACCAGCGATGTCCAGAAATCTGCGTAAGTACAGATTTTTGGAGTCGCCAGTGACTTGCGCCACGTTAGAAACTGCCGGCGCCTACAAAACCTGACTAAAGTCTAAATCACCCGCACTGTCTAACACGCCTCCTAAACATAGCCCGACACGTTTAACCCTCTATCCGCTATCCCCCTCATTAGCCTAACAATAAAAAGAAATGATTAACCCCTAAACCGCCGCTCCCGTTTCCCGCCGCAACCTAATAAAGTTATTAACCCCTAAACCGTCGCTCCCGTACCCCGCCGCCAGCTATATTAAATCTATAACCCCCTAAAGTGAGCCCCTAACACCGCCGCCATCTCTATTAAAATTATTAACCCCTAATGTAAGCCCCTTACACCGCCATCTCTATTAAAATTATTAACCCCTAATGTAAGCCCCTAACACCACCGCCATCTCTATTAAAATTATTAACCCCTAATCTAATCCCCCTATACCGCCGCCAGCTATATTAATATTATTAACCCCTAATGTAAGCCCCTTACACCGCCGCCATCTCTATTAAAATGATTAACCCTTAATTTAATCTACCTACCCCGCCGCCAGCTATGTTATCTATATTAACCCTAAGTATATTATAGTTAATATAGTTATTACATTATATATATTAACTATATTAACCCTAATTATATTAGGGTTAATATAGTTACTATAGTATTTATATTAACTATATTAACTCTATCTAACCCTAACACCCCTAACTAAATTTATATTAAATTAATTTAATTCATATTATAAACTAAAATATTCCTATTTAAATCTAAATACTTACCTATACCTTACCTAAATAAACCCTAAGATAGCTACAATATAATTAATAATTACATTGTAGCTATGTTAGGGTTAATATTTATTTTACAGGTAAATTGTTAATTATTTTAACTAGGTCTAATAGCTATTAAATAGTTATTAACTATTTAATAGCTACCTAGTTAAAATAATTACCCAATTACCTGTAAAATAAATCCTAACCTAAGTTACAAATACACCTACACTATCAAGAAATTAAATAAACTACAAATATCTATCTAAAAATACAATTAAATTAACTAAACTAAATTACACAAAAAAACAAATACTAAATTACAAAAAAAAAAGATTACAAGATTTTTAAGCTAATTACACCTATTCTAAGCCCCCTAATAAAATAATAAAGCCCCCCAAAATAAAAAAATTCCCTGCCCTATTCTAAATTAAAAAAAGTTCAAAGCTCTTTACCTTACCAGCCCTTAAAAGGGCCTTTTGTGGGGCATGCCCCAAAGAATTCAGCTCTTTTGCATTTAAAAACATATACAATACCCCCCCATTACAACCCACCACCCACATACCCCTATTCTAAACCCACCCAAACCCCCCTTAAAAAAGCCTAACACTAGATCTCCCTACCTTGTCTTCACCACACCGGGCCGAACTCCTCATCCGATCCGGACGATGTCTTGCTCCAAGCGGCAAAGAAGAATTCTTCCTCCGGCGACGTCTTCCTCCAAGCGGCAAAGAAGAATTCTTCCTCCGGCGACGTCTTCCTCCAAGCGGCAAAGAAGAATTCTTCCTCCGGCGACGTCTTCCTCCAAGCGGCAGCAAAGTCTTCATCCTTCCGGCGGCATCTTCAATCTTCTTTCTTGGCTCCGCCGCCGCGGAGCATCCATCCCGGCCGACGACTGAACGACGAATGAGGTACCTTTAAATGACGTCATCCAAAATGGCGTCCGCCGAATTCCGATTGGCTGATAGGATTCTATCAGCCAATCGGAATTAAGTTAGAAAAATCTGATTGGCTGATTGAATCAGCCAATCAGATTCAAGTTCAATCCGATTGGCTGAACCAATCATTTTTTGTAATTTAGTGTTTGTTTTTTTGTGTAATTTAGTTTAGTTAATTTAATTGTATTTTTAGATAGATATTTGTAGTTTATTTAATTTCTTGATAGTGTAGGTGTATTTGTAACTTAGGTTAGGATTTATTTTACAGGTAATTGGGTAATTATTTTAACTAGGTAGCTATTAAATAGTTAATAACTATTTAATAGCTATTAGACCTAGTTAAAATAATTAACAATTTACCTGTAAAATAAATATTAACCCTAACATAGCTACAATGTAATTATTAATTATATTGTAGCTATCTTAGGGTTTATTTTATAGGTAAGTATTTAGATTTAAATAGGAATATTTTAGTTTATAATATGAATTAGATTAATTTAATATAAATTTAGTTAGGGGTGTTAGGGTTAGATAGAGTTAATATAGTTAATATAAATACTATAGTAACTATATTAACTATATTAACCCTAATATAATTAGGGTTAATATATATAATGTAATAACTATATTAACTATAAAATACTTAGGGTTAATATAGATAATATAGCTGGCGGCGGGTAGGTAGATTAAATTAGGGGTTAATAATATTAATATAGGTGGCGGCGGTATAGGGGGATTAGATTAGGGGTTAATAATTTTTATATAGGTGGCGGCGGTTTTAGGGGTCAGATTAGGGGATAGATAAAGTAGATTGCGGCAGTTTTAGGGGCTCACAGTAGGGGGTTAGTTTATGTAGATGGCAGCGGGGTCCGGGAGCGGCGGTTTAGGGGTTAATAACTTTATTAGGGATTTCGGGGGGGGAGGGATCGCGGTTGACAGGTAGATAGACATTGCGCATGTGTTAGGTGTTAGGTTTTATTTAGCAGATCGCGGGTGACAGGTAGATAGACATTGCGCATGCGTTAGGTGTTAGGTTTATTTTCTAGCTAGTTTAGGGAGTTACGGGGCTCCAATAGTCAGCGTAAGGCTTCTTACGGCTGCTTTTTGTGGGGAGGTGAAAATGGAGTAAGTTTTCTCCATTTTCGCCACGTAAGTCCTTACGCTGCATATTGGATACCAAACTGCGCTGGTTTGGTATACCTGCCTATAGCCCAAAAAACTACGGGCGACGGCAGAAATATACGGGCGTAACTTCTAGGTTACGCCGTATATGTGATACCAAACCAGCGCAAATATTGGTGTCGCCGGCTTTTGCGGGCGACAATTTTTATCGGATCGACCCCTTGATTGTCTGTTGTTAAATTATACCTAACTACCATAAGGACAAATAAGTCAGTGTTCCACCACTGTGGCTTCTCCATAACCATATCAAACTCTCTATTCCTTATTTCCATTACTAACTACCTTTACAGACAACCAGACTGAAATAATATGTCAGCTGGTTATGATCACTCATGAGATGCTCCTTAAAGGGACAGTCAAGTAAAAAAAAATCTTTCATGATTTAAATAGGGCATGTAATTTTAAACAACTTTCCAATTGCCTTTTATTACCAATTTGCTTTGTTCTCTTGGTATTCTTAGTTGAAAGCTAAACCTAGGAGGTTCATATGCTAATTTCTTAGACCTTGAAGGCCGCCTCTAATCTGAAAGCATGTTGACAGTTTTTTCACTACTAGAGGGCGTTAGTTCATGTGTTTCATATAGGTAACATTGAGCGCAGGCAAGTGAAGCTCCTAGGAGTCAGCACTGATTGGCTAAAAATGCAAGTCTTTCAAAAGAACTGAAATAAGGGGGCAGTTTGCAGAGGCTTAGATACAAGGTAATCACAGAGTTAAAACGTGTATTAATATAACTTGGTTATGCAAAACTGGGGAATGGGTAATAAAGGGATTATCTTCCTTTTTAAACAACAACAATTCTGGTGTTTACTGTCCCTTTAAGAAGAAGCTTGTTATCTAATATCAATTGGATCCAAATTTAACAGAACAGGTGGGGAAATTGACTAGCGACTATTCTTAACTTCAGGGGTCAATTATGCTCTTTGACAAACAGTTTTTTCCCCTGGGATACAAGGAAGATTTCATGAGTTCTCTTGTTTTTTTTTCAGGTCTTATGAAAAAGAGGTCTTTTTGTATCTGTGCTTCAAGGTCTGGTATATTTAGCAGTTCTGTGTTACATTCCCAGTTCTTACGTGGGCAGATTTTTTCTCTCCAAGAAGAGTATGTTTTTGGTAGTATTCCTTTAAAGGGACAGTATAACCTATTTTCATTTAACGGCATGTAATAGACACTACTATAAAGAAGAATATGCACAGAGACTGATCTAAAAATCCAGTATAAAACCTTTTAAAAACTTACTTAGAAGCTCCCAGTTTAGCACTGTTGATGAGATAGTCTGGGATACCCAGTGAAAGGGGCTGGGTAAACAGGAAGGACAGAACCTCCTCCGTTCCCTGCATATGAAAAGACAGATAACATAAACCGTAGCCAGCAGGAGTCTGTAAACGCGTGTATACATCTGACACTGTGGGGCTTGGTTAAGAGCCTGAAAATCAGCACAATGGTCTTAAAAAATAAGCTAAACTATACATTGTTACAAAAACACTCCCAGATGGGCTAAATAAATAAATAATCTACAAAATATGCATGCAAAGAAAAATGTAGTGTACAATGTCCCTTTAATAAAGGGGGAAACGTTTTTGTTATCAAGATAGTGATCATGTGTGGTGGTATACAAACAAAACCATTTATTTTGGGGTTCTCTATCTCTCTAAGATTCGTGATTTACTATTGATTTGCTTTAATTTGCTAAAATACATTTATTTTTTATTGAGAGTGTACTTTTCTGTACATTTGTATTGCTTTTGATGATTAAGTCAGACATTTGATCCATCACCATATTCAGCAGTTGTCTGGTGACAACACTAATGAGCCCAGGGATCACAGAAGGCCAGGCTCATGCTTTGGAGCGCCATTTGATTTTTGTTTGTAGTTTTGTTAAAGGCATAGAACATGTTTATTGCCAAGGCATCCAGGTCATTTTGGTTTCAACACTTTTGTTGGAACCTTAGTAAATAACCTTGGAGCAGAAGCAAACTCAAAGGAGTAGATATAAAGGGACAGTCAACACCAGAATTTGTGTTGTTTTAAAAGATAGATAATCCCTTAATTACCCATTCCCCAGTTTTGCATAACCAACACAGTTATAATAATACACATTTTACCTCTGTAATTACCTTGTATCTAAGCCTCAGCAGACTGCCCCCTTTTTTCAGTTCTTTTGACAGACTTGCATTTTAGCCATTCAGAGCTAACTCCATGGTAAATTCACGTGCATGAGCTCAATGTTATCTATATGAAACACGTGAACTAATGCCCTCTAGTGGTGAAAAAATATAAAAATGCATTTAGATTAGAGGCAGCCTTCAAGATCTAAGAAATTAGCATATGAGCCTCCTAGGTTTAGCTTTCAACTAAGAATACCAAGAGAACAAAGCAAAATTGGTAATAAAAGTAAATTAGAAAGTTGTTTAAAATTACATGCCCTTTTTGAATCATGTAAGTTTTTTTGGGACTTGGCAGTCCCTTTAACAAAGGTCGAGCGGACATGATTGGCTGTAGCGAATCATGTCCACTCGACCTCGCTAAATGCAGCTAGAATACGCTATTTCTGGTGAAATGCTTGTGCAATGCTGCCCCCTGCTCACTCGCAGCCAATCGGCCGCTAGCAGGGACCGTCAATCATCCTGATCGGATCGGAATGATTTCAATCCTCCACCTATAAGGTGGAGGAGAAGTTAAAGGGACAGTCTACCATAGAATTGCTATTGTTTTAAAAAGATAGATAATCCCTTTATTACCCATTCCCCAATTTTGCATAACCAACACAGTTATATTAATATACTTTTTACCTCTATGATTACCTTGTATCTAGGAACCTTCTTCCAGCCCCCTGATCACATGACTGTGACTGTTTATTATCTATTGTCTTAAATTTAGCATTGTGTTGTGCTAAATCTTAAATAACCCCCTGTGCCTGAACACAGTGTTATCTATATGGCCCACATGTACTTTCTGTCTCTTTGTGTTGAAAAGAAATTTACAAAGCATGTGATAAGAGGCAGCCCTCAAAGGCTTAGAAATTAGCATATGAGCAAAAGTAAATTGGAAAGTAAATTAAAATTAAAAGTCCTATCTGAATAATGAAAGTTGAATTTATACTAGACTGTCCCTTTAAGGAGCAGTGGTCTTACGACGCAGCATCCGCTGCTTAATAAATGGAGCCCAAAGGCTCAAGTTACAAACTAATAATGTAAAGTCTCCATAGCAGTTACTTTTGTAAAGATAAGACCACATATATTTGGGAGAACCTAAAGGAAAATGAAACCCAAATAGTTTTATTTCATAATTCAGCTTGAGCATTCAATTTACAGGGAGTGCAGAAG
This sequence comes from Bombina bombina, assembly GCF_027579735.1. Lineage (NCBI taxonomy): Eukaryota > Metazoa > Chordata > Amphibia > Anura > Bombinatoridae > Bombina > Bombina bombina. Next base: position 930,392,673 of record NC_069500.1, on the reverse strand, counting down.
TATTAGGCAAATGAGTATTTTGACCACATCATCCTCTTTATGCATGTTGTCTTACTCCAAGCTGTATAGGCTCGAAAGCCTACTACCAATTAAGCATATTAGGTGATGTGCATCTCTGTAATGAGAAGGGGTGTGTTCTAATGACATCAACACCCTATATCAGGTGTGCATAATTATTAGGCAAATTCCTTTCCTTTGGCAAAATGGGTCAAAAGAAGGACTTGACAGGCTCAGAAAAGTAAAAAATAGTGAGATATCTCGCAGAGGGATGCAGCACTCTTAAAATTGCAAAGCTTCTGAAGCGTGATCATCGAACAATCAAGCGTTTCATTCAAAATAGTCAACAGGGTCGCAAGAAGCGTGTGGAAAAACCAAGGCGCAAAATAACTGCCCATGAACTGAGAAAAGATGCCACTTGCCACCAGTTTGGCCATATTTCAGAGCTGCAACATCACTGGAGTGCCCAAAAGCACAAGGTGTGCAATACTCAGAGACATGGCCAAGGTAAGAAAGGCTGAAAGACGACCACCACTGAACAAGACACACAAGCTGAAACGTCAAGACTGGGCCAAGAAATATCTCAAGACTGATTTTTCTAAGGTTTTATGGACTGATGAAATGAGAGTTAGTCTTGATGGGCCAGATGGATGGGCCCGTGGCTGGATTGGTAAAGGGCAGAGAGCTCCAGTCCGACTCAGACGCCAGCAAGGTGGAGGTGGAGTACTGGTTTGGGCTGGTATCATCAAAGATGAGCTTGTGGGGCCTTTTCGGGTTGAGGATGGAGTCAAGCTCAACTCCCAGTCCTACTGCCAGTTTCTGGAAGACACCTTCTTCAAGCAGTGGTACAGGAAGAAGTCTGCATCCTTCAAGAAAAACATGATTTTCATGCAGGACAATGCTCCATCACACGCGTCCAAGTACTCCACAGCGTGGCTGGCAAGAAAGGGTATAAAAGAAGAAAATCTAATGACATGGCCTCCTTGTTCACCTGATCTGAACCCCATTGAGAACCTGTGGTCCATCATCAAATGTGAGATTTACAAGGAGGGAAAACAGTACACCTCTCTGAACAGTGTCTGGGAGGCTGTGGTTGCTGCTGCACGCAATGTTGATGGTGAACAGATCAAAACACTGACAGAATCCATGGATGGCAGGCTTTTGAGTGTCCTTGCAAAGAAAGGTGGCTATATTGGTCACTGATTTGTTTTTGTTTTGTTTTTGAATGTCAGAAATGTATATTTGTGAATGTTGAGATGTTATATTGGTTTCACTGGTAAAAATAAATAATTGAAATGGGTATATATTTGTTTTTTGTTAAGTTGCCTAATAATTATGCACAGTAATAGTCACCTGCACACACAGATATCCCCCTAAAATAGCTAAAACTAAAAACAAACTAAAAACTACTTCCAAAACTATTCAGCTTTGATATTAATGAGTTTTTTGGGTTCATTGAGAACATGGTTGTTGTTCAATAATAAAATTAATCCTCAAAAATACAACTTGCCTAATAATTCTGCACTCCCTGTATAATAACTTTTTTCATTTGCTTCTATTATCTAATTTTCTCATTTCTCTTGGTATCTTTTGTTGGAACGAATACCTAGATAGGCCAAGGAGCAGCAGTGCATTACTAGAAGCTAGCTGCTGATTGGTGGCTGTGTATATTTTCCTCTCTTCATTGGCTTACACAGTGTGTTCAGCTAGCCCCCAGTAGTGCATTGCTGCTCTTTCAACAAATTATACCAAGAGAACAAAGTACATTTTATAGTAGAAGTAAATGGGAAAGGCGTTTAAAATTGTATGCTCTATCTGAATGATACATTATTTCTTGGGGTGTCATGTCCCTTTAAAGGGACATAAAACCCAATTTTTTTCTTTCTTTCATGATTTAAAAAGAGCATACAATTTTAAACAACTTTCTAATTTACTTCTATTATATAATTTGTTTTATTCTCTTGATATTATTTGCTGAAAAGCATATCTAGATAGGCTCGGTAGCTGCTGATTGGTTCCTGCACATAGAAGCCTTGTGTGATTGGCTCACCCATGTGGATTGCATTTTCTTCAACTAAGGATATCTAAAAAATGGTGCAAAACAAATAATAGAAGTAAATTGTAATATTGTTTAAATTTGTATTCTCTATCTGAATCATGAATGAAAAATGTTGGGTTTAGAGTCCCTTTAAGCGGGTCTAACTTTTTATCTAAGCCTCATCAGCAAAGCTAAAAGGGACACTGAACCCATTTTTTTTTTCTTTCATGATTCAGATAGGAGTAAATTAGAAAGTTGCTTAAAATGTCATGCTCTATTGTCAAATTTCCTTCATTCTCTTGATATCTTTATTTGAAATGCAAAAATGTAAGTTTAGATGCCGGCCCATTTTTGGTGAACAACCTGGGTTGTTCTTGCTGATTGGTGGATAAATTCCTCCACCAATAAAAAAAAGTGCTGAACACAGTTCTGAAGCAAAAAAAAAAAAGCTTAGAGGCCTTCTTTTTTAAATAAAGATAGCAAGAGAATGAAGAAAAATTGATAATAGGAGTAAATTAGAAAGTTGCTTAAAATTGCATGCTCCATCTGAATCACGAAAGAAAAAATTTGGGTTCAGTGTCCCTTAAAGGCTTAAGGTGGTTTTCATACTTCCGACTTTTTGGATTTTCTTTTTTTAAAAGCCCTTTAGTGCCATAAAATCAGGCTTAGCTCCTGGGTGTTAATCTAGGCACAAGTTTGTGCAAGAGATCTCTAGAACAAGTGTATGCCTTGTACAAGCACTGTATGCATTGTAATTCCTAGTTTGATAGCAGACACTTTAAATGTAGCTACTTTTTGTATGTCTTTTCTTATTAGACAGTTGCAGTTGACCATCTTCTCTCAGTGGATCTGTGACTGCTGGCACATCTTGGAGATTTTATCACTCTCATAAGATGAGGGACCCTTATTCGTTTTAATTAACATGACACTGGTTCTTCTAGCCAAACTAGACAGTCATTTCCACAGATGCCAGTCTTTTTAATTGGGCCCTGGATTGGGATCAGTTCTAGGCTGTATGTCTTTTCTTATTAGACAGTTGCAGTTGAGCATCTTCTCTCAGTGGATCTGTGACTGCTGGCACATCTTGGAGATTTTATCACTCTCATAAGATGAGGGACCCTTATTCGTTTTAATTAACATGACACTGGTTCTTCTAGCCAAACTAGACAGTCATTTCCACAGATGCCAGTCTTTTTAATTGGGCCCTGGATTGGGATCAGTTCTAGGCTCCTGGGGAGTATTCCTTTCCATAAGTGTTTTTAACCCTCAGGGTAGTGTTTCTGGCCCGTTGTCATGCTCATATTCAATCAGGGACCATGGTGACAATGGCTTATATTAGCTGTAGGGGGGGTGTTGAATACAGGCTTGAGATGCAAAATCAGCGAATATTCTCAGGTGGCAGAAATCCATTTGAAGGTGAGTTGTTATTTTATTTTGCATTAATTTTGTACTACCCAGGTATTTTTAGATTCATGCCTTGGAATTTACTTTCTACAAGCATATTTTCTTAGTAATTTTACAAAATTGGGGAAAATAGAAATAGATTTTGCCGCAACAATGGACAACAGCGAAGTTTTAAAGTACTGCACTAAAAGCAAGATCCTTATGTTTTTAATGATTTTATACAAAGAGACTTTTATGGAAGTTAATATTTTTCAAACCTAGGAATAAACAAGAAGTTGTCATACACATGGTTTACTTTGCATACGTCAGCTAGGTTGATAAAACGGAATGTATAGCAATAGAGAGATCTAGTATTACACAAGCAAAAGGGATGTATAGCAATACAGAGATCTAGTATTAGACAAGCAATAGGGATATATAGCAATGCAGAGATCTAGTATTAGACAAGCAATAGGAATATATAGCAATGCAGAGATCTAGTATTAGACAAGCAATAGGAATGTATAGCAATACAGATATCTAGTATTAGACAAGACATAGGAATGTATAGCAATACAGAGATCTAGTATTAGACAAGCAATAGGAATGTATAGCAATACAGAGATCTAGTATTAGACAAGCATTAGGAATGTATAGCAATACAGAGATCTAGTATTAGACAAGCAATAGGAATGTATAGCAATACAGAGATCTAGTATTAGACAAGCAATAGGAATGTATAGCAATATAGAGATCTAGTATTAGACAAGCAATAGGTATATATAGCAATACAGAGATCTAGTATAGGAATGTATAGCAATACAGAGATCTAGTATTAGACAAGCAAAAGGGATGTATAGCAATACAGAGATCTAGTATTAGACAAGCAATAGGGATGTATAGCAATGCAGAGATCTAGTATTAGACAAGCAATAGGAATGTATAGCAATACAGAGATCTAGTATTAGACAAGCAATAGGAATGTATAGCAATACAGAGATCTAGTATTAGACAAGCAATATGAATGTATAGCAATACAGAGATCTAGTATTAGACAAGACATAGGAATGTATAGCAATACAGAGATCTAGGATTAGACAAGCAATAGGAATGTATAGCAATACAGAGATCTAGTATTAGACAAGCAATAGGAATGTATAGCAATACAGAGATCTAGTATTAGACAAGCAATATGAATGTATAGCAATACAGAGATCTAGTATTAGACAAGACATAGGAATGTATAGCAATACAGAGATCTAGGATTAGACAAGCAAAAGGAATGTATAGCAATACAGAGATCTAGTATTAGACAAGCAATAGGAATGTATAGCAATACAGAGATCTAGTATTAGACAAGACATATGAATGTATAGCAATACAGATATCTAGTATTAGACAAGACATAGGAATGTATAGCAATACAGAGATCTAGTATTAGACAAGCAATAGGAATGTATAACAATACAGAGATCTAGTATTAGACAAGCAATAGGAATGTATAGCAATACAGAGATCTAGTATTAGACAAGCAATAGGAATGTATAGCAATACAGAGATCTAGTATTAGACAAGCATTAGGAATGTATAGCAATACAGAGATCTAGTATTAGACAAGCAATAGGAATGTATAGCAATACAGAGATCTAGTATTAGACAAGCAATAGGAATGTATAGCAATATAGAGATCTAGTATTAGACAAGCAATAGGTATATATAGCAATACAGAGATCTAGTATAGGAATGTATAGCAATACAGAGATCTAGTATTAGACAAGCAAAAGGGATGTATAGCAATACAGAGATCTAGTATTAGACAAGCAATAAGAATGTATAGCAATACAGAGATCTAGTATTAGACAAGCAATAGGAATGTATAGCAATACAAAGATCTAGTATTAGACAAGCAATATGAATGTATAGCAATACAGAGATCTAGTATTAGACAAGACATAGGAATGTATAGCAATACAGAGATCTAGGATTAGACAAGCAATAGGAATTTATAGCAATACAGAGATCTAGTATTACACAAGCAAAAGTGATGCATAGCAATACAGAGATCTAGTATTAGACAAGCAAAAAGAATGTATAGCAATACAGAGATCTAGTATTAGACAAGCAATAGGAATGTATAGCAATACAGAGATCTAGTATTAGACAAGCAATAGGAATGTATAGCAATACAGAGATCTAGTATTAGACAAGAAATAGGGATATATAGCAATACAGAGATCTAGTATTAGACAAGCAATAGGAATGTATAGCAATACAGAGATCTAGGATTAGACAAGCAATAGGAATTTATAGCAATACAGAGATCTAGTATTACACAAGCAAAAGTGATGTATAGCAATACAGAGATCTAGTATTAGACAAGCAATAGGAATGTATAGCAATACAGAGATCTAGTATTAGACAAGCAATAGGAATGTATAGCAATACAGAGATCTAGTATTAGACAAGCAATAGGAATGTATAGCAATACAGAGATCTAGTATTAGACAAGCAATAGGGATATATAGCAATGCAGAGATCTAGTATTAGACAAGCAAAAGGGATGTATAGCAATACAGAGATCTAGTATTAGACAAGCAATAGGAATGTATAGCAATACAGAGATCTAGTATTAGACAAGCAATAGGAATGTATAGCAATACAGAGATCTAGTATTAGACAAGCAATAGGGATGTATAGCAATACAGAGATCTAGTATTAGACAAGCAATAGGAATGTATAGCAATACAGAGATCTAGTATTAGACAAGCAATAGGAATGTATAGCAATACAGAGATCTAGTATTAGACAAGCAATAGGGATATATAGCAATACAGAGATCTAGTATTAGACAAGCAATAGGAATGTATAGCAATACAGAGATCTAGTATTAGACAAGCAAAAGGGATGTATAGCAATACAGAGATCTAGTATTAGACAAGCAATAGGGATGTATAGCAATACAGACATCTAGTATTAGACAAGCAATAGGGATGTATAGCAATACAGAGATCTAGTATTAGACAAGCAAAAGGAATGTATAGCAATACAGAGATCTAGTATTAGACAAGCAATAGGAATGTATAGCAATACAGAGATCTAGTATAAGACAAGCAATATGAATGTATAGCAATACAGAGATCTAGTATTAGACAAGCAATAGGGATATATAGCAATGCAGAGATCTAGTATTAGACAAGCAATAGGAATGTATAGCAATACAGAGATCTAGGATTAGACAAGCAATAGGAATTTATAGCAATACAGAGATCTAGTATTACACAAGCAAAAGTGATGTATAGCAATAGAGAGATCTAGTATTAGACAAGCAATAGGAATGTATAACAATACAGAGATCTAGTATTAGACAAGCAATAAGAATGTATAGCAATACAGAGATCTAGTATTAGACAAGCAATAGGAATGTATAGCAATACAGACATCTAGTATTAGACAAGCAATAGGGATATATAGCAATGCAGAGATCTAGTATTAGACAAGCAAAAGGGATGTATAGCAATACAGAGATCTAGTATTAGACAAGCAAAAGGGATGTATAGCAATACAGAGATCTAGGATTAGACAAGCAATATGAATGTATAGCAATACAGAGATCTAGTATTAGACAAGCAAAAGTGATGTATAGCAATACAGAGATCTAGTATTAGACAAGCATTAGGGATGTATAGCAATACAGAGATCTAGTATTAGACAAGCAATCGGAATGTATAGCCATACAGAGATCTAGTATTAGACAAGCAATAGAAATGTATAGCAATACAGAGATCTAGTATTAGACAAACAATAGAGATGTAAAGCAATACAGAGATCTAGCATTAGACAAGACATAGGAATGTATAGCAATACAGAGATCTAGTAAGTATTAGACAAGCAATAGGAATGTATAGCAATACAGAGATCTAGTATTAGACAAGCAATAGGAATGTATAGTAATACAGAGATCTAATATTAGACAAGCAATAGGGATTTATAGCAATACAGAGATCTAGTATTAGACAAGCAATAGGAATGTATAGCAATACAGGGATCTAGTATTCGACAAGACATATGAATGTATAGCAATACAGAGATCTAGTATTAGACAAGCAATAGGAATGTATAGCAATACAGAGATCTAGTATTAGACAAGCAATAGGGATGTATAGCAATACAGAGATCTAGTATTAGACGAGCAATAGGGATGTATAGCAATACAGAGATCTAGTATTAGACAAGACATAGGAATGTATAGCAATACAGAGATCTAGTATTAGACAAGCAATAGGAATGTATAGCAATACAGAGATCTAGTATTAGACAAGACATATGAATGTATAGCAATACAGATATCTAGTATTAGACAAGACATAGGAATGTATAGTAATACAGAGATCTAGTATTAGACAAGCAATAGGAATGTATAGCAATACAGAGATCTAGTATTAGACAAGCAATAGGGATGTATAGCAATACAGAGATCTAGTATTAGACGAGCAATAGGGATGTATAGCAATACAGAGATCTAGTATTAGACAAGACATAGGAATGTATAGCAATACAGAGATCTAGTATTAGACAAGCAATAGGAATGTATAGCAATACAGAGATCTAGTATTAGACAAGACATATGAATGTATAGCAATACAGATATCTAGTATTAGACAAGACATAGGAATGTATAGTAATACAGAGATCTAGTATTAGACAAGCAATAGGAATGTATAGCAATACAGAGATCTAGTATTAGACAAGCAATAGTGATGTATAGCAATACAGAGATCTAATATTAGACAAGCAATAGGAATGTATAGTAATACAGAGATCTAGTATTAGACAAGCAATAGAAATGTATAGCAATACAGAGATCTAGTATTAGACAAGCAATAGGAATGTATAGCAATACAGAGATCTAGTATTAGACAAGCAATAGGGATGTATAGCAATACAGAGATCTAGTATTAGACAAGCAATAGGGATGTATAGCAATACAGAGATCTAGTATTAGACAAGACATAGGAATGTATAGCAATACAGAGATCTAGTATTAGACAAGACATAGAAATGTATAGCAATACAGAGATCTAGTATTAGACAAGCAATAGAAATGTATAGCAATACAGAGATCTAGTATTAGACAAGCAATATGAATGTATAGCAATACAGAGATCTAGTATTAGACAAGACATAGGAATGTATAGCAATACAGAGATCTAGTATTAGACAAGCAATAGGAATGTATAGCTATACAGAGATCTAGTATTAGACAAGCAATAGGAATGTATAGCAATACAGATATCTAGTATTAGACAAGCAATAGGAATGTATAGCAATACAGAGATCTAGTATTAGACAAGCAATAGGAATGTATAGCAATACAGGGATCTAGTATTAGACAAGCAATAGGAATGTATAGCAATACAGAGATCTAGTATTAGACAAGCAATAGGAATGTATAGCAATACAGGGATCTAGTATTAGACAAGCAATAGGAATGTATAGCAATACAGAGATCTAGTATTAGACAAGCAATAGAATCCGTTAAAACTGACAAACCTGCGGCAAAACATTTTTTGGAGCATAGAAATTCAATATCAAGTTAATGTTGTTGTCCCACCTTTGAAGTCAGATGGGAATGGAAAGAGGTTGTTGTTGCAAAAAGAAGCACAATGATAGTTGTTTGACGCACTGTTTCCTAGAGGTTGAAATAAATATTTATTATCTTGTTTCCTGTCATTTTTTTAAAATCTGTTTAGCTTTGATTGTATAGTTTCTTTTACTGGCAAAATTCATTGATATTATTGTAATTGAGTTGGTTGCCAAATTGTAATCACTATAAATTATTTCCCTTATATAGTAAGAAAACATAACATACAAATATTGTATAGCCAACATAAATCCCTGCTTTCTTTTTCCCAGTAGTATCCTGTATACATTGTTCGCAATGCACCAGACAATTCTAGGTTAGATATGCAAATCTAACTAGCTATAAGCATTCCATGTTTTTTGCTTCCAGTACTGTGTTTAACCATAGATATCCCTTTATGAGGTAGTTGCAGCAAATTCAAAACAACTTCTGGACAGTTGTTACAAGCTTATTAGTTTTCATTAACAAAAGAGTTACTACTAAGTGAAGCCTTTTTCCAGGTCAAATGCAATATTACTAAAACAAGAAATATTAGCAGCGCAAACACTGGTGTTGAGGGATAAATATAGAGGGAAAAGTAGAAAATAAAAAAATAATAAAGGTAAAAAACAATACTAATAAAAATACAAGGCAAGATATTTTGTAGGCAACACAATATAAATAATGGTGCTAAATACTCAACACTTTGCAATGTCCAGGATACTCACTGATTACGAATACAAACTATTAGGGAAAGGCCTTAAATTTGCACCACATAGTCTACCTAATAGCTTTGAGGCATTTATAGACCTACAAAAATATATCCGCAAACTTACACTGCAACGATATTTTATTAAAAACAATTCCAACAAAAATGATAGTTGCTCACAGGTCACTTTAAGTGAGGGGGATTATCAAGCCCTAAGTACACTTGTTAGCCTCCAGGAGGGGACACAACAAAATGTACAGTCTGGTAATGACCTTCTAGAATTGAGTATTTATGATGACAGCATTGATAATATCAAACATAGTCATTTCAAGCGTCCATCATCCTTTTATCCTATCTATGCACAGGGAGACTATATCCCGGTATTTAATGAAATTGTGAAGGAGGAGTTTAGGGACTACTTTAAAACTCAATCTAAAAAAGGAAAATTTAAGTATAGAGACAATTTAAACCAACAGGAAAGGAAGGCACTAGATACCCTTAAGTCCGATACAAGTATAGTAATCAGACAAGCGGACAAGGGTGGAGGGATAGTAGTTCAAGACCGTGAAGTTTATATATCAGAAGCACATAGGCTGCTAAATTGTAAAAAAACATATAACAAATAAGAGAAAGAACCGACATCCCAATATAATCTTGAACTAAATATACTTGTAACAAAAGGAAGGGAGGAAGGTATTTTAAGTATTGAGGAGGCTAATTTCATCTTGACCTCCTGCTCCTCTGCACCTTTGTTTTATCACCTCCCTAAGGTGCATAAAGACATGCAGAACCCACCTGGGAGACCTATAATCTCAGGGATGGGTTCCCTTATGAGCAACCTTTCCAGCTATTTGGATTAGGTTTCTACAACCATGTGCTAAACTTATAAAATCGTACTTAAAGGATACAACAGAAACCATTCAAATTTTTGAAGGCTTGGATTGGGATAAAGACCTCCTCTGGATATCGTGTGATGTAACATCTTTGTACACGAATATCCCCCATAACTTGGGAATAGAGGCCTTCCTAGAATTTTTCAATGAATTTAGTGATTTATCATCCACTCAGATACAGTTTATGGCTAGGGGGATTGAATTTATATTGTCCCACAATTTCTTTTCTTTCGAAGATACATTTTATCAACAGATACGGGGGACAGCCATGGGTACATCCATGGCTCCCTCGTATGCCAATATTTATATGGCCTTCTTCTAGGAAAGATACGTGTGGAATAATAAACCCTTTAAGAAGAATCTACTGAAGTATCATAGATACATTGATGATGTGCTTATTGTGTGGAAAGTGGAAGAAAAGGAGGCCCTATAATTCATTGAACATATGAACAATAACACCCTCGATTTAGAACTCACAGGCAAAATTGACAAGGAACAGATGGAGTTCCTAGATTTGATCTTGTATGTTGATAAAGTAGTTAATAAAACAGCCGTAAAGAACTTTAGAAAAGTTACTGATAGTAATGGTTTCCTAAATGCTGAGAGTGGACATTTGCCCCAGTGGAAAAACAACATACCACTGGGTCAATTTCTAAGAATACATAGAAATTGCACCACATTAGAAGATTTTGAAACAGAAGCCAATATCTTGGAAAATAAGCTAATATAAAAGGGTTATGATAAAGCTTTAATCACAAAATCAAGGGATGATAGTAGAATGAGAAGTAGAGAAATGCTGATGGTAAATAAAGATAAATCTATAACTAGCAATAGAAAAACTGGAGCTAAGTTTATCACTACATTCAACTTGGGTGCTAGCTTTATTAAAACTACTTTAGAAAAGCATTGGAACATTCTATTAGCAGACCCCATTTTAGGTCCCCATCTAGATGATAACCCTGTCACTATTTTGAAGAGGAACTAGAATATTAAAAATATATTAGCACCATCTAAGTTGAGAACAGTGAAGAAGAACACTGGGACATTGTCTGCTTGGGTTTTGAATAAAGGAGGGACCTTTAAATGTGGTAGGTTAAACTGCTATATGTGCAGCTTAATCAAGAAAGGAGATACTATATATAATTGGGATCAAACTAAAGAGTTTAAAATCAGGGACAAAGCTTCCTGTGTGTCCATGTATGCGGTGTATTGCCTTACCTGCGAATGTAATAAAATCTATGTAGGTAGAACCAAGAGGAAGGTAAAGCGCCACATATATGAGCACATAGAGAATATAAAATCGGGCTATGAGAACCATAGTGTGTCAGAACATTTCAAAATAGTACATGGCCAAAGGGCAAACAATTTGTCTGTTAAGATATTGGAGATTATACCGTCGTCTGCAGGCAATGAACAGCAGAGACTAATGAAATTGAGGCAATGTGAGACAAAATGGATCCATATGTTAGATAGTCTGGCACCAAAAGGGTTAAACATTGACCTTGATTTGCAGGCATTTATGGTGTAGGGCCCTGTCCTGTGTGTATGTATATATCAATCAGTTCCAACTGTTTATTTTTAGATAGAGCAAATAGTGCACGACTCCCTATAGTTTTTAAAATGTATTCATTTATTTATTTATTCATATACATTCTTTTATATTTTTTAAATTGTATTTATTGCTAAGATATGTCAGCAATTGTCTTATGTGTAATGAATTATGTATTTAATAATGCTTAATGTTTTATGAAAAGACGAATGATGAAATGTTGCAAACTTAAAGTTTATATATATTTCTTATGAATGAATTTTCAAAAATGAAATTTAGCAAACTATTAGCACACTAGCACTTTAACATTGTCATTCTTGTGTTTATGTATGTATATGCAATATATGTTTTTGAAGAATATGTCTATGTTGTTTTCCGCTTATGAATTGATGCCTTAGATGATCACGCTAAAATTGCCGGATACATATGGGTCAGTGACGTAGTGGGGGCTCTGATCGTATGATTGGTGGTTTACATGGAGATGAAGGAACACGCCCCTACATACAGAGGCCGGTCAGGATCAAGGCACTGGATAGGCCGGACTGGTAACCAATCAGACGAAACCTGGAGCGTCTTAAGGCTTACCGGGGACTTACGAACATAAGCCTTTTTCACTATCCTCTTGACAAAGTCTGCTAAGGGCAGTCAAAACGCGTTGGGAGCGGAGCTCGGATGTCTCCTTACAATCTAACTAGCAGAGAGTAACGGATTCATCGTTGTGTACTTGGTTACAAGGAAGGTTGATATTTGGACATTTGGATTCGTTCCACAATCCCTATATGGGAGACAGGCTTGTTACCATTTTAACATGGTTTTTAACCGTGTGTTGTAATAAATTGTCAGAAAACGTCTACCTTGATGGGCTTGCGCTTTTTTTCTCATCTCCTAGATTTCAAATGCAATATTCTTTCAAGTTATGGTGGACATAAACGCGTGAGATTAAAACTAGGCATGGGCTTCATTAGCATCCGAAGGTGGCCGCTCGTGGCATTCAACTCTTTTCTGAGCCGAATTCCTTCTTGTGAAAGTGCAACATTCTAAGCTCTGTTGAAATCCAGATCTAAGTATGTTGCACTTTCACAAGAATAAATCCGGCTCTGAAAAGAAAACACCACAAGTGGCCGCCTTCTTTCGCATTCGGATGCCCATGCTTAATTAAAATCCTCCATTTCATAAAAATAAGTGCCACACTAACGAGTGTATAGCCAATTGCCGCATCTAGACAAATCCCTGTTTGCTTTTCCCCAGAAGTATTCTGTATACATTGTTACCTATGCACCAGAGAAATATATGCAAACGAGATATACAACATCTCATGCAAGAAAATATAGAAATAGAAGCAGCAAAGTTTGTGGTTCCGAAGCTATTCAATAGATGGCAATATAGTTCACAGTATCCACAATATATGGGAATGAATTCTATTTGGTGAATGGTTTATGTAGACCCACAGAATTCTGGTAGGTGTTTCTCCCTACTCCAATCATCAGAGGCCATCTACCTCAAGTACTAATATAGTTGTGCTCTAAATGTAAAGAAACTCAAGGGAATTACTAGGAATGTAGTATCACTTTGATACAGGAACGTTCTCCACAGTGGGAAATTGGAAGATGAGATTTTTTTCCCCCATCTCAGTTGCATTATAATTATCTTTCCTGAGTTGTCTAGCACACACGAGCTGGCTTTCCATTTACAAAAATCATAAATAAAACCTTAATGACATCATGTGGTATTCACACCCAAGCTGCAATATGTTTGAAATGAGAACCACTTCCTCCTTGTACAATTAATATGAGTCCTGCATGTCTTCGAGATCACATTCAACAACATCTCACACAATGTTCTCAATCCTATGAACTGCATTAAATGAACTAAGGGAAATAATCTGTTTTATGGGTAATAAATAGGTTTATAATGTGACTTTCTATCATGAGTTGTACTGTGGGGAAACAGAACAACTTATGACTTGGGTCCTAAGGACAGTACCAGGTTAAGTGCTATGACTCATTTGGGAAGTGCAGGGCCAACAAAGGAAACTTGCAGGTTTGTATTGTTACTAGGTCAGTCATATAAACTATCTAGCTAAAGCAGGATAAATGTAGAAAATTGCTTGCAGGTTGTCATTATTTCTTTCATGTAAATGGCAAGAGTCCATGAGCTAATGACGTATGGGATAAACAATCCTACCAGGAGGGGCAAAGTTTCCCAAACCTCAAATGCCTATAAATACACCCCTCACCACACCCACAATTCAGTTTTACAACTTGCCTCCTATGGAGGTGGTGAAGTAAGTTTGTGCTTGATTTTTTTTGTTTTCTTCTATGATAAGCGCTTCTAAGCATTCTGAAGCCCAATTCCTCTCAGAGTACAGTGTTTGTCAGAGGGATGTAAAGAGAGTATCGCCTATTGATTTTTATGGTTTCCCTCACGGGAAATCTTTTCAAGGGTTCTCTGTTTTCGGTCGTAGGGATTCATCTCCTACCTCCCTTTTCAGATCGACGATATATTCTTATATACCTTTACCTCTGCTGATAGTTTTCAGTACTGGTTTGGCTATCTGCTATATGTGGATGGGTGTCTTTCGGTAAGTATGTATCATTATTTAAGACACTCTAAGCTATGGTTGGCGCTTTATGTATTTATATAAAGTTCTAAATATATGTATTTACTTATATTTGCCATGAGTCAGGTCTATATGTATTTCCCTTTGCAGTCTAGCAGTTTCAGTATGGGAATCATGTTTTAGGAAGTTACTTTTTTTAATATTTTCTTACCTGGGGTTTAGTCTTTTTTTACAATCTGACTTGTTTCTTTAAAATTCGAGGGGAAATTTAGGCTTGCAAGGGTGCAAAATGCTGTTATTTATTGCATCATTCTTGGCGCAAGATTTTTTTGGCGCAAATATGCGTCTATGATGATGCAAGTTTGTAATTTCCTGCGTTTTAGTTGACGCTAGGTTGTTATGATGCGAGTTGTGTCATTTCCGGATGTAGTTGGCGCCAAAAAAATTATACTTTCTTTTGCATCGTGAGTCATACTTGGCGCCAAAAAAATGTTTGGTTTATTTTTACCCCACTTCCTATATGCTCCTTGACTTCTTTGTGCTCAGAGGGCTATGCTATTTGCTATTGTATTTGCTATTGTTTAGTTCTTAGTTGGATTCTATTATTTTTTGCCCCAAGATAAAAAATCTAAGTGTAAAACTAGAGCTTCTAATCGATTTCGTTCCTTTTGTCAGAATAGAGAACAGAAAACCACTCCTTCCCCTAAGGACTCTGGCTCCAATTGGAAGCCATCTTCGAGTTGGAATAAATCCAAGCCTTTTAAGAAACCAAAGCCAGCCCCCAAAACTGCATGAAGGTGCGGCCCTCAATCCAGTTCTACTGATGGGGGGCAGATTGAAATTATTTCAAGACATTTGGGAAGGTTCCGTTCAGAATCATTGCATTCAGAATATTGTCTCTCAAGGGTATTGAATAGGTTTCAGAATAAGACCTCCTGTGAAAAGGGGTTTTCTCTCTCATGTTCTAACAAAATTCTGTGAAAGCTCAGGCTTTTCTGAAATGTGTTTCAGATCTGAAGCTTTCAGGGGTAATTGTACCAGTTCCACTTCTGGAACAGGGTTTGGGTTTTTATTCAAATCTATTCATTGTCCCGAAGAAGGAAAATGTATTCAGACCAGTTCTGGATCTGTAATTTTTGAATCACTTTGTAAGGGTCCCAACTTTCAAGATGGTGACTATAAGGACTATTCTGCCTTTTGTTCAGCAAGGTCATTATATGTCCACGATAGACTTACAGGATGCATATCTTTACATTCCGATTTATCCAGATCACTATCGGTTACTGAGATTCTCTTTTCTAGACAAGCATTACCAATTTGTCGCTCTTCCATTTGGCCTAGCGACAGCTCCAAGAATCTTTTCCAAGGTTCTAGGTGCCCTTCTATCTGTAATCAGAGAGCAGGGTATTGTGGTGTTTCCTTATTTGGACGATCTCTTGGTACTGGCTCAATCTTTTAATTTAGCAGAATCTCACACAAATCAAGTTGTGTTGTTTCTTCAAAGACATGGTTGGAGGATCAATTTTCCAAAGAGTTTCTTGATTCCTCAGACAAGAGTCACCTTTTTAGGTTTCCAGATAGATTCAGTGTCCATGACTCTGTCTTTAACAGACAAGAGACAAATGAAATTGGTTTCTGCCTGTCGAAACCTTCAGTCTCGATCATTCCCTTCAGTGGCTATGTGCATGGAAGTTTTAGGTCTCATGACTGCAGCATCGGATGCAATCCCCTTTTCTCGTTTTCATATGAGAACTCTACAGCTTTGCATGCTGAATCAATGGTGTAGGGATTATACTCGGATAGCGCAATTGATATTCTTAAATCCCAACACTCAACTCTCTCTGACTTGGTGGTTAAACCATCACCTTATTATTCAAGGAGCCTCCTTTGTTCGTCCTTCCTGGACTGTGATTTCAACAGATGCAAGGCTCACAGGTTGGGGAGCTGTCTGGGGGTCTCTGACGGCACAAGGGGTTTGGAATCCTCAATATTTTAGAACTCTGTGCTATTTTCAGGACTCTTCAGGCTTGGCCTCTACTAAAGAGAGAATAATTAATTCATTTTCAGACAGACAATATCACACTGTGGCATATGTCAATCATCAGGGTGGGACTCGCAGTCCTTTAGCAATGAAAGAAGTATCTTGAATTCTTTCTTTGGCAGAATTCAACTCCTGACTAATTTCTGCAATGCATATCCCAGGTGTAGACAATTGGGAAGCAGATTATCTCAGCCGTCAGACTTTACACCTAGGGGAGTGGTCTCTCCATCCAGATGTATTTTGTCAGATTGTACAGATGTGGGGTCTTCCAGAAATAGATCTCATGGCGTCCCATCTAAACAAGAAACTTTGAAGGTATCTTTCCAGGTCCAGGGATCCTCAGGCGGAGATGGTAGATTTGTTAGCAGTTCCTTGGCCATACCAACCTGCTTTCCGCCTCTAGTTCTTCTTCCAAGGGTGATCTCGAAGATCCTAATGGAACGATTGCATGTGTTTCTGATAGCATAAAAACAGAGGCGCCACATGTGTAGGTCAATAAAAACAAATGAATCCAGACAGCAGCAGAATAAAGGTGCTCACAAAAGTGGCGGCACTCTATTGTGCCAGCAGGGACAGGCTGGTGTTCTACAGCAAACCAGCTAGCTGTGTAAAAGATCCCCACCGGATACGTTCAGCGCTGGAATTCTCTGCCTTTGGGGCCTCTAGCCAATGTTCCCAGTGTAATATTTCCCCTCAACTGGAGCTGTCGATGGAACGGGGAGAAGGGCTGGACTGCCCTAAGGTTACTGAAATGGAGACTATCACAACAACACCAGACTGATGTAAAAGTAAAAAATCAGTATTTTATTATACAGAATAAAAATACCAAAGGTATCACAATTTACAGCTGGGTGTGTGAATATCAATCTCCTCACAAAGAGTATAATAATATATTATATTATATCTAATAGAGATAAGGGGAATTTCACAAATAATCAACCTCTATTTGTGACACAGTACAATTCTAATCACAAAATCATTAACAGAGTACTTAAAAAACATTGGCCTATCCTTCTGAAAGACCCTGTCTTAAAAAAACGCTCACATCCCAACCTAAACTAGTCTTTAAAAGAGCACCTACTTATAAACAGAAACTAGCCCCTAGTAAGGTGGTGATGTCCAAAAGGAAATCTGTCAATACTACTAGATTGGGAGATAGGGCCCAAAATAGTTATAACTTCAACAAGATAGGAGTTTTCAGATGTGGGAAGAAACGATGTCACATGTGCAAATACGTAACACATGGATGTAGTACCATAATATCTGATAACACAGGGGAAATGTTCCCAATAAAAAGTCGACTGTCATGTGACTCTAGTTATGTAATCTATGTACTGTCCTGCAAATGTGGGATCCAGTACATAGGCAGAACCTGTAGGAAGGTCAGAACTCGATGGAGTGAACATTTGAGGAACATCAAATCAAAATCACCCAAACATAGTGTTTCCAGACATATTTGTGATAAATATATTTCTGGTAAATGTTACTTTAAAATCACACCATTAGAAGGGATCCCCCAAAGTAATTTGTATAATAGGTTCTCAAAACTGAGACAAAGGGAAACCTTTTGGATATTTAAATTCAATAGTTTATTCCCTACAGGTCTGAATGAGGTCATAGATTCTGCAGCATTTCTGTAATTATGTATTTATTCTGTAAAGGTGTATAGGACAGGGCTTTTTATTATATGTCTCTAGTACTAGTTTTATTACTGGTTTTATAGCATTATGTGTATAGAATTTTGTCCTTAGAATCTTGTACATTTGTAATCTGGACTTTCACCGCCCACTTGTTGTTATCAATATCAATATTGTTAACATTATTAATTTTATTAATCACATACATAGATTATTGGAATCTTTTATTCTTATTTAGTCCCTAATAGATATCTTATCTCCACTATTTGTGGTAATAACTATACAGTATTTTGTTATTTCCATTCACTTCATATATTAAGAATACATTTTTTATATATATATATATATATATATATATATATATATATATATACACACAATACATACCTTCATTTTTATTACTTAATCTATCTTATATACACATATATTTCACATCAATTTCACTTCTTTGGTAGGATAATATACTATCACATATAATGTATTCCGTGGTGTATACATATATATATATATATATATATATATATATATATAACATTCACTTCAAACACCTTATTAAGGGATGACACTTTTAAATCCCGTAACTATTTTTGTTCATTTGTTTTAGTCCTGAGATCAATGTAGGCACTTATGTTTTTACACGGATCTGTAGGGTATTTCCCTTATTATACTGCATTATAGCGATGGCGGTAAGCTAGTATAACCACAGTTTAATTTGCACAATGCGCATATATATTCACGTTCTCACTTGTTTATTAATACACGTAGGCAGCAAATCACATAGTTCTATTCCTATTTATATTTTCACGTTCTTTCTGCCTGGCCTCACAATATACGTAGGCAGCCAATCACATAGTTTTATTTCTATCTATTTCATTGGTGCCTAACATTTATGGGTGGTGTTAGACTGCTGCTATACTTATTCATAACTCGGAACCACATACGGGTTCCATCGGTCACATGACCACACGTCATTCAGTAATTATCGGAAGCCCGAAACTACGCCAATTGACGACAAGGGTTATTCGGACCATGTGACCTTTCGGCACTTCCTTTATCCTGTAACTAGGAGCAACAATTATCACATAGAATGTTTAGTTGTAAAGACTCAAGGACAAGCCCCTCAAATTGAGTTACACCATTGGCCAATAAGGAAACATATGTTAGATCTGTTTATACCCATAGTAACATACATTAGTAACGATCGGCACCACTCATTTTAGATCGCATTACCTACTAATAACACTTTTTCCTTTATTATTGTAAATTATGATTATCATGGAACTGCATTCACCAATTATATAGATTATCATAACGTTACCTTATAACTATATCAACAACTGGGCGGTTTAAGAAAGGAAGTATATGATTGGATAATCTTGGAAAAGGAAGGGGAGGGTCATGGGAACATGAGGTTACTGAGCCCTATTTAAAGGGCATGTATACACACATAGAGCACACAAGCCTGAGGAAACGGGGTTCGCCCGAGAAACGCGTTGCTATTATACTCTTTGTGAGGAGATTGATATTCACACACCCAGCTGTAAATTGTGATACCTTTGGTATTTTTATTCTGTATAATAAAATACTGATTTTTTACTTTTACATCAGTCTGGTGTTGTTGTGATAGTCTCCATTTCAGTAACCTCAGGGCAGTCCAGCCCTTTTCCCCGTTCCATCTGCAGCTCCAGTTGAGGGGAAATATTACACTGGGAACATTGGCTAGAGGCCCCAAAGGTAGAGAATTCCAGCGCTGAACGTATCCGGTGGGGATCTTTTACACAGCTAGCTGGTTTGCTGTAGAACACCAGCCTGTCCCTGCTGGCACAATAGAGTGCCGCAACTTTTGTGAGTACCCTTATTCTGCTGCTGTCTGGATTAATTTGTTTTTATTGACCTACACATGTGGCACCTCTGTTTTTGTCTTTATCTCATCATTATAGAAGTGCATCATCCTTTTGGGTGACGAAAGAGAGCGGCCTATCAAGATTTGGGACGTTGAAGACACCTGTTGGTCTATTTCCTTTGTTTTATTAATTATTTGTTTTTTTATTACTATATCACTTGCCCATTTAGGGATTTATATCAACCTTGTATTTTTGTGTTTGACATATTTTCTTATAATTTTTTTATATAGCGCCTCCTATAGAAGCACAGTGATTTGTCTATGACTGTTACTTCTTCATCTGTTTCTGATAGCACCAGCATGGCCTCACAGATTTTGGTTTGCGGATCTTTTCCGGATGTCAAGTTGCCAACCTTGGCCACTTCCTGTAAGACCAGACCTTCTGTCTCAAGGGCCGTTTTTCCATCAGGATCTCAAATCGCTAAATTTTAAGGTATGGAAATTGAATGCTTAGTGCTTAGTGATATAGGTTTCTCTGACATAGTTTAATACTATGCTACAGGCTCGTAAGTCTGTTTCAAGGAAGATTTATTATCGGGTTTGGAAAACCTATATTTCATGGTGTTCTCATAAATTCTCTTGGCATTCTTTTAGAATTCCTAGAATTTTACAGTTTTATTTAGGATGGTTTGGGTAAAGGTTTGTCTGCAAGTACTTTGAAGGGACAAATCTCTGCTCTTTCTGTTTTATTTAATAGAAATTTGGCATACACAGTAGCATCTAAGTAGAGGTCTTTCTGACGTGTTCCGCGCCCCCTACCAGCGCTTAGTCATAGACTATCTCCTCTTAGTTTAACCTTTTTATAGGGTAAATGGGATTAACCCTTGCATATCTATTAAAAACACAACAATAAAATCAAATATGCAATGACTTAGGCTAGGAATTATTTAACATTAAGGTAAACTGTCAACCAGTATATTACATTATACGTATGTGCTAGTAACACAGTACTGTATCTAATGTACAAGATATACCCTTATGTGTGTATAAATGCATGTATTAAAAGATACTTATATGTCTTGATATATGCACACAGTAACACCTATTAAAGGGACATAAAACAAGTTGATATAGAGACAAAATATAATAATATGTACTTTAATTACTTTACCTGCAAATTTATATTGCAGTGCCTAGCCATTAACCCTTTCTTTTTTAGTAAAGCTCTAACTCCCCCCACACAATTCCTTTTATTGCTGTATCTATGTTTATTGTTCTTTTGGTAGAATGCAAAAGTGCATAGGGATTATCTGATGGAGCATACCTAGAAGTTGTGAACTCAGTTAAAAGACAATGCCTGTGTCTAAACACTGATAAGAGGGGTGGAGTTAGATGCTCCAGGCAGCTTAGCTATGTAATTCATTTTGCTTATTTTTGAAAATTATTTTAAAATACTTTCCAGCAATTTTTAAACAATTTTTTATGCAAACTATTTTAAATTAATTAGTCATTTTATGATATGTACAGATCTCAACCTGTTTTATGGCACTTTAACTGATTAGAGAAACTATTGCTCCTTAACATAAAGAGATATTAAACAGTTTGTTTCATTGTTGTAATAAAAAAGCACTAAGCACTGTCTTATACTTAGAAAAATAATACATATTACAATTAATTATATTATTTAAATTGATTTTACCATTTAATTTTTTTTAAGCTACATTTTTGCTTCATGTCACAGGAAGTTTTATCTTAGCCTGATGTCATAAAACTTCTAGGCTAGTGAATAGACTAGATATCAGGGAGTCAGAATTGCTCATGCCCAGCACTGACAGAAGAAAACTTAGGTTTTAAAATTCTCTGCTCTTATCACACCCTAGGGTAGGGGCTACACTGAGATTTTCTAAGTGCTAATTTTGCAATAAAACAAGTAAGTTATTTGCTGTGTTTTTATATCATCATTTTATATTCACTTTGATTTAACATATTTGTTTTTACCAAAGGAGCAATGTTAAATATCCCTTTAAGGGAAAATATGAAGATATATATATATATATATATATATATATATATATATATATACATATATATATATATATACAGGGAGTGCAGAATTATTAGGCAAGTTGTATTTTTGAGGATTAATTTTATTATTGAACAACAACCATGTTCTCAATGAACCCAAAAAACTCATTAACATCAAAGCTGAATAGTTTTGGAAGTAGTTTTTAGTTTGTTTTTATTTATAGCTATTTTAGGGGGATATCTGTGTGTGCAGGTGACTATTACTATGCATAATTATTAGGCAACTTAACAAAAAACAAATATATACCCATTTCAATTATTTATTTTTACCAGTGAAACCAATATAACATCTCAACATTCACAAATATACATTTCTGACATTCAAAAACAAAGCAAAAACAAATCAGTGACCAATATAGCCACCTTTCTTTGCAAGGACATTCAAAAGCCTGCCATTCATGGATTCTGTCAGTGTTTTGATCTGTTCACCATCAACATTGCGTGCAGCAGCAACCACAGCCTCCCAGACACTGTTCAGAGAGGTGTACTGTTTTCCCTCCTTGTAAATCTCACATTTGATGATGGACCACAGGTTCTCAATGGGGTTCAGATCAGGTGAACAAGGAGGCCATGTCATTAGATTTTCTTCTTTTATACCCTTTCTTGCCAGCCACGCTGTGGAGTACTTGGACGCGTGTGATGGAGCATTGTCCTGCATGAAAATCATGTTTTTCTTGAAGGATGCAGACTTCTTCCTGTACCACTGCTTGAAGAAGGTGTCTTCCAGAAACTGGCAGTAGGACTGGGAGTTGAGCTTGACTCCATCCTCAACCCGCAAAGGCCCCACAAGCTCATCTTTGATGATACCAGCCCAAACCAGTACTCCACCTCCACCTTGCTGGCATCTGAGTCGGACTGGAGCTCTCTGCCCTTTACCAATCCAGCCACGGGCCCATCCATCTGGCCCATCAAGACTCACTCTCATTTCATCAGTCCATAAAACCTTAGAAAAATCAGTCTTGAGATATTTCTTGGCCCAGTCTTGACGTTTCAGCTTGTGTGTCTTGTTCAGTGGTGGTCGTCTTTTAGCCTTTCTTACCTTGGCCATGTCTCTGAGTATTGCACACCTTGTGCTTTTGGGCACTCCAGTGATGTTGCAGCTCTGAAATATGGCCAAACTGGTGGCAAGTGGCATCTTGGCAGCTGCACGCTTGACTTTTCTCAGTTCATGGGCAGTTATTTTGCGCCTTGGTTTTTCCACACGCTTCTTGCGACCCTGTTAACTATTTTGAATGAAACGCTTGATTGTTCGATGATCACGCTTCAGAAGCTTTGCAATTTTAAGAGTGCTGCATCCCTCTGCAAGATATCTCACTATTTTTGACTTTTCTGAGCCTGTCAAGTCCTTCTTTTGACCCATTTTGCCAAAGGAAAGGAAGTTGCCTAATAATTATGCACACCTGATATAGGGTGTTGATGTCATTAGACCACACCCCTTCTCATTACAGAGATGCACATCACCTAATATGCTTAATTGGTAGTAGGCTTTCGAGCCTATACAGCTTGGAGTAATACAACATGCATAAAGAGGATGATGTGGTCAAAATACTCATTTGCCTAATAATTCTGCACTCCCTGTATATATATATATATATATATATATATATATATACAGGGGACGCTTTCGGGCGGCAGGCGATATGGTTGACTTACTTTGCTTTGCTTCTAACATTGTAGCTACCCCTGTTATTAAAAACCAGACTTGGTTACTCTGTTCTCTATTTTTCTACAGGTCTCTGATAGGAGTATGTGTCCTTTCACACCTTGTAAGCTGTCTTCCAGCCCGACAGCTGGATATGCAGATAAGTGCTTTTGTCTCTTAGGTATTGGAGACTTGCACTTTCAGGAGTTTATCTTTGCAATATTTTAAATATGGGACTTATTCAATCCTTTGTTAAGGATTTATTGGGGCAGTGTGCAGGCACTATAAGTATGTGAGGGAGACTAAGGTGTTAACTCGTCCCCTATTTGTTATTGGACGGTTCCTCTGGGCCAGGAGACTGAATGGTTTCTTTATTTAAAATGAGAAACGCTAAGACAAAGTGTTTTGAAGTGTTTTTTAAACTTTTTTATTACATATTGGGATCGTAGGTATAAGTCCTAAGAGACTAATAAGCTGCTATGTTTTAGAGGATTTCTGTTACTTCAATTTTGGTTATAGATTGCTCTCCTATACCTACTAATGCATTTTGTTCCCATACGTTTCCTTTACTTATGCATCCCAGAGGTGTGAGGTGCTTTGTGATACCCATATGATTTTTAGTCAGCCAGTACCTTAGACACCGATAATATAAATATAAGCAGTTAAACCTGTTATGAACTGTAGATGTATTGGACTATAATAAGTTTGTATATAGTAACTTTTATACCCATCTGGATAATTCAGAATGTCTGCTATCTCTGACAGTTAAGTGCATTATTACTAAATTGATGTTTACTGTTCTCCTACAACTGATTTACTATTTCAATTTGAGTAAGCCCACTCATTACCAAATATTATAGTGATTACTCACAACTGACACACTGTGGATATTGTTCTAACCCTAGTCCCATAACTCTGATAGTTTATCCCAGATGTTTAAGGGTAACATACTGCCACCCTAAACTACTGAATAGCACCACTATAACGTTCAATTCCGGCCTAGTACATCCTATAGCACTTTAACCCTAATTAGATATACATCAATACAGCAGGGAAGTTTGTAGAGACTTAAACTTAAAGGTTAATTGGTCATCTTAATTCACTTTATTATGTTGTTGTGCAGTCTGCAGCCAGGTGGCCCACCTTAGTCTTCTATTAAAGACCACACACCTTAGTATTAGTGGGGAAATGCCTATCTGTCAGAACATACCTTATACTACACTATCCCACCACCTGTATAATTGTCTGTATAACTCTAGATACAGGGATGTACAGTTCCATAGTGTGTCTGTGACTACACTAACTACTGATTGTTAGATGTTAGATCTAGATGTTTATAGATAACTATTTACCCTCCTTTTGTGACCTACATAGCCATTATAGTCTTTTCTTAGTTCATAAGGTTCCTCTGAAACATCATTGAGGGCTTCATTATTATTATTATGTTTGTTCATTTTAGTCAATGGACACACAAGTGGTCTTTCTATTCATAATCCCTTGCATTCTACTCTTTGATTATTAGTAGTCCAAGAGTGGCTGATATGTCTTAGCAAGGGGAAATTATTTTCCATTATGATTTAACTTATAAAGGGATATCTCTCATATTGTTATTCAAAACTGAGGGTTTTCCATGTACAAAATACCTTTCTGCTGCACAAGCTTATCTTGCGATTCTGTTTACTTTTGTGCATGTTATGTTGGTGTGCTTCTTATTATTGTACACTTGGAAAATTAAGATGTTTTTCTTTTTTTTATATATGTGATATTTAAAGTTATAAATATTTTTATAACTTATTTCCCTCCCATACTTTCATACCTAGTGGGAACCTTGTTTGTAACTTTTTAGTATCCAATAAAGTTCCTTCTTCTCTAATATCCTATTTCTGCTGCCTCCTCTAGAGGGCACTGTTGCTATCTATGATTTTTACTGACATCTGCTACATTAGAAAAATGAAAATAGTTCAAATGTTTTGCTACAGTTGAATCTTTGTTATAATTTAGTATCCTTTATGCTCTACAAATCTAGTTCTGGGCTCACGTGTAGTTTTTCCTACACACTGACAATAACACAAATCGCACATAAATACACTGCAACTGTAGTTTTACAATACATAAACAAATGAATCCAGTGGTGTTTCACACCAGCATTAGAGGTTAAACTATTTCCTATCTTAAAGGGCCACTAAACCCCAAATCTTTCTTTCATGATTCAGATAGAGAATAGAAATTTAAACATTACAATTTACTTCTATTATTTATTTTGCTTAATTTTTTAGATATCCTTAGTTGAAGAAAAAGCAATGCACATGGTGAGCCAATCACACGAGGCTTCTATGTGCAGCAACCAATCAGCAACTACTGAGCATATTTAGATATGCTTTTCAGCAAAGAATATCAAGAGAATAAAACAAATTAGATAATATAAGTAAATTAGTAAGATGTTTAAAATTGCATTTTCTTTCTAAATCATGAAAGAAAAAATGTGGGTTTCATGTCCCTTTAATGAGAGAGCAAATATTAAAACTTCTACTTCCACATTTGAAATGACCTTATTTGGATAACCATCTAGATGACCTTTTTACTTGACTAGGGGACAAAGCTTGAGCTAATGTATAGGGTTTATTTGGCACAAACTTACAATCCTTAACCCCTTAATGACCGGACCATTTTTCAATTTTCTTACCCTTAATGACAATGGCTATTTTTAAATTTCTGCGGTGTTTGTGTTTAGCTGTAATTTTCCTCTTACTCATTTACTGTACCCACACATATTATATACCGTTTTTCTCGCCATTAAATGGACTTTCTCAAGATATCATTATTTTCATCATATCTTATAATTTACTACAAAAAAAATAATAAAATATGAGGAAAAAATGGAAAAAAACACACTTTTTCTAACTTTGACCCCCAAAATCTGTTACACATCTACAATCACCACAAAACACCCATGCTAAATAGTTTCTAAATTTTGTCCTGAGTTTAGAAATACCCAATGTTTACATGTTCTTAGCTTTTTTTGCAAGTTATAGGGCCATAAATACAAGTAGCACTTCGCTATTTCCAAACCACTTTTTTTCAAATTTAGCGCTAGTTACATTGGAACCCTGATATCTGTCAGGAATCCCTGAATATCCCTTGACATGTATATATTTTTTGTTAGAAGACAACCCAAAGTATTGATCTAGGCACATTTTGGTATATTTTATTCCACCATTTCACCGCCAAATGCGAGCAAATAAAAAAAAAACTTTACATTTTTCACAATTTTAGGTTTCTCACTGAAATTATTTACAAACAGCTTGTGCTATTATGGCACAAATTGTTGTAAAAGCTTCTTTGGGATCCCCTTTGTTCAGAAATAGCAGACTTATATGGCTTTGGCATTGCTTTTTGGTAATTAGAAGGCCGCTAAATGCTGCTGCGCACCACACGTAAATTATGCCCAGCAGTGAAGGGGTTAATTAGGTAGGTTGTAGGGAGCTTGCAGGGTTAATTTTAGTTTTAGGGTAGAGATCAGCCTCCCACCTGACACATCCCACCAACTGATCCCTCCCAAACAGCTCTCTTCCCTCCCCCACCCCACAAATGTCCCCGCCATCTTAAGTACTGGCAGAAAGTCTGCCAGTACTAAATAAAAGGAGTTTTTTTTTTTTTTTTATAAAAAAAATAAAATATTTTAGCTGTGATGGACTCCTGCCTTAGCCCCAACCTCCATGATCCCCCCCCCCCAGCTCTCTAACCCTCTCCCCTATCTAATTGCAGCCATCTTGGGTACTGGCAGCTGTCTGCCAGTACCCAATTTGGCCAAAAACAAAAGTATTTTTTGCTCTTTTTCTTTTTTTTTTGGGTTTTCTGTAGTGTAGCAGCCCCCCACAATACCCCTACCCCCCTCCCCCTCCCAGATCCTTTTATATTATTAAAAAAAAAAATCTTTTTCCCCCCCCTCTTCCCTACTCATTGGTGTCAGTGGCCAGCTAATGCGCACATTGCACTTCTAGGAACCGGATGCCGGGTAGCGATGGGCCGCCCACCCGCCTCCCTGTTGCGCTCCCACCCACCAACGAACCGGCACCATCGCTACCGGTGCAGAGAGGGCCACAGAGTGGCCCTCTCTGCATCGGAGTCTTCTAAAAAGGTATTGCAGGATGCCTCCATATGGAGGCATCACTGCAATACCCTGAGAGCTGCTGGAAGCGATTGCGATCGCTTCCAGCACTCTCTTAGACAATTGACGTACCAGGTACGTCCATTGTCATTAACTACTTGTTAATGCATGACGTACCTGGTACATCAGTTGTCATTAAGGGGTTAAAGGGATAGGAAAGTCAAAATGAAACTTGCATGATTAAGATAGAGCATGTCATTTTAAGACACTTTACAATTCACTTCAATTTTCAAATGTGCTTCGTTCTCTTAGTATCCCTTGTTTTAAAATGAATACACACATATCATACACTAGTGGGAGCTGCTGCTAATTGGTGCCTGCACACATTTGTCTCTTGTGATTGGCTAACTAGATGTGTTCAGCTAGCGGCCAGTGGTGCAATGTTGTTCTTTCAGCAATGGATAACAAGAGAATGAAGCAAATTTTATAATAGAAGTAAATTGGAAAGTTGTTTAAAATTGTATGTTCTATCTGAATCATAAAATAAAATTTTTGGGTTTACTTTCCCTTTAATCAGTGCCTGTAATACTTCATCTCCTGAAATAGGTTATTACAGAAGACGGAACATTATTGGATACTAAAGTTACAAACAAGGTTTCCACTAGATATAAAGAGTGGGGCATAAGTGTGTGTGTGTGTGTGTATATATATATATATATATATATATATATATATATATATATATATATATATATATATATATATATATATATAACATAATTTATGTAAGAACTTACCTGATAAATTCATTTCTTTCATATTAGCAAGAGTCCATGAGCTAGTGACGTATGGGATATACATTCCTACAAAGAGGGGCAAAGTTTCCCAAACCTCAAAATGCCTATAAATACACCCCTCACCACACCCACAATTCAGTTTAACGAATAGCAAGAAGTGGGGTGATAAGAAAGGAGCGAAAGCATCAAAATAAGGAATTGGAATAATTGTGCTTTATACAAAAAAATCATAACCACCACAAAAAAGGGTGGGCCTCATGGACTCTTGCTAATATGAAAGAAATGAATTTATCAGGTAAGTTCTTACATAA
This sequence comes from Bombina bombina, assembly GCF_027579735.1. Taxonomy (NCBI): domain Eukaryota; kingdom Metazoa; phylum Chordata; class Amphibia; order Anura; family Bombinatoridae; genus Bombina; species Bombina bombina. Next base: position 930,363,460 of record NC_069500.1, on the reverse strand, counting down.
ATTATGTTTTCTTTCATGTAATTAGCAAGAGTCCATGAGCTAGTGATGTATGGGATAATAAATACCCAAGATGTGGAACTTCCACGCAAGAGTCACTAGAGAGGGAGGGATAAAATAAAGACAGCCAATTCCGCTGAAAAATATTAATAATCCACAACCCAAAACAAAAGTTTTAATCTCAATAATGAAAAAAACTGAAATTATAAGCAGAAGAATCAAACTGAAAAAGCTGCCTGAAGTACTTTTCTACCAAAAACTGCTTCAGAAGAAGAAAACACATCAAAATGGTAGAATTTAGTAAAAGTATGCAAAGAAGACCAAGTTGCTGCTTTGCAAATCTGATCAACAGAAGCTTTATTCCTAAATGCCCAGGAAGTAGAAACTGACCTAGTAGAATGAGCCGTAATTCTTTGAAGCGGGGATTTACCCGACTCTACATAAGCATGATGAATCAAAGACTTTAACCAAGACGCCAAAGAAATGGCGGAGGCCTTCTGACCTTTTCTGGACCCAGAAAAGATAACAAATAGACTAGAAGTCTTTCTAAAATCTTTAGTAGCTTAAACATAATATTTCAAAGCTCTTACTACATCCAAAGAATGTAAAGATCTCTCCTTTGAATTCTTAGGATTAGGACACAATGAAGGAACAACAATTTCTCTACTAATGTTGTTAGAATTCACCACCTTAGGTAAAAATTGAAATGAAGTCCGCAACACTGCCTTATCCTGATGAAAAATCAGAAAAGGAGATTCACAAGAAAGAGCAGATAACTCAGAAACTCTTCTAGCAGAAGAGATGGCCAAAAGGAACAGAACTTTCCAAGAAAGTAATTTAATGTCCAGAGAATGCATAGGTTCAAACGAAGGAGCTTGTAAAGCCCTCAGAACCAAATTAAGACTCCAAGGAGGAGAGATTGACTTAATGACAGGTTTGATACGAACCAAAGCCTGTACAAAACAATGAATATCAGGAAGAATAGCAATCTTTCTGTGAAAAAGAACAGAAAGAGCAGAGATTTGTCCTTTCAAGGAACTTGCAGACAAACCTTTATCCAAACCATCCTGAAGAAACTGTAAAATTCTAGGAATTCTGAAAGAATGCCAGGAGAATTTATGAGAAGAACACCAAGAAATGTAAGTCTTCCAGACTCGATAATAAATCTTCCTAGACACAGATTTACGAGTCTGTAACATAGTATTAATTACCGAGTCAGAGAAACCTCTATGACTAAGAATCAAGCGTTCAATTTCCATACCTTCAAATTTAATGATTTGAGATCCTGATGGAAAAAAGGGCCTTGAGATAGAAGGTCTGGTCTTAACGGAAGAGTCCAAGGTTAGCAACTGGCCATCCGAATGAGATCCGCATACCAAAACCTGTGAGGCCATGCTGGAGCCACCAGCAGCACAAACGAACGTTCCATTAGAATTTTGGAAATCACTTTTGGAAGAAGAACTAGAGGCGGAAAGATATAGGCAGGATGATAATTCCAAGGAAGCGACAACGCGTCCACTGCCTCCGCCTGAGCGTCCCTGGATCTGGACAGATACCTGGGAAGTTTCTTGTTTAGATGAGAGGCCATCAGATCTATTTTTGGAAGTCCCCAGATTTGAACAATCTGAAGAAATACCTCTGGGTGAAGGGACCATTCGCCCGGATGTAACATCTGGCGACTGAGATAATCCGCTTCCCAATTGTCTACACCTGGGATGTGAACCGCAGAGATTAGACAGGAGCTGGATTCCGCCCATACAAGTATCCGAGATACTTCTTTCATAGCCTGAGGACTGTGAGTCCCACCTTGATGATTGACATATGCCACGGTTGTGACATTGTCTGTCTGAAAACAAATAAACGATTCTCTCTTCAGAAGAGGCCAGAACTGAAGAGCTCTGAAAATCGCACGGAGTTCCAAAATGTTGATTGGTAATCTCGCCTCCTGAGATTCCCAAACCCCCTGCGCTGTCAGAGATCCCCATACAGCTCCTCAACCTGACAGACTCGCATCTGTTGAGATCACAGTCCAGGTTGGACGAACAAAAGAAGCCCCTTGGACTTAACGATGGTGATCTATCCACCACGTCAGAGAGTGTCGTACATTGGGATTTAAGGATATTAATTGTGATATCTTTGTATAATCCCTGCACCACTGGTTCAGCATACAAAGCTGAAGAGGTCGCATGTGAAAACGAGCAAAGAGGATCGCGTCCGATGCAGCAGTCATGAGACCTAGAATTTACATGCACAAAGCTACCGAAGGGAATGATTGAGACTGAAGGTTTCGACAGGCTGAAACCAATTTCAGACGTCTCTTTTCTGTTAGAGACAAGGTCATGGACACTGAATCTATTTGAAAACCCAAAAAGGTTTCCTTTGTCTGAGGAATCAACAAACTCTTTGGTAAATTGATCCTCCAACCATGTCTTTGAAGAAACAACACAAGTTGATTCGTGTGAGATTCTGCAGAATGTAAAGATTGAGCAAGTACCAAGATATCGTCCAAATAAGGAAATACCGCAATACCCTGTTCTCTGATTACAGAGAGAAGGGCACCGAGAACCTTTGAAAAGATCCTTGGAGCTGTTGCTAGGCCAAACGGAAGGGCCACAAACTGGTAATGCTTGTCTAGAAAAGAGAATCTCAGAAACTGAAAGTGATCTGGATGAATCGGAATATGAAGATATGCATCCTGTAAATCTATTGTGGACATATAATGCCCTTGCTGAACAAAAGGCAGAATAGTCCTTATAGTTACCATTTTGAATGTTGGTATTCTTACATAACGATTCAATATCTTTAGATCCAGAACTGGTCTGAAGGAATTCTCCTTCTTTGGTACAATGAATAGATTTGAGTAAAACCCCAGACCCTGTTCCAGAACTGGAACTGGCACAATTATTCCAGCCAACTCTAGATCTGAAACACATTTCAGAAATGCCTGAGCCTTCACTGGGTTTATTGGAATGCGAGAGAGAACAAATCTCCTCGCAGGCGGCCTTACCTTGAAACCTATTCTGTACCCTTGTGAAACAATGTTCTGAATCCAAAGACTGTGAATCGAATTGATCCAAATGTCTTTGAAAAATCGTAACCTGCCCCCTACCAGCTGTGCTGGAATGAGGGCCGCACCTTCATGTGGACTTGGGAGCTGGTTTTGACTTTCTAAAAGGCTTGGTTTTATTCCAGATTGGAGAAGGTTTCCAGACAGAAACCGTTCCTTTAGGGGAAGGGTCAGGCTTCTGTTCCTTATTCTGACAAAAGGAACAAAAACGATTAGCAGCCCTGTATTTACCTTTAGATTTTTTGTCCTGAGGCAAAAAAGTTCCTTTCCCCCCAGTAACAGTTGAAATAATAGAATCCAACTGGGAACCAAATAATTTATTACCTTGGAAAGAAAGAGAAAGCAAAGTTGACTTAGAAGATATATCTGCATTCCAAGTTTTAAGCCATAAAGCTCTTCTAGCTAAAGACATATACCTGACATCAACTCTAATGATATCAAAGATGGCATCACAAATAAAGTTATTAGCATGTTGAAGGAGTTTAACAATGCTATGAGTATTATGGTCTGATACTTGTTGTGCTAAAGCCTCCAACAAAAAAGTGGAAGCAGCAGCAACATCAGCCAAAGAAATAGCAGGCCTAAGAAGATTACCTGAACATAAATAAACTTTCCTTAGAAAGGATTCAATCTTCCTATCTAAAGGATCCTTAAAGGAAGTACTATCTGCCGTAGGAATAGTAGTACGTTTAGCAAGAGTAGAGATAGCCCCATCAACTTTAGGGATTTTGTCCCAAAACTCTAATCTGTCAGATGGCACAGGATACAATTTCTTAAACCTTTGAGAAGGAGTAAATGAAGTACCCATATTATTCCATTCCCTAGAAATTACTTCAGAAATAGCATCAGGGACAGGAAAAACTTCTGGAATAACCATAGGAGGTTTAAAAACCGAATTTAAACGCTTAGTAGATTTAGTATCAAGAGAACTAGATTCCTCCATCTCTAAAGCGATTAAAACTTCTTTAAGTAAAGAGCGAATAAATTCCATCTTAAATAAATATGAAGATTTATCAGTGTCAATATCTGAGACAGAATCCTCTGAACCAGAAAAATCCTCATCAGAAACAGACAAATCAGAATGATGACGGTCATTTAAAATTTCATCTGAAAAATGAGAAGTTTTAAAAGACCTTTTATGTTTACTGGAAGGAGGAATAAGAGACATAGCCTTCCTAATAGATTTAGAAACAAATTCTCTTATATTAACAGGAACATCCTGAGTGTTAGATGTTGAGGGAACAGCAACAGGTAATGGTATATTACTAATGGAAATACTATCTGCATTAGCAAGCTTATCATGACATTCATCACAAACTACAGCCGGAGGAACAGTTACCACAAGTTTACAACAAATGCACTTAACTTTGGTAGAACCAGCATCAGGCAGCGTCTTTCCAGAAGTAGATTCTGATCCAGGGTCAATCTGAGACATCTTGCAATATGTAATAGAAAAAACAACATATAAAGCAAAATTATCAAATTCCTTAAATGACAGTTTCAGGAATGGGAAAGAATGCCAATGAACAAGCCTCTAGCAACCAGAAGCAATGAAAAATGAGACTGAAATAATGTGAAAAAAAGGTGGAGACAAGAATGACGCCCACATTTTTTAGCGCCAAAAAAGACGCCCACATTATTGGCGCCCTAAATTTTTTTGGCGCCAAGAATGACGCCACATCCGGTAACGCCGACATTTTTTGTGCAAAACGTCAAAAAAATTGACGTAATCACGAACAACTTCCGGCATCAAGTATGACGCCGGAAATGACAAAAAAAAATTTTGCGCCAAAAATGACGCAATAAATTGAAGCATTTTCAGCCCCTGCGAGCCTAACAGCCCACAGGGAAAAAAAAAGTCAATTTGAAAACAATTTTTAAGGTAAGAAAAAAATTGATTATTCATATGCATTAACCCAAATAATGAAACTGACTTGTCTGAAATAAGGAATATTGATCATCCTGAATCAAGGCAAATATAAGTTTAAAGACATATATTTAGAACTTTATATATAAAGTGCCCAACCATAGCTTAGAGTGTCACAAAAAATAAGACTTACTTACCCCAGGACACTCATCTACATATAGTAGATAGCCAAACCAGTACTGAAACGAGAATCAGTAGAGGTCATGGTATATAAGAGTATATCGTCGATCTGAAAAGGGAGGTAAGAGATGAATCTCTATGACCGATAACAGAGAACCTATGAAATAGATCCCGTAGAAGGAGACCATTGAATTCAAATAGGCAATACTCTCTTCACATCCCTCTGACATTCACTGCAACCGGGCTCCAGCCTGCTGCGAAGCGCATATCAACGTAGAATCTAGCACAAACTTACTTCATCACCTCCACGGGAGGCAAAGTTTGTAAAACTGAATTGTGGGTGTGGCGAGGGATGTATTTATAGGCATTTTGAGGTTTGGGAAACTTTGCCCCTCTTGGTAGGAATGTATATCCCATACGTCACTAGCTCATGGACTCTTGGTAATTACATGAAAGAAATATATATATATATATATATATATATATACACATATATACATACACTCACCAGCCACTTTATTAGGTACACCAGCCACTTTATTAGGTACACCTTGCTAGTACTGGGTTGGACCCCCTTTTGCCTTCAGAACTGCATTAATTATTTGTGGCATAGATTAAACAAGGTGTTTGAAACATTCCTCCGACATTTTGGTCCATATTGAAATTATAGCATCACGCAGTTGCTGTAGATTTGTTGGCTGCACATCCATGATGTGAATCTCCCGTTCCACCACATCCCAAACGTGCTCTATTGGATTGAGATCTGGTGACTGTGGAGGCCATTGGAGTACAGTGAACTCATTGTCATGTTCAAGAAACCAATTTGAGATGATTTGAGTTTTGTGACATGGTGTACACTGTAGTCATAAAGGGATGGACATGGTTAGCAACAATACTCCAGTACGACGTGGCATTTAAACAATGCTCAATTGGTACTAACAGGCCCAAAGTGTGCCAAGAAAATTTCCCCCACACCATTACACCACCACTAGCCTGAACCGTTGATACAAGGCAGGATGGATCCATGCTTTCATGTTGTATACACCAAATTCTTACCCTACCATCTGAATGTCGCAGCTGAAATCAAAACTCATCAGACCAGGCAACGTTTTTCCAATCTTCTATTATCTAATTTTGGTGAGCCTGTGCGAATTGTAGCCTATGTTTCCTGTTCTTAGCGGACAGGAGTGGCACCCGGCGTGGTCTTCTGCTGCTGTAGCCCATCTACTTCAAGGTTTGACGTGTTGTGCATTCAGCGATGGTATTCTGCATACCTTGGTTATTACGAGTTGTTATTTGAGTTACTGTTGCCTTTCTATCATCTCAACCCAGTCTGCCATTCTCCTCTAACATAAACAAGGCATTTTCATCCACACAGCTGTCGCTCACTGGATATTTTCTCTTTTTCGGACCATTCTCTGTAAACCCTAGAGATGGTTGTGCATGAAAATCCCAGCAAATCAGCAGTTTTTTAAATACTCAGACCAGCCCGTCTGGCACCAACACCCATGTCATTTAAATCTCCTTTCTTCCCCATTCTGATGCTCGGTTTGAACTTCAGAAAGTCATCTTCACCACGTCTAGATGCTTAAATGCATTGAGTTGCTGCCATGTGGTTGCTGCAATTTGTGTTACCAAGCAATTGAACAGGTGTACCTAATAAAGTGGCCGGTGAGTGTGTGTGTATGTGTGTGTGTGTATATATACATATATATATATATATATATATATACAGTATATACAGTATATATATATATATATATATATATCCTTTTATCTCTACTTTTCCCTTAAGCCAAAGAGTAGTAGTTTCTCTAATCAATTAATAGGTATGTGCATATATCAAGACAGATAGGTATCTATTAATACATGCATATATTCACATATAAGGGTATATCTTGTACATAATATACTGTGTTACTAGCGTATAAAATGTAATATACTGGTTGGTAGTTTACCTTGATGTAAAATAATGTCTAGTCTGTTATTGCATATTTGATTTTATTGTGTTTTTAATTGATACGCGAGGGTTAATCTCATTTACCCCTATAAAAAGGTGTAACTAAGAGGGAATAGTTTATGACAGACCTCTACTTGTATGTCAATTTTTAATATTTTTCAATTAAGTGTTTTTTTTTTACTTTAGCACACCTTGTAATGCCTTGTTACTTTGTGCCAGAGGAATTTGTTAGTGGCTTGATCTGCAACTGCACTCCAAGCTTGGAGGAGGTTAACGTTATCGGCTGCACTTCTGGTATTTGGTGTTTGGGAACAGCTTGGAGCCGCTACCTCTGTTTATTGGACTGTATAAGATTTTACCTTCTACTTTATCATAGGCAAAAAGTCTGTAAAACAGTATCTTGTGAATTCTGAAAATTTCAATCTTAGATAGAGAATTCTGGAACCATTCTGGTAGCTTTATCCTTATGAAAAATATGATAAAATGTTTAGACTGATATGGTTTATACTACAGAATGTCAATCAGCATAGATAATTGTAGTTAGAAAAACTGAATAAGAATGTATAATGATGGACATCTCAATAGTCCTGTAGTTAAAAATAACACAAAGTTGCATATAATCTGTTTTATTTCATGTAATTGGCAAGAGACCATGAGCTAGTGACGTATGGGATATACAATCCTACCAGGAGGGGCAAAGTTTCCCAAACCTCAAAATGCCTATAAATACACCCCTCACCACACCCACAATTTAGTTTTTACAAACTTTGCCTCCCTATGGAGGTGGTGAAGTAAGTTTGTGCTTGATTTTCTTTTGTGATATGCGCTTCTCAGCATTTTGAAGCCCGATTCCACTCAGAGTACAGTGAATGTCAGAGGGATGTGAAGGGAGTATCACCTATTGAATTCTATGGTTTTCCTCGCGGGAAATCTTTTCATAGGTTCTCTATTATCGGTCGTAGAGATTCATCTCCTACCTCCCTTTTCAGATCGAAGATATTCTCTCATATTCCATTACCTCTACTGTTTCAGTACTGGTTTGGCTATCTGCTATATGTGGATGGGTGTCTTTCGGTAAGTATGTTTTCATTACTTAAGACACTCTCAGCTATGGTTTGGCACTTTATGTATTAATGTAAAGTTCTAAATATATGTATTGTACTTATATTTGCCATGAGTCAAGTTTATGTATATTTCCTTTTGCAGACTTTCAGTTTCAAAATTGGGAAAACATATTTAGGAAGTTATTTTTTCTTACCTGGGGTATAGTCTTTCTTCAAAATTGACTGTTTTTCATTAATTTTCACAGACAAAATTAGGCTTGCAAGGCCGCAAAATGCTGATATTTATTGCGTCATACTTGTCCCGAGAATTTTTTTGGCGCGAAGGTAGGTTCGGTGACGCAAATTCGTCATTTCCGGCGTCTTAGTTGACGCCAGGTCTCCTTGCACAAGGTTCGTCTGCCATGACGTGAGTTGCATCATTCCGGATGTTGTTAGCGACAAAAAAAATCTTTTTTGCGTTTGCGCGTCATACTTGGCGCCAAATAATTTAATTATTTAAACCCCACTTCCGATATGCCTCTTGCCTTTTTCTATGCTCAGAGGGCTATGCTGTTTGCATTTTTTTCCCATTCCTGAAACTGCCATATAAGGAAATTGATAATTTTGCTTTATATGTTGTTTTTTCTCTTACATTTGCAAGATGTCTCAATCTGATACTGTCTCAGAAACCACTGTTGAATCCCTGCTGCCTGATAACAGTTCTACCAAAGATAAGTGTATCTATTGTAAGTTAGCAGAGATTATATCTCCAGCTGTAGTATGTAACAGTTGTCATGATAAGCTTTTACATGCAGAGAATGTATCCATCAGTACTAGTACAATGCCTGTTGTTCCATCAACATCTAATCTACATGATATCGCTATGAATATAAAATATTTTATTGCTGATGCGATTCAGAAGGCTTTGTCTGCTATTCCACCTTCTAATAAACGTAAAAGGTCTTTTAAAACTTAAAGTTGATGAAATTTCAAATGACCGACAATATACTGAATTATCCTCCTCTGATGAGGATCTATATGATTCAGAAGATCCTACCTCAGATATTGGCACTGACAAATCTACTTATCTCTTTAAGATGGAGTATATTCGTTCCTTGTTAAAAGAGGTGTTGATTACTTTGGATATTGAGGAAACTAGTCCTCTTGATATTAAAACTAGTAAACGTTTAAATTCTGTTTATAAACCTCCTGTGGTTACTCCAGAGATTTCAAAGGAATGGAATAGGCCTGGTTCTTCTTTTATTCCTTCTTCTAGGTTTAAAAAGTTGTATCCTTTGCCAGCAGTCAGATTGGAGTTTTGGGAAAAAATCCCCAAAGTTGATGGGGCTATTTATACTCTTGCCAAACATACTACTATCCCTATGGAAGATAGTACTTCCTTTAAAGGGACACTCAATCAAAATTAAACTTTCATTATTCAGATAGAGCATGCTATGTTAAACAACTTTCCAATTTAATTGCATTAACAAAATGTGCACAGTCTTTTTATAGTTAAACGTTTTGAGTCTCCAGCTCCTACTGAGCATGTGCAAGAATAAGTGTGTATGCATTTGTGAATGGTTGATGGCTGTCACATGGTACGTGTATGCATTTGTGATTGGCTGATGGCTGTCACATGGTACAGGGGGAGTGGAAAAAGACATAACTTAAAATTGTCAGGAAAAAAATCTACTCATTTGAAGTTCAGACTAAGTGCTATTGCATTGTCTTGTTATTTTGCATTTGTTGATTATGCAAATCTACTGTATTGACTGGTCCTTTAAGGATCCTTTAGATAGGAAACTTGAATCTTATCTAAGGAAAGCGTATTTATATTCTGGCTATCTTCTGAGGCCTGCCATTTCTATGGCTGATGTTGCAGCTGCATCAACTTTCTGGTTGGAAAGCTCAGCGCAACAGGAAACAGATCCTGATTTGTCTAGCATTGTTCACTTGCTTCAACATGCTAATCATTTTATCTGTGATGCTATTTTTGATATCATCAAAATTTATGTTAAATCTATGTTTTTAGCTAGAAGAGCTTTGTGGCTCAAGTATTGGAATGCTGACATGGTATCTAAGTCTAGATTACTATCTCTTTCTTTCCAAGGTAACAATTTATTTGGTTCTCAGTTGGATTCAATTATTTCAACTGTCACTGGGGGTGAAGGGAGTTTTTTTTTACCTCAGGATAAAAGATCTAAGGTGAAATCTAAAACTTCTAATCGTTTTCGTTCTTTTCGACTAAATAAGGAACAGAAACCAAATCCTTCTCCCAAAGAATCTGGTTCCAATTGGAAACCTTATTCAAGTTGGAATAAATCCAAGCCTTTTAAGAAACCTAAGCCAGCCCCCAAGTCTGCATGATGGTGCGGCCCTCATTCGAGCTCAGCTGGTGGGGGGCAGATTAAAAGGTTTCCAAAACATTTGGGCAGATTCTGTCCAAAATCAATGGATTCAGAGTATCAAATAGGATTCAGAGTAAGACCTCCTGTGAGAAGATTTTTTTCTCTCACGCATTCCAGCAAATCCAGTGAAGGCTCAGGCTTTTCTGAAGTGTGTTTCAGATCTAGAGCTTTCAGGGGTAATCATACCAGTTCCGTTTCAGGAACAGGGTCTGGAGTTTTATTCAAATCTATTCATTGTCCCAAAGAAAGAAAATTCATTCAGGCCAGTTCTGGATCTGAAAATTTTGAATCGTTTTGTAAGAGTGCCAACTTTCAAAATGGTGACTATAAGGACTATTCTGCCTTTTGTTCAGCAAGGTCATTATATAACCACAATAGACATACAAGATGCATATTTCATATTCCGATTAATCCAGATCACTATCAGTTTCTGAGATTCTCTTTTCTAGACAAGCATTACCAATTTGTCGCTCTTCCATTTGGCCTAGCGAAAGCTCCAAGAATTTTTCCAAAGGTTCTCGGTGCCCTACTCCTCTGTAATCAGAGAACAGGGTATTGCGGTGTTTCCTTATTTGGACGATACCTTGGTACTAGCTCAGTCTTTACATTCTGCCAAATCTCACACGAATCAACTAGTGTTGTTTCTTCAAAGACATGGTTGGAGGATTAATTTACTAAAAAGTTCCTTGATTCCTCAGACAAGGGTCACCTTTTTAGGTTTCCAGATAGATTCAGTGTCCATGACTCTGTCTCTAACAGACAAGAGACAAATAAAATTGGTTTCAGCTTGTCGAATCCTTCAGTCTCAATCATTCCCTTCAGTGGCTATGTGCATGGAAGTTTTAGGTCTCATGACTGCAGCATCGGACGCGATCCCCTTTGCTCATTTTCATATAAGACCTCTCCAGCTTTGGATGATGAAACAATGGTGCAGTGATTATACAAAGGTATCACAGTTAATATCCTTAAATCCCAATGTTCGACACTCTCTGACTTGGTGGTTAGACCACCATTGTATAGTTCAAGGGGCCTCTTTTGTTCGTCCAACCTGGACTATAATCACAACAGATGCAAGTCTTTCAGGTTGGGGAGCTGTCTGGGGATCTCTGACAGCACAAGGGGTTTGGAAACCTCAAGAGGCAAGGTTACCAATCAATATTTTAGAACTCCGTGCTATTTTCAGGGCTCTTCAGGTTTGGCCTCTGTTGAAGAGAGAATCATTTATTTGTTTTCAGACAGACAATATCACAACTGTGGCATATGTCAATCATCATGGTGGGACTCTTAGTCCCCTAGCTATGAAAGAAGCATCTCGGATACTTTCTTGGGTGGAATCCAGCTCTTGTCTAATTTCTGTGGTACATATCCTAGGTGTAGACAATTGGGAAGCAGATTATCTCAGCTGTCAGACTTTATATCCGGGGGGAGTGGTCTCTCCATCCAGATGTGTTTTTTCAGATTGTTCAGATGTGGGGTCTTCCAGAAATAGATCTGATGGATTCTCATCTAAACAAGAAACAAACCAGGTACTTGTCCAGATCAAGGGATCCTAAGGCAGAGTCGGTGTATGAGTTAGCAGTTCCTTGGTTTTACCAACCTGCTTATATCTTCCCACCTCTAGTTCTTCTTCCAAGAGTGATCCCAAGATCATCATGGAACAATCATTTGTGTTTCTGGTAGCACCAGCATGGCCTCACAGGTTCTGGTATTTGGATCTTGTCTGGATGTCCAGTTGCCAACCTTGGCCACTTCTTTTAAGACCAGACATTGAACGCTTAGTGCTTAGTCATAGAGGTTTCTCTGACTCAGTGATTAATACTATGTTACAGGCTCGTAAATCTGTTTCTAAGAATATTTATTATTGAGTTTGGAAGACTTATATTTCATGGTGTTCTTCTCATAAATTCTCCTGGCATTCTTTTAGAATTCCTAGAATTTTACAGTTCCTTCAGGGTGGTTTGGATAAAGGTTTGTCTGCAAGTTCCTTGAAGGGACAAATCTCTGCTCTTTCTGTTTTATTTCACAGAAAGATTGCTAAGCTTCCTGATATTCAATCTTTTGTGCAGGTTTTGGACCGTATCAAGCTTGTCATTAAATCAATCTCTCCTCCTTGGAGTCTTAATTTGGTTTTGAAGGCTTTACAAGCTCCTCCTTTTAAGCCTATGCATTCTTTGGATATTAAACTACTTTCTTGGAAAGTGTTATTCCTTTTTGCTATCTCTTCTGCTAGAAGAGTTTCCGAATAATCTGCTCTTTTTGTGAGTCTCCTTTTCTGATTTTCCATCAGGATAAGGCAGTTTTGCGGACTTCATTTAAATATTTACCTAAAGTTGTGAATTCTAACAACATTATTAGGGAAATCGTTGTTCCATCTTTGTGTCCTAATCCTAAGAATTCTTTGGGGAAATTCTTACATTCTCTGGATGTTGTAAGAGCTTTGAAATATTATGTTGAAGCTACTAAAGATTTCAGGAAGACTTCTAGTCTATTTGTTGTCTTTTCTGGTCCTAGGAAAGGTCAGAAATCTTCTGACATTTCTTTGGCATCCTAGTTAAAGCTTTTGATTCATCAGGCTTATTTGCAGTCGGGTCAGGCCCCGCCTCAGAGAGTCACAGCTCATTCTACTAGGTCAGTTTCCACTTTGTGGGCTGTTAAGAATGAAGCTTCAGTTGATCAGATTTGCAAAGCAGCAACTTGGTCTTCTTTGCAAACATTTACTAAATTCTACCATTTTGATGTATTTGCCTCTTCGGAAGCAGTTTTTGGTAGAAAGGTTCTTCAGGCAGCTGTTTCAGTTTGATTCCTCTGCTTATGTTTTAAGTTTTTCTTTTCAATTATGAGAAAAACTTATTTTTTTGGATGTGGATTTAATTTTTTCAGCGGAAAATGGCTGTTTTTATTTGTATTCCTCCCTCTCTAGTAATTCTGTGGAGTTCCACATCTTTGGTATTAAAGGGACAGTATACACTCATTTTCATATAACTGCATGTAATAGATACTACTATAAAGAATAAGATGCACAGATACTGATATAAAAATCCAGTATAAAACTGTTTAAAAACTTACTTAGACGCTTTCAGTTTAGCTTTGTTGAAAAGGTAGCTGGAAAGCCCACTGCAAGTGGGAAATAAGACTCTCCCCCCCCCCTCCCCCTTCTTTTGCATATGAAAAGACCCTTTACAAAAACAGGAGCAAGCTGGAGAAGGTATACATCAGTACTCACATAAAACTTTGGGGCTTGGTTAGGAGTCTGAAAATCTGAGCAATGTTATTTAAAAATAAGCAAAACTAAACATTTTTTTTTAAAAAAAACTTCATGGGCTATATAAATAGATCATCTACAAAACATTTATGCAAAGAAAAAATGACTGTATAATGTCCCTTTAATATCCCATACGTCACTAGCTCATGGACAATTACATGAAAGAAAACATAATTTATGTAAGAACTTACCTGATAAATTGTTTTTTTCCTATTGGCATGAGTCCATGAGACCCACCCTTTTTATGGTGGTTATGCTTTTTTGTAAATAGCACAATTATATTTCCAGTTCCTTTTTTTTGATGCTTTTTACTCCTTTTTCTATCAACCCACTACTTGGCTATTCGTTAAACTGAATTGTGGGTGTGGTGAGGGGTGTATTTATAGGCATTTTGAGGTTTAGGAAACTTTGCCCCTCCTGGTAGGATTGTATATCCCATACGTCACTAGCTCATGGACTCTTGCCAATATGAAAGAAATTAATTTATCAGGTAAATTCTCACATCTTGACCCCAATGTCTAAAAAGCCAAATGTTCACCAGACACAGCCAACATGTCAAACCTGAAGCTTTGAAAGTAACAAAATAAAGTTCTTGTACATATCCACCATTCACTGTAGTATATGAAATATAGGTGTCTGATTAAGCATTAAACAGATATACCAGGTTCAATATATCTAGATTATGTGCTGGCCTTAAGTAATTATTTAATAGCTGCATCTGATGCAAACGTATCCTGGAAATAGTATGCAGATGTCATGAAGGTACCAGGTACAGATCAGCAGATACCATTGAGGTACCAGGGGTCAGATTTCTGAAGTGTAAACCATGGTGTACTTTGCAAAAGTGCAGAATCAGATATATTGGTGGAAAGACATGACCTGGTCTGAACTACCTATAAATTATCTGCTAAACAAATATTGTTATTTTGTCAGTGATCTCATTTGCTGATTTTCAAGTTGCTTTGAAAAACATTTAAGCTAAACAAATCTGATTATGGAAAGCTGTCCCCCCATCATGTGTGGTTTTGACAAGGCCTTGAGCAAGATTTTCCTGTGTACAGAAGTGTTGCAGGCAAGCCAGGAGGTTTTGCCAAAGAACAAGCGTAAGTGATCAGAGTCACAGTATGGCTTGAAGAAAGAAAAAAAAAAAATCATACAGAGGACCCATGAGGAAGAGACAAAACTGAAAAGGAGGGCTAAAAACGTCAATTGTTGGTGGCTCTTGGCAAAGTGAAAAAAAGGTATTAGTGGGATTATTAGGGATATCTAGGTATTAATTTGCAACATCAGAGTTAGCCTTATGGATCTAGTTTCATTGCCCTTAGAATGGTATGAAGGTAGTTTTAACAAACATATTGAGAGCTTGTAAATTAAGCTTTGGATGGAAAGCACCCTCAATAATAAGGACCACAATGAAAGTGAAATGCAATATCTTGTCCTTGTTTTTTTGTGTGTTAAAGAAAAATGAATGGCTACTGCAAGAAGGAGGCATTCTACAATGACTTGACAGAAAAGAGGATCTGAAGGAATTGGACAAACCAAAAAATCTAGTGGAGGGCCAGAAGAGGTTAAACTATATTTTGTAGCCTGAGTAAACTACCTTGTTCACAATGCTATTCATTGTAGAAGTCAGCTATTGGAAGACCCCCCCCCCCTCCCTACTGGAAGAGTCCCTGGGTAAGAAAAGTCTGAGTTAGGCTACTTTGGGTATGGCACTACTGGTTTGAGGAGAGATGTATGGAAGTCTTTTATTTTACAGAAGATAGCCCCCTACTGTTAAGCTAATTTTACTAAGGATAAAAAGAAGAGCTTGGTTGTCTCCCTTCTTCCACAGGAGAGAGAAAAAAAGCTGTATTCCACAGTGGATTAACCTAACCAAACATAAGGTTGCCATCAATTCAACAGGTGGAGTTTGAGGTATCATTAACTGACCCCTCTACCAGGACCTATAACCTTCAGAAATCCAGCTCCCAAAAGATATGAACGTCGCATGCACATCCCTAGTACCAAGAGAATGAATCAAGTTTGATTATCAAAGTCAATTTGAAAAATGTTTAAAATGTGGATTAATAATTAACTTAATGTTTCATATCTAACAGAAAAGTACTATTTATGTAAGTACAGTCTGTTCTCTCCTGATGTTGTCTTTATTCCATTACAGCTTACCTACTAGACAAGCAAGTATTCCCTCTAGTGGAGAAATAGCAGAATGCACTTAAAATATGAGGTAATTTATTTTGCAATCCTCGATCCCAGGTACAGACTATGCCAGGCCTGTCAGCTTTGAAAAATATTTCAGTGCGTCAACCTTCATATATGAGGATCATGTTGCAGAAGGAGCGGTCACATCAATATATTAATTGCCAAATTGGTGACTTTCATTTATTACAGACGAAATCTCTGTATATGTATTTAAAAGTGTATTATAGGAATAAAATAATTATAAATGGATCTTACGCTTAGTCTGCACTGAGATTACCTAAAAGAGTGACTGCTAAAAAGTGCTAGGCAGGTGATCTTCAATAATTAGTAATAACAAGCTCACCATTTAACCTCTGACTCCCTTAAAATAAAGGGACACAAAACACAATTTCAGACAGAGCATGCGATTTTACACAACTTTGTAATTTACTTCTGTTATGAAATTGTCTTCGTTCTCTTGGTGTCTTTTGTGCATTTGCGTACTTCGTTAGAAAACAAATGCCAAAAATGGCCATTGCCAGCAGCATTCAGCTCTTTTCAGAGACAGATTTCTTCTTGTGAATGCGCCACACACAAAGATCTGGATTTGCACAAAACTTTGTGTCTTGCACTTTCACAAGAAGCAATCCGTCTCCGAAAAGAGACAAATGTCGCTGGCGGTGCCATTTTCAGTGTTCGTCTGCTAACAAAGTGCACAAACGCATGTGTCTCTTTTTGTTGAAAAGCAGGGACAAAGCTCAGGAGCGTGCACGTCTCTGGAGAACTAGATGGCAGCAGTTTTGCAAGAATGCTATTAAATTTCAAAGAGCACTAGGATGGCAGAATTATTTCCTGCCATGTATCTAGATGCCTACCTAGGTATCACTTCAACAAAGAATATCATGGGAACAGAGCAAATTTTAGAATAGAAATAAATTGGAAACCTTTTAAAATTGTATACTCCATCTGAATCATAAATAATAAAAAAATAGTTTTTCATAAACAGTTATCAACCTTATAGACAGAGTTTACCAAATAACAATCGGTATGCTTTAATTTGTACTCATTTGCAATATGTTGCGTATGGAAAAAAGTGTCCCATAGGTAATAGTGGATAGGTGATGATTATACAAGACATATTTCAAAAGAGCGCTATATATATATATATATATATATATATATATATATATATATATATATATATCATATGGAACATCAATTTGTTATTCAAACAAAATAGTAATTTATGTGGTCATATATAGTAAAGACAAGGTTTGTGCACATTCATCATGCAACTATTGTAATTGTCCAATTCATGCTAGTTATGTTCACAGCATTTATTTGTATGCCACAGTGTAGGTTGCGTGACAATTATTGTATTTTTCAGGCTAGTGAATGTAAATATGGTACAGACTGTGCTCTAGATTCTATATAAATGTACCAATATTATTTGTGAAACCATAATGATGCTTTATTTGAGAAAGCAATTTAGGCTGAAATCAATATTTAGCCCTTTGGGTTGTAATGTCTGAAGCTCAAAAATCCACTTTGCTTTGTTCTTGAGCAGGTTTTGATATATTTTGACAATTGCTATGAAACAAAAAAAAAAATTAAGTTGCTATTATTACAATTCCTAAAATGTTTGGGGGACTGGGAGATCTTTATTCCTGTCATCTTCTGAATGTTCTGTAGAGTAAATGCTCCCTGATTCTTTCCCTTATAGTTCTGTCTCTCCAGTATATTGCTTGCCACATTTTTTACACTCCAATAAATGATATTTTTATCCATGCACCGTATTGTATTTTTTATTTTGTATTCTTTGCCACGTTGGTTAGATGTGAATGGTTTAGTCTTTGTTGCATGCTTTATACATTTTGCAAGGAAAGAAGCCTTGCAGGGGTTCTCCCAAGATTCCTCTCTCTATTCTATATGTCTTGTTTCTCATAGTGGGTGCTAGGATGCTTTTCTATACACAAATTTGGAGGCGGTTGGTAGACTTCTATATGGGGGGTCTATTGATATTATATCCTTTAACCACTAGTGCCATAAGTTGGCAACCCTTGCTTCTGTATTCACTTTCCTCTATACACTGAATCTTTTTTGTTTTTCTATTATCAAAGTTTAGAAGTATCTTTTGTTGAAACTTAGTGCCTTTCCATGAAAGCATACAGGAGGTATGTACAGGAGCGTGCATGTCTTCAGCACTATGCATAGAACACCAACTCATTACAGTAAACAGTGCTCCCATATATTGGTCAAGATGGACACACCCCTGAGTGTATCTCAGTATGCCCTCATGGAACAGAGATCAGTTTTTAACAGTAGGAAAAGTTTTTTTTTGTTTTTTTAAACTTGCCAAGTTATGTTTTTTTGGATTGTGTGTTTTTTTTTTTTCTGTTAAGCAAATAACATAAAACGCTTTAATAAACAGACAGTTAATAATACTTTTCTTTTTAAAGATTAAACAAAAATAAATTGTGACATTTATTTTCAGTTTATTCATAGGAAGCATACAACAGCTAATAAAACCATTTTTAATAAATATTTTATTATATAAATCTTCAAAACGATACATCATATGTACAGAAGGACACAAAAATATATTTCTCCACAAAAGTGTATATTATGCTAAAAACATTTGGCACTTCAACAAATAAATTAGAGTTTATTTTCCCTATGAATATTAAACAAAATCTGCATCACAAGCAGGGACCAAGTATTGCTTAAAAATTATTACGATTCACATCCACACTACGACAAACGCCACAGTGGAGCTAAGTGCAAACACGGCCAATTAAACACTGTTCTGAAACATGGAGTTAATTATTAAACTACAACAAATGTAACCAGAGAATATTATCACATTTGCACTGGTGTAATTAACAGGGCCCCCAATAGATAAACTGATGCTCTTGACTGAAGAACCAGCTGTCGTGCTTAGTTTGCTCCAATTGGTTACATGCAGTCCACAACGTTGCTGGATCCCTGGCCAATATCTCTAATCTGGCTACAAAGACAAGCACAAACTGCAACTCCTGCACCAGCTCTGCAATGGGCAACAGAACCCCACCAGCTCCCATCTGTACACAGGGGGGGAAAAAAAAGGAATAAGTGGAATTATACAAGGACTGCATTTTTTTTAATTTTTTTTTTTTTTAAAGTAACGCCTTTTCTCTATAGGTTTTAAAAAGGGACATTTCACACTAAATACATTTTATACGTTTTTTTTTATTGAGGTTATTCCCTGCCTTCCTCTAGTCATGGGTGTCACCATATTGAAATAGTTGTCATTGCATTCCAGTGCTAATGTGTTTGTACCTGTGCAGCAACTGTTCTACAGATATGTTCAGAGAAACCTAGGTTCCAAAATGTTAGCACACATTTCGAGTCAGGTGCATGGCAAATGTGTTAAAGAGGATAGGAAAGTATATACCTTCTTCTTACCCTTGTGATAACCTTAGAGGTTATTTTAAACTTACTATTTTTTACGATAGGAAAGTTAAAAAACAAACAAAAAAAACACATGAATCGGAGCATGTCTTTTTTTTTTTTTTAATATAATTTTTTATTGAAGTCATGAGACAAATGATACAAACAAGATTCATCCACAATAACACAACAGGATATACATTGTTATAACACAAAAAATTACAGACAACAGCAAGGCTGCGGCTCCGTCTAATAAACAAAAGTGATTGAGCTAGGCGAGCGATGGGGCCATCACCCCATAGCGTGTGGAGCTGTATCTAGTGTTGTGATTGTCTGTAAAGTGAGATTGAAGTCTACTATATGGGGTAAATATGAAGAAGTGAGATCAGACAAGTTTAGTTACAGTGTGACTAAGTCTTGACCAAGGTAGATGGGACTTCTTTTTTTATATTCTGTCACAAAACAAATGCTAGAGGGGCCACTCTTGAACCCATGCAATCTAGTGAAAGTAGTACGTGGGGAGGGAGCTTATGAGTTGGCCACTCTTGGGCCGTAGTATATAGGGGGGAAAAGAATACAGCGGGCCCAAAGCCGCTATTATTAGCGAAGAAGGGGGGAGGAGGAGCCGTCCGGAGTAACCAAACAAATTAATGAGGGGAGTGAAATGAGGACATCCGGTAATGATTGAGGAGGTATAGTTCTCGATGAGGTATGCTTTGTAATAATAAAGATACAATTCTTATGCCTAGATAAATTGAAAATTCGATCTGCCTTAAATAAGGGATCAGATAGAAAATAGTGGGAAATCAATGTCTACTAGTATATCAAACATGCAAGGTAATCTATCACAGTAACATGGGAAGCAAACACATTGCTAATGTAGTAGAAAATGCTATATCTAAAATAGAAGCAATCTCTAGTGCTCCCTAAATGTGTCTAGCCTGGATGAAAGACAACTCTCATCGTTTAATGTCACATTAATATTTGCTTTTATATTAGGCCGTTATCCCTACCTATGTAGTAGTAAAGAGCCAGAAGCCCCAAGAGGTTGCCATAATATATTTGTACACCAAACCCCCTGCCGCAAATGTCCGGAATAAAAGTACAGTGTAATTAACCCTGCCATACAGACAATCCGTTTCTAGGTAAGGGGTGGACCACTGCAGATACTTACAAGTATGGTGAACTCAACTGGAGCTGCCAAACACAGGCTCAATGATCTAGCTGGGTGAAAGTGACATTATTGAGTCAGTGGGAGACATGTCTGATTTCAGATCTATATGGGGTATTAAAATACATAATAAGTACACGCCTAACATACATCAAGCTCAGTGGTCTAGCTGTGTTAGAGGTGGAGTTATTGTTGAGCCAGAGGGGGTCACATCTGGTTTCCAGTATGAATATGAAATATTAAGATACATTAAGCACACATTAAGCATGTATCCAATGTAAGTTCTTCACTATTCCTACACAGTGCACAAAAGGACCGTTTGACTAAACATCATATTGCTAGCAACATCTTCTAGGAATAAAGCTAGGTGTCTAGGAGTACTAATATTAGGAGGTGTAAAGTATATTGGTGTCAAGTGCCCAGGAATCAGGCTGAGACGAGAAGTGCTAAAATAATCACACCCTTTATTAATAGCAAATAATAATAAAAAGTCCACAAAACAAATAAGCCAGGAATCAAAACCAGAGCTGGTAGTCAGACGAGCCGAGTCAGGAGCCAAAGCGAATAGTCAAACGAGCCGAGTCAGGAGCCAAAGCGAAGTAGTCAGACGAGCCGGAATCAGGAACAAGGAGAACAGCAGAGTCAGGAACAAGCCAGGGATCAGGAACCAGGAGGGAAGTCACAAGCCAGGTAATACACAGGCGCTCTCACAAACAGGTCTGAGACAACGCAAGGGCAAAGCATACTGA
This sequence comes from Bombina bombina, assembly GCF_027579735.1. Lineage (NCBI taxonomy): Eukaryota > Metazoa > Chordata > Amphibia > Anura > Bombinatoridae > Bombina > Bombina bombina. The sequence goes on along the minus strand of NC_069500.1, from coordinate 930,342,146 downwards.
ACAAAGGCCCTTTAAATAGTGATGACATCACAATTCTGAGACTGCATCCTGTCTCACACTGATGATGAACACCCAGTCTTGGCCATAAAAGGAAGTGCAGGAAAATGAGCAGCATCACACAGTATGCACCAGAGTCAGCAAGAGAGGCGAGTAAAATGGCTGCCAGCAGTACATGGCAAACAAAAGAGGGAAAAAACCCTGACGTGGTCTCTAATGTTTTGCGTTCTGCAGGTTAACAATTCAGATGCTAGCAGGGAAGACCAAGCTGAACATATTGTGAACCTCAAATGAGCAATATGAGGCTGGTACAACCTCCAGTTTTGTTGGCAACATTTATGAAAACAATATATATGAAACTAACTAACAAGTGTAATTGGAGCCTCATATTGAAATATTTGAATCCTCCCCCAAAATTATAGAGTGCAACTCTTGTGTACATGACAATATAGTACGCCCAGGGACGGGGGTTAGCATCTAGGATGGTCTCTCTTGGGCTTTAAGAAAGGGAATATAAAACATAAGGAGGGAAATTAATATAGAGGATGCGCGAGACCTCTGTCCAGTGAGTGCAATTTGAGATAGACATATATGGATACAAAGCTAAATGTCCATAGTGATGCCCCAGTTTATCAGCCTTATATCATTAGAGCCATTGAAGCTGAATAGAGGGTGGTGTCACATAAGGGGGGGGGGGGGGGACGGCAATATTATCTAATATCTTACTGCAAACCTAGATTAAAAAAAAAGCTTTACTTAAGATGAAGATAAATAAATGGCTCATAATGTGTGCTAGACATAATAGGCAGTGAGGGGTAACTAATATATAACCGCACAATATAATTATGGAGATATGTTAATTTCTACTGCCTGTATGGCAACAATGTCATACAATAGGATTAAATTAAACCTCAAATCGATTATCGTCATGCAATGAAATCCCTTGCTCCATGCTCTTGATAGAATTAGCACTAATATGTCAATACCATTATTCATTCAACTACAGAGGTCTGACCAGGAATATATCCACATCTATTATCCGAACTATATGAGAACAAAGCAGCTGCTGTCTTTAACCGATCCCAAGTTTATAGTGAGAAGTCAATTTCTGTACAAGCTCAGTCCAGGACACAAATTGGATCAAGTGACTGTTTGCGAGATCCGCTGTGTAGTTAGTTACAGGACTCCTAAGGATAATGAGAAGACGCCAGTCCCAAATGTATATCTGCGTCTAGGGGTTTTCATGGTTAGTTGAACTGTAGATCCTTTTGTTCCTCTGGTGTGAGATTGCATTGGATCTCTGAAGGGCGGCCACATCCCCCCACAGAGCCGCCAGGGACAGAGTGCCTCCCGGGATAATGCAGCTATCTTTCTCCAGAGCTGCTTGTGTGTCGGCAAAACCGTGCTGCCATTGGCGGATGCACCATCTTAGGTAACTTTATTGCTGTCTGCGTATTGTCCAGTGTATTAGAGTCAGGCCTTCCGGTGTTCATATAGGAATCCTGAACATCTTCCCCTCGGACCAGTCTCAAGAGATTGCCAAAGTTATTACTCATTCTCCGTTCCAAATCGATAAGGAGATTGGCTGAAGCTAGTTCCTCTTCAATAATTAGTGCCATTCCTTATACGTGAGGTGATGTAAGAACTGGCCCTCTTATTATACGTATGGGCCTCTAGTTAATATAGAGGTGCTGACCAGGTTGAAGGAGGGCCTCTTGTGTGACTAGCCTGATCCGGAATGCACCATTGTGGGCCAGCAGGTCGTCTGGAGCGTAGGCTAAGTAATCAGCTGGATCCAGTGATAAATGTCAAGCCTCTGAGCTCCCTAGTGTGATCAGGAGGTGTACAGGGATATTAGAGTCAAAATTGGCTTTTTAGATATCTATTTAGTAGGATTATTAGGCTGTGATCACCGGAGCTTAGCAAAAGCATGTCCTCTCCATTTTGCGGCAAGCTCCGCCCCCCCAGAGCATGTAATTTTAATACACTTAAATTCACTTCTATTTTCAAATGTACTTTGTTCTCTTGGGAATCCATTCTTGAAAATAAAATGTAATATCCTAAACGAGTGGGAGCTAGCTGCTGATTGATGCCTGCACACAGTCTCTTGTGATTGGATGACTAGAGGTGTTCAGCTAGCTCACAGCCCATTGCTGCTCCCTTCAGCAAATTATTTCAAGGGAATTATTATTCTTATCGGTTATTTGTAGAGCGCCAACAGATTCTGCAGCGTTATAAACAAAGGGGGAGTACAACAAAACAATCAGAGGTATCAACTGGGTTAGAGGGCCCTGCCAAAAGTTGCACTGTTGTAGTCAGCTCTTAAGAAGGTGATCTACAAACAGCTGGACTCTTAGGCTTACATGCTAAGGGGGTTCAGGGGATAGCAATGGAGGAGTGGAACTGGTATAAAGTAAGGATAGCATAGGTTGTATGAATCACTGAACAGTAGAGTCTTTAGGGAGCGCTTGAAGCTTTCAAAACTAGGGGAGAGTCTTGTGGGGTGAGGCAGAGAGTTCCACAAGATGGGAGCCAGTCTGGAGAAGTCCTGTAAACTGGAGTGCGATGAGGAAAACCAGAGAGGAGTTGAGTAGGAGGTCATGAGCAGACCGAAGGGGACGGATGGAGTTGTCGACAGTTAGAGAGATTGGGGGTGGAGATTTTGGAAGACGGGGGGGAAATGAGGAGCTTAGTTTTGGAGAGATTTAGCTTGAGGTAGTGAGAGGACATCCAGGAAGAGATGTGAGAAAGACAGTTAGTGACACGGGTTAGCAAGAAGGAGATAGGTCTGGTGCAGAGAAGTAGATTTGGGTGTCGGCATACAAATGATATTGGAAACGTGGGACTTTATTAGGGAACTAGCAAGGACTTGTAGATTGAGAAGAGAAGGGGACCGAGGACAGAGCCTTGCTGTACTCCGACAGAAAGTGGTGACGGGGCAGAGGAGGCTACACTAAAGGTACTGTTTGACAGGTAGGAAGAGAGCACGAAAGGGCTGTCACAGATGCCGAATGATTGGAGGGTTTGGAGCAAGAGAGGGTGGGGTCAACAGTGTCAAAGGCTGCGGACAGATCAAGGAGGATAAGCAGAGAGAAGTGATTTTGCTGTAAGTAGGTCATTGGTAACTTAACAATAGCGGTCTCTGGGGAGTGATGGGGACAAAATCCAGATTGCAGTGGGTCAAGAAGGGAGTTTAACGTAAGGAAATGGGATATGCGTGCATATACTTGTTTTTCGAGAAGCTTTGAGGCAAGAAGGAGGAAGGAAATAGGTAGTAGTTGGATGGGGAGGTAGGATCAAGCAAAACGTTTTTTGAGGATAGGGTGTGACAAGTGCATGTTTCAGCGATGAATTAAATATAACCGGTGCTGAGGGAGAGGTTCAAAATGTGTGCTAGTATAGGGGTAAGGGTAGCAGAGAGGGAGGGGAGTAGCTGTGAGGGGATAGGGTCAAGGGTACAGGTAGTGAGGTCGAGAGCGTAGTTTAAGTGCCGAAACGTCTTCCTCAGTAACAGGGGAGAATGAGCTAAGTTTAAGGTTATTTGGTTTGTGGTTGAGTGAGAGCATTTGAGGGGGGGAGAGAATGGAATTATGTTGAGAGCTGATTTAATTTCTGATGGAGTCACATTTTTGTTATTGAAGTGGCTGGCAAAGTCTTGAGCTGACAGAGAAGTTGTATTAGGAGGTGGGGGAGGGGGAGAAGAGTATTTAAAGTGGAGAACAGACGTTTTGGGTTTGAAGAAAGATTAGAGATAAGAGTATAGAAGTAGTGTTGCTTATGGAGATTAAGGGCAGAATAGTAGGAGTTCAGGATGAATTTGTAATGAAGAAAATCAGCTGAACTCCGAGATTTTCTCCAGTGGCCGTTCAGCAGTACGGGAACATCTGCGTATGTCCGTGTCAGAGGAGTATGCCAGGGCTGAGGATGAGTGTGTGATTTCTGAGCTATGGCAAGAGGGAGCGAGATTGTCAAGGACGGATATAAAGGGTGGAATTATAGTGGCAGATAGATTGTTCAGGGCAGGAAAAGGAGAAGGATGAGAGGAGCGGTTTGAGGAAAATTAGCAAGCTGTTGCTGATCTAAAGACATAATGCTTCTGTGAAGTTTGGTGTGAGGAGTAGAAGGAGGGAGAGTTGTAGGGAGGGATAATATGTTGCAAGTAAGGAGATGGTGGTCAGAAACGAGGGAGTTTGTAAAGTTTGAGAGAGAGTGTATCGATAGCTAAAGATCAGGTCAAGAGAGAGTGACCGTCTTTGTGAGTGGGAGAACCCAGTCCATTGTGACAGACCGAAAGAGGAATTGAGTTGCAGAAGTTGTTTTGCAGATGAGGCAGTGGGATTGTCAAGAGGGATGTTGAGTAATCGAGGCGGGAAAGAATGAGAGAGTGGATTAAATTTAATAGAAGCAGTTTTTCCGGAGGAGGAGCTTAGCACAGGTGGCTGAGCGGTTGTTCTCCAGCTTCTAGCACCTGGTGATGTTTTCCATGCACCAAGCCCTGAAGAAAAGGGCTGCTACCTGGCCAGCATAGACGACACGCTACCGGAATCCACAGCTTAATCCAACTCGCTGTATGAGACTCCCTAGTCCAGAGGAATCTGCAAACCCCTCAAGTGATACTAAGCAGTCGAAAGAGTCTTGGACACACAGACATTAATACTCTCACCTGGTCTGCACACGCTATCATAGGCGGATAGATTCATCTTACATTAACGTAGGAAGCAGTGCCTGTAAGGGTAACTGAAGACACGCTTTAAAATCAAGACGCCGTGTCAAGTTAAGCTTTCTCCCCACTCACTAAAATACTCAACCCTTCCCATCGTTGAAATTGGTGGCCCCGGAATTGCAGCACCTGGCCCTAGCAGCGGAACGACTATCTATGCGTGAGAGTACCCGAGGATAGCTGAGGAAGCTGAGTAAAAGACCTCCTCCCCGCAGGTGCTGTGCGGGGGGGAGGCGTCTACAGGAGCGACTGCTTTGGAATCCGGAGAAAGATCTTGGCTACCTCAGAGAGCCCGGGTAAGAGGGACGGGGAGCGGAGCCTTTTTCCCACTTCCCCTTATTCACCTGCAGGCTGGTCCCGGGGAACTAACGTGAAGATCGACGGTGGATTTCCCTCCTCCCCCACCGGTGTTGCGAGGGAGGAGGCCAGCTGAAGACGGATTGCACTTTAGCGGCTACAAGCCGTAAGGTGCTATACCCCTCCCTTGGTTGAAAGGAAAGGGCTAACAAAAGGAAACCACCGAGAAGCCAGACAACTATCTGCAGGTCACAGCAGCGGGAAAGGGTGAGTACAAGGAAAGAAAAAAAAAAAAGAGACAGATACAATAAAGTGTGGTTGTTGGGAAAGCGGGGAGAGAAGGAAAAAGAGGAAAGATAAAGAGCATGTCAAAGATTAATAAAAGGGGACAAGAGAATAACTCTTACTGAGGCAAGCAGGTAAAGGTGAAAAAGGAAAGGGAAAAGAGAAGAGTAAAGAAGGGGGAAAATCTTTCTACATGCAGTGTAAAAAAGGACTATATGGAACTTTCCTCTTGATCATACAATAAAGACAGAATCACCTATTAGAACAGTCCCTAACAAAAACAAGGTCTAAAAAGAGAAGAACTGCAACAAAAAGTCCCTCAGTAGACAACAAAGTATCTAAAGGAACACATTGCTGAGACAAAAACTGTACTGGTTGCCACTTTCTTCGCTCTTTTTTCCCTCATCTTTAGTTAACCTAATAGGGGAAAAGAAGAGAAAGAAATTACATATAAGAAGGAGGGGGAACAGGAGGATAAAGAGGGCACTGACTGTCAGGGGATATATGTGTTATTGTAATTGCTCTCAATCCCCAATTAGTACTAGCTTATACACGATTATTCTCATTTAGAGGGTAGAGATGAAAAGTTTCATTACCTCCAAGGTTGCTGTATGTAATCTAAAGATTGTAACAAATTACATTTAACAGTTATTCACAGGAATTTAGTTAATATAATCTAAGTGTTCCTCTATGCCTTGTTTTATTTTCTTTATTGTTTTTTCTCTTCTATTTTTTTTCTTTTTGTGTGCTTGTTATCGTATTATGCTGATTGCTACTATTTATTCTGGGCTAACAAATACACGTGACATAAGTAAATGCTTTTTTTGATTTAAAGTAAAATTATACACTAATATAGGCACTGCCCTAAAAAAGAACAAGCTCAGAATTTTATCTAGAGCAACGATTTAGGCTCTGAGTGTGTACAAAGGAAGTCTTAAGTCTTAAAGTAGCAAGAAAGACAGAGAAGAGAATATAAAGCAATGTCCTCTAACTGGGAATAAAGGAAAGCAGCTGTTATAAGTACATTCTAAGGAAAGATATATATTAACTTAAGATTCATATAAAAGATGACCTTATATTATTACTTAAGGTAGCAAGCTAGGTTAAGATACAATTTAATTAAAGAACAGTAAGACTCAAGTCTCAAGTCCTTGAGCGGGAGGAAAGAATAAAATAGAAAATATCTCGCCCTAAAGTTTATATACATTTAGACAAAAAACTTGTCAATTCTTGAATACACATCCTAAAAGTCCACTCACAGTCCTAATATTGGGTTTTTTTTTCCCCATCGTACTAAACACACTTTTTTTTCTCTTTTTTCTCACTTAAGAATTTTCTCACATTAGCACTTTTCCCCCCTCCCCTTGGAAGAGAATATATATAGTCTCCTTTCCTCTTTTCTTTATCTTTTTTTTATCTATTTTCTCACAAGTAGCACATGGACAAATTTCTCAACACATCCCTCAAACCCTCTCCCTCAAGAATGGCAGGTAAACCCAGAGATAAAAAAACCAAAGGTGCTGCAGAAAGCAATGCAGAGACACATTCTATAACAAATTTAAATCCAACGAATGAGACATTTAATATACAGAGTCTGGTTGCTAACATATCAGAAGCCCTAACACCTAAATTTGATAACCTGAGATCAGAAATAAAACAAGATATTGCCATGTTGTCTCAAGAAGTCAGGCAGTTCTCAAATAGACTGCAAGAGGCAGAGCAAAGGGTCTCAGACCTGGAAGACCTTTCAATAGAGCACGAGGCAGAATAAAAGAAACAGAAACTAAATTACAAAAAATACAGGCTAGGTTAGAAGACGCTTGAAAACAGATCCAGGAGGAACAACATTAGGATAATAGGAATTCCGGAAGGAAAGAATTTGAAAATTTATCTTTATTATAACTAAATACCCTAGCCCAAACTCTTGGTATCAAGGATACACAGATAATAATAGAAAGGGCTCACAGAATCGGTCCACCCCAGGCTGATAATAAATCTCACACCAGACCCAGACCAGTGATAGCACGCTTCTTAAATTACCTTGATAAAACTAACATGTTACAACAATATAGGAAGAAAACAACTATTAGCATAGAGGGAGTCAAAATTTATATGTTCCAAGACTTCTCAGCTGAGACTTCCCAGAGAAGAAGAGAGCTTGCACCTGTCTGGACAAAACTAAATACACAAGGGCTACAGGGCAATGCTAATTTACCCAGCTAAACTTAAAGTCTACACCTCTGAGAATACATAACATATTTGACAATGTAAAAGATGCAGAGGATTTGTTAATGGAACTAGAAAAGTAAGCTGAACTACCCCTCCCTATAGGAGACCTTCTCGAGTAAAAGTACAATAGAATTTTTGGGGTTTTTTTCTTCCTTTTTTTTCTAAGCTATATTAGTTCCTTGATGGAGAAATCCACAGATAGTGGTGAGCGATCCCTCTGAAGCTAGGAGGGATAGAAGAAAAAAAGAGGAAAGAGAGGGCAGGCTCCTCTCCCTCTTCATAGAATTGAGTTTCCAACTTCCCCAATATTTTTTTTTTTTTTTCTGGAAAAAGGAAAGAGAATTATTATTTTTTTATTTTTTTTTTCTCTCTCTCCTCTCCCTTCCTCTCACCCCTCCACTGTTCCTTTTATCTCACTTTGAAGGCTTGCTAGGTACCCAAACTTAGATGACAAATTCTCCCACTAAAAATTAAAATAATCTCATGGAATATTGGAGGAATAACTACCCCCATAAAAAGGAAGGCCATTGTTTCCCATATGCGTAAGTTACAAGCTAATATAATGTTTCTTCAAGAAACGCATTTGGGTATGGAAGAAACAATGAAACTTAAGGGTTCCTGGATCAAAGAGGTGGAAAGCCTCACCGAGTATTGGAAGAAAGAGGGGAGTAGCAATACTATTTGGTAAGAGAATTGAGGCAGAGATATTACAAACAAGGAGAGATCCAGAGGGGAGATTTCTAATGGTGAAAACAAGAATTTTTAAACAAATTTACACGTTATTAAATATATATGCGCCTAATGAGCTGGACTATGATTTTTGGAATCTAATCCAATCTATGATATTATTCCACTCAGAAGGCTATTTGATCATTGGAGGAGACTTTAATATGGCTCCACAGTCCTCCGATAGACAGAGTGAGATATAACAGTAAACAACTTAAAAACAAAAAGGATAAACCAGAAACAAAAAATATTTAAGAACATGTATCAGAATCTATCGGTCAAAGATATATGGCGGGCACACAACCCCTGACTCACGGGAATATACCTGTCTTTCTAGAGCCGCACTAAAACGCTCTCTAGAATAGACCTTTTTCTAACTGATGAGAAACTTTGTTCAAAAAAAATAAAGGCAGAAATTACTCCAATAGTTATCTCAGATCATGCCCCAATAACACTCGAGATACAATTAGAGCCCCCAAGAGATGCTTCTCTAAGATTCAGGTTCCCATTTCACCTGGTAAATGACTTTAAATTTAAAAATCACATAAAAAATAAATTTAAAGAATACATACAATTTAATAGTGAATATATTGACAGGCCAGAAATCTTCTGGGGAGCTGCAAAAGCAGTTATTAGAGGGGAAATAACAGCCTATGCGGCTAAGCTAACTAAGATCCTAAGGAAAAGAGAAAAAGAAGCCACTAATTTTGTGGTAAATTCATATAATCGGTTTCTCTTAACAAAGTCATCCTTTAACTGGGCTAAATACATTAAGGCTAAAAAGGAGAGAGATGCCCTAATACTACTCATTGAAACTCAAAAAGACCTTAAATTCCGGGCTAAATTGTATCGCCTACGGCAATAAATCAGGCAAAATTACTTGCCAATTTAGTAAAAGGAGAAAAAAAGCCCTCTCTAATAGATAGAATACAACAAGGAGAACAGACACTTACAAATCCAGAGGATGTTCTAAAGAGTCTTACAAATTATTATAAGGATATATACTCTTTGAGAAAGAGTGATATTGAGCAATCCAGAGACTTCTGGAGTAAGCTAAATACCCCACAAGTCCCAGAGGATCTTCTGAGCACCTTAAATAAACCAATTACGGAGGAGGAAGTAAACAAAACGTAGTGAGGATGTCACTTAATAAAGCAGCAGGCCCCGATGGGTTGCCTAATGAGGCTTACAAGATCTTAGCCCCAGATGTTGCTCTTTACCTCTGTAACATGTATAATGACTTCTATGTCAATGGTAACCCGGTTCCCAGTGAGCTTTCAGACTCATTTACAACATTAATCCTGAAACCAGGTAAAGATCCAACTCAAAGAGAATCGTACCGTCCTATAGCATTACTCAATTCAGAGTACAAGATCTTGACCTCAATCCTCGCAGAAAGACTACAAAATAGCTTAATACACATAATTCACAAAGATCAAGCAGAGTTCCTGAAAAATCGGAACTCTGCATCAAAAATAAGAGAAGTCTTGGTAATTTCTGAACATTTTGCTCAAAATGTCGGGCGGGGAGGGGGGAGAGGCGGATGCCCCTGACCTCGCACTAGTGACAATTGACGCAGAAAAGGCCTTCGACTCAGTTCTATTTACACACATCTTCATGTCCTTAGAGAAATTTGGATTCTCAGGTAAGTTCCGGGAATTCATAGAAAATCTATACAAAAGGTCTAGGACAAATTTAATAGTTAATAATCTCACTTCTACAGCTATTGATATTCAGAGGGGCACGAGGCAGGGGTGTCCACTTCCCCCCCTCTTATTTGACATAGCATAGAACCTTTGGCAGTCATGATTAGACAGTCTTTGCAAGGTGTCAGAATATCTAACTACGAATTAAAAATTGCCCTATATGCCGATGACATCCTCTTGTACATCGCAAATACAAAGATTAATATCCCCAAACTTTTACATATAATAACTAACTTTGGAACCTTTTCAGGGTATAAAATAAACGCATCTAAGTCAGAAATATTCTGGCTCAGAAAAAAGACAGACCTCAGTAAGTAATTGCCCTTTTAAGGAAGTAACAACGTCATTTAAATATCTAGGCATTAATATTCCAGTTAACCCGAGGGATCTATATAAACTTAACATCATCAGCAACTCTGTCAATTATATACGAGAAATTAAAAACTTGGACTAATTTACCAATTTCTCTATCTGGGAGAATTGCACTTTACAAGATGGCTCTTTCTCCCAAAACTCTTATATGTTTTACAAAATATCCCCTTATTTATCTATGAAAAAGATATTCGATCATTAAACTCGGCAGTTAGAAACTTCCTTTGGCAAGGAAAGAGGTCTAGGATATCAATTCCCAAGCTTTCAGTGGGAAAAGAATATGGAGGACTAGCTCTCCCAGACATTAGATTCTATAATCTAGCTTTTCTGGCGCGAACGATAACAGATTGGCTATGCACCAAAAACTATGTTACTAACATCCTGCTGGACGAAAGCATCTGTATTCCCTTCCACCCAATAGGTTTGACCCATTGTTCACCAAGGATGTTACCTAATGTAATCAAGAAATATAAGACAATCATTAACCCTATCAAAGCTTGGTGGAAGATTGCTAATCGTTTAAAAGTCAACAGCAAAGCCTCACAGTATCTCCCAATAAAAGGGAATCCTGAATTCCACCCAGGTTTGAATTCGACAGTCTTTTCTAAATGGGAAGAACTAGATCTAAAAACAGTGCAACAATTTTCTTAACATAGGCGAAAAATGTATAAAATCATTTGATGAAATTAAAAACGAATTTAAATTGGCGAATAATCATTTCTTTGCATACTTACAAATTAGACACTATATCACAGGCTTGATAAGAGAGACAGGTTGGGACTGGAGCTGGGGTAAAATGGAGAACTGGTTAACACTCACCAGAGCTGGATATACCGCATCTCCTAATTGTTATCTATCTTTAATTGAAGCAAAGGGAAACACCCTATTCTGGAGCAGATAGCCTCTGAGTGGAACAGAATAACTTCACCTAGTAATGTAGACCCACAGTATATTCAAAAATCTATAAATAAAGTCTATCAGGCCACACTCTCGGCAACGTGGAGAGAGGCGCATATCAAAATACTACAACAAAGCATACATATACCCCTGAAAAGGGCTATAAATTATTTAATTTGGACTTTAACAAATGTCCAAAATGCTCATATATAGCAGCAGACCTTAAACATATGATATGGAGCTGTCCGAAAATCAGCCAACTATGGCTAAAAAATCCAATATTGGGCTCAATAATACGCTGGGGACTATCCCCTCTGGATCTCACTTTTGTGCAAATAGTGTTCTGTTTAACCCAGGGAGAAAGACAACATCCCAGGAAAAACTAATTATACAAACAATACTCGCAGTCAGATACCTTATTCTTAAAAACTGGAAAGTAAAAAAACCCCAGTAGTCATGGAAGTAAAAAGTTGCCTCAAGAAGCAATGCATTCTCGAACAAAGAGACGTCAGTATTAACAATGAGAAGGACATAAAAATATTCTTTAAGAAAATGGTCATTGTTTATTAAAAGCTTCCCAATAAATGAAAAAGAGAACTTATCTTCCCTTCAGAAACTCTGAACTTATACAGCTGGGGATGTGGTAGGGGGGGGGGGGTGGGAGAGGGAGAGAGAGATCACCCCCCACACCCGTGGGGGGGAGTACTTGTTTTTTCTCCTTAATATAAATTATTATCACACATTTTTTAATTTTATTTTTTTTTTTTTTCTTTTCCTTTTTCTCTTTTCCTTCTTTTTCTTTTTTTTTTTTTCTTCTCTCTTTTCCACCGTCCTCAGGCTCTCAAACAATGGATAGCCTCAGGCGGATACCACATTAGAAAAAAGGAAAGAAATCAGTAACCTGATCCATAGGGACACATTTTTTAGTGGTTGGAGGGGGGAAAAAGGTTTCTCAACATATTCTGATTTATGTTTTGATATGTATCCCCTGATTAAACTTTGAAGTTGTAACATGGTTGCTGATATGAAAATAAAGATTTTAAAAAAAAAATTAATAGAAGTAAATGGAAACTTGTTTAAAATTGTATGTTCTATCTGAACACTGAAAGAGAGAGAAAGAAAAAAAAAAAGTAATGTCCCCTTATAAATACATAGTCAACAATAAGCTCCTGTACTTGATTCAAATAAAATAAAAACAGAATTTATGTTTACCTGATAAATTACTTTCTCCAACGGTGTGTCCCGGTCCACGGCGTCATCCTTACTTGTGGGATATTCTCTTCCCCAACAGGAAATGGCAAAGAGCCCAGCAAAGCTGGTCACATGATCCCTCCTAGGCTCCGCCTACCCCAGTCATTCGACCGACGTTAAGGAGGAATATTTGCATAGGAGAAACCATATGGTACCGTGGTGACTGTAGTTAAAGAAAATAAATTATCAGACCTGATTAAAAAAAAAAAAAACAGGGCGGGCCGTGGACCGGACACACCGTTGGAGAAAGTAATTTTATCAGGTAAACATAAATTCTGTTTTCTCCCAACATAGGTGTGTCCGGTCCACGGCGTCATCCTTACTTGTGGGAACCAATACCAAAGCTTTAGACACGGATGAAGGGAGGGAGCAAATCAGGTCACCTAAATGGAAGGCACCACGGCTTGCAAAACCCTTTCTCCCAAAAATAGCCTCAGAAGAAGCAAAAGTATCAAATTTGTAAAATTTAGAAAAAGTGTGCAGTGAAGACCCAAGTCGCTGCCTTACATATACTGATCAACAGAAGCCTCGTTCTTGAAGGCCCATGTGGAAGCCACAGCCCTAGTGGAGTGAGCTGTGATTCTTTCAGGAGGCTGCCGTCCGGCAGTCTCATAAGCCAATCGGATAATGCTTTTAATCCAGAAGGAGAGAGAGTAGAAGTTGCTTTTTGACCTCTCCGTTTACCAGAATAAACAACAAACAAAGACAAGTTTGTCTGAAATCCTTAGTAGCTGCTAAGTAAAAATTTGAGAAGCACGAACTACATCCAAGTTGTGCAACAAAACGTTCCTTCTTTGAAACTGGATTAGGACACAAGAAGGCACAACTATCTCCTGGTTAATGTTTCTGTTAGAAACAACTTTTGGAAGAAAACCAGGTTTAGTACGCAAAACCACCTTATCTGCATGGAACACCAGATAAGGAGAAGAACACTGCAGAGCAGATAATTCTGAAACTCTTCTAGCAGAAGAAATTGCAACCAAAAACAAAACTTTCCAAGATAATAACTTAATATCAACGGAATGTAAGGGTATCAAACGGAACCCCCTGAAGAACTGAAAGAACTAGGTTAGAGACTCCAAGGAGGAGTCAAAATTTGTAAACAGGCTTGATTCTAACCAGAGCCTGAACAAAGGCTAGAACATCTGGCACAGCTGCCAGCTTTTTGTGAAGTAACACAGACAAGGCAGAAATCTGTCCCCATCAAGGAACTTGCAGATAATCCTTTTTCCAATCCTTCTCGAAGGAAGGATAGACATCTTAGGAATCTTAACCTTGTCCCAAGGGAATCCTGCAGATTCACACCAACAGATATACCAAATTATGTGGTAATTTTTCTGGTTACAGGCTTTCAGGCCTGACAAGAGTATTAATAACAGAATCTGAGAAACCCTCGCTTTGATAAGATCAAGCGTTCAATCTCCAAGCAGTCAGCTGGAGTGGTCGAACGGACCTAGAACAAGAAGGTCTCTCAAAGGTAGCTTCCATGGTGGAGCCGATGACATATTCACCAGATCTGCATACCAAGTCCTGCGTGGCCACGCAGGAGCTATCAAAATCACCGACGCCCTCTCCTGATTGATCCTGGCTACCAGCCTGGGGATGAGAGGAAACGGCGGGAACACATAAGCTAGTTTGAAGGTCCAAGGTGCTACTAGTGCACTCCACTAGAGCCGCCTTGGGATCCCTGGATCTGTACCCGTAGTAAGGAACTCTGAAGTTCTGACGAGAGGCCATCAGATCCATGTCTGGAATGCCCCACGGTTGAGTGACTTGGGCAAAGATTTCCGGATGGAGTTCCCACTCCCCCGGATGCAATGTCTGACGACTCAGAAAATCCGCTTCCCAATTTTCCACTCCTGGGATGTGGATAGCAGAGACAGGTGGCAGGAGTGAGACTCCGCCCATAGAATGATTTTGGTCCACTTCTTCCATCGTTAGGGAACTCCTTGTTCCCCCCCTGATGGTTGATGTATGAACTTGGCCCTCGCTAGCTGAGGCCAAGCTTTGAGAGCATTGAATATCGCTCTCAGTTCAGAATATTTATCGGTAGAAGAGATTCTACCGAGACCAAAGACCCTGAGCTTTCAGGGATCCCCAGACCGCGCCCCCAGCCCATCAGACTGGCGTCGGCTCGTGACAATGACCCACTCTGGTCTGCGGAAGGTCATCCCTTGTGACAGGTTGTCCAGGGGACAGCCACCAACGGAATGAGTCTCTGGTCCTCTGATTTACTTGTATCTTCGGAGACAAGTCTGAATAGTCCCATTCCACTGACTGAGGCATGAACAGTTGTAATGGTCTTAGATGAATGCGCACAAAAGGAACTATGTCCATTGCCGCTACCATCAAACCTATCACTTCATGCACTGCGCTATGGAAGGAAGAGGAACGGAATGAAGTATCCGACAAGAGTCTAGAAGTTTTGTTTTTCTGGCTTCTGTCAGAAAAATCCTCATTTCTAAGGAGTCTATTATAGTTCCCAAGAAGGGAACCCTCGTTGACGGAGATAGAGAACTCTTTTCCACGTTCACTTTCCATCCGTGAGATCTGAGAAAGGCCAGGACAATGTCCGTGTGAGCCTTTACTTGAGGAAGGGACGACGCTCGAATCAGAATGTCGTCCAAGTAAGGTACTACAGCAATGCCCCTTGGTCTTAGCACCGCCAGAAGGGACCCTAGTACCTATGAGAAATCCTAGGAGCAGTGGCTAATCCGAAAGAAAACGCCACGAACTGGAAATGCTTGTCCAGGAATGCAAACCTTAGGAACCGATGATGTTCCTTGTGGATAGGAATATGTAGATACGCATCCTTGAATCCACCTTGGTCATGAATTGGACCTTCCTGGATGGAAGGAAGAAGTGTTCGAATGGTTTTCCATCTTGAACGATGGAACCTTGAGAACTTGTTCAAGATCTAGAGATCTAAGATTGGTCTGAACGTTCCCTCTTTTTTGGGAACTATGAACAGATTGGAGTAGAACCCATCCCTTGTTCTCCTAATGGAACAGGATGAATCACTCCCATTTTTAGCAGGTCTTTCTACCCAATGTAAGAATCTTATGTGGTCTGAAGACAACTGAGACCTGTGGAACCTCCCCCTTGGAGGAAGCCCCTAGAACTCCAGAGAATAACCTTGGGAGACTATTTCTAGCGCCCAAGGATCCAGAACATCTCTTGCCCAAGCCATGAGCGAAGAGAGAGAGTCTGCCCCCCACCAGATCCGGTCCCGGATCGGGGGGCCCGCATTTCATGCTGTCTTGGTAGCAGTGGCAGGTTTCCTGGCCTGCTTTCCTTTGTTCCAGCCTTGCATAGGTCTCCAGGCTGGATTGGCTTGAGAAGTATTACCTTCCTGCTTAGAGGACGTAGCCCTTGGGGCTGATCCGTTTCTGCGAAAGGGACGAAACTCTTAGGTTTATTTTTGGTCTTGAAAAGACCTATCCTGAGGAAGGGCGTGGCCCCTTGCCCCCAGTGATATCAGAGATAATCTCTTTCAAGTCAGGGCCAAAGAGTGTGTTTCCCTTGAAAGGAATGTCAAGCAATTTGTTCTTGGAAGACGCATCCCGCTGCCCAAGATTTTAACCAAAGCGCTCTGCGCCACAATAGCAAACCCAGAATTTTTTCGCCGCTAACCTAGCCAATTGCAAGGTGGCGTCTAGGGTGAAAGAATTAGCCAATTTAAGAGCACGAATTCTGTCCATAATCTCCTCATAAGAAGAAGAATTACTAATAATCGCCTTTTCCTAGCTCATCAAATAGAAACACGCGGCTGCAAGTGACAGGGACAATGCATGCAATTGGTTGTAGAAGGGAACCTTGCTGAACAACATCTTTAGCAGACCTTCTAATTTTTTATCCATAGGATCTTGGAAAGCACAACTATCTTCTATGGGTATAGTGGCGCGCTTATGTAGAGTAGAAACCGCCCCCCTCGACCTTGGGGACTGTCTGCCCATCAGTCTTTCTGGGGTAGACTATAGGAAAACAATTTTATAAATATGGGGGGAGGTACTAAAGGTATACCGGGCCTGTCCCATTCTTTACTAACAATGTACGCCACCCGCTTGGATATAGGAAAAGCTTCGGGGGGCCCCGGGGCCTCTAAGAACTTTTCCATTTTACATAGGTGTTCTGGAATGACCAGATAATCACAATCATCCAAATTGGATAAACCTCCTTAAGCAGAGCGCGGAGATGTCCAACTTAAATTTAAAAGTAATCACATCAGGTTCAGCTTGTTGAGAAATGTTTCCTGAATCTGAAATTTCTCCCTCAGACAAAACCTCCCTGGCCCCCCTCAGACTGGTGTAGGGCCCTCAGAAACCATATCATCAGCGTTCTCATGCTCTACAGAATTTTCTAAAACAGAGCAGTCGCGCTTTCGCTGATATGTGGGCATATTGGCTAAAATGTTTTTGATAGAATTATCCATTACAGCCGTTAAATGTTGCATAGTAAGGAGTATTGGCGCACTAGATGTACTAGGGGCCTCCTGTATGGGCAAGACTGGTGTAGACGAAGGAGGGGATGATGCAGTACCATGCTTACTCCCCTCACTTGAGGATCATCTTGGGCATCATTTTTACTAAAATTTTTTATGACATAAATACATATAGTTTAAATAGAAAGGAACCTTGGTTTCCCCACAGTCAGAACACAATCTATCTGGTAGTTCAGACATGTTAAACAGGCATAAACTTGATAACAAAGCACAAAAAACGTTTTAAATTAAAACCGTTACTGTCACTTTAAATTTTAAACTAAACACACTTTATTACTGCAATTGCGAAAAAGTATGAAGGAAGTGTTCAAAATTCACCAAATTTTCACCACAGTGCTTAAAGCCTTAAAAGTATTGCACACCAAATTTGGAAGCTTTAAACCCTTAAAATAACGGAACCGGAGCCGTTTTTATATTTAACCCTTTACAGTCCCTGGAATCTGCTTTGCTGAGACCCAACCAAGCCCCAAAGGGGAATACGATACCAAATGATGCCTTCAGAAAGACTTTTCTATGTAATCAGAGCTCACACACATGCCAGCTGCATGCCAAGCTGTCCTCAAAACAATGTGCGCCATACGGCGCGAAAAATGAGGCTCTGACTATGATTAGGGAAAGCCCCTAAAGAATAAGGTGTCTAAAACAGTGCCTGCCGATATAATCATAATCAAAATACCCAGAATAAATGATTCCTCAAGGCTAAATTATGTGTTAATAATGAATCGATTTAGCCCAGAAAAAGTCTACAGTCTTAATAAGCCCCTTGTGAAGCCCTTATTTACTATCTTAATAAACATGGCTTACCGGATCCCAGAGGGAAATTGACAGCTTCCAGCATTACATCGTCTTGTTAGAATGTGTCATTACCTCAAGCACGTAAGAGACTGCACACTGTTCCCCCAACTGAAGTTAATTGCTCTCAACAGTCCTGTGTGGAACAGCCATGGATTTTAGTTCCGGTGCTAAAATCATTTTCCTCATACAAACAGAAATCTTCATCTCTTTTCTGTTTCTGAGTAAATAGTACATACCAGCACTATTTTAAAATAACAAACTCTTGATTGAATAATAAAAACTACAGTTTAAACACTAAAAAACTCTAAGCCATCTCGTGGAGATGTTGCCCTTACAACGGCAAAGAGAATGACTGGGGTAGGCGGAGCCTAGGAGGGATCATGTGACCAGCTTTGCTGGGCTCTTTGCCATTTCCTGTTGGGGAAGGGAATATCCACAAGTAAGGATGACGCGTGGACCGGACACACCTATGTTGGAGAAATGCTCTTTTGTTGGGAACATTTTTTTTTTACACTAGAATGAAAAAAAGTTATGTGAAACCTAAAATTGCTCTCTCATGATTCATATAGATCATACAATTCCAAACAACTTTCCAATTTACCTTCTATTATCAGATTTGCTTTTTTTTCTTGGTATCCATTTGTTGAGGAGCTAGCAAAACACAGGTTAGTCAATGACAAAATGTTTATATTGCAACCACCAATCAGCAGCTAGCTCTCAGTAGCGCATTGCTGCTCTTGAGCATACCGAAGTATAGTTTTCAACAATGTATACCTAGAAAAAGCAAAAATTATAATAGAAGTAAATTGGAAAGTTGTTAAAAATGCATACTCTGAGTCATGAAAGTTTAATCTCGACTTTACTGTCCCTTTGGAACAAGGCTTTTTACACACAAATACATTATGCTTTGCAACAAAGCTACTAAAAAAACACTACTTGTGGCACCTATCAGATATGGGTTATTAGGTGTAAAAATGCGTAAAAAATAGTAAAGTTATCACAAGGGTAAGAAGAAGGTATATGCTCATACCTTTCACAGAACATTTTAATCTGATCTATAATTGGGGAATTCTAAAGACTTGTTTGTGTGAAGATCTACAGAGTGAAAATTCACTTTATTGAACTGTGTGTGTCTTAAGAGATTTTGTCTTCCAGTGTCGTTTTCCCAGAACTAATAAATAACTAAATGGAAGATCTAAAAGCAATTCATTAATGGACTAAAGTCCACTCTTCTTTAATTTTTTGTTTTTACTTTGAAAACCCCCACCTGTGCTTAAGAGGGGCATTACACACAATACATTTCATAGCCCATCATTTTATCATGGGTGCTGCATTTTTGGAACCTAGGTTTTCACTACAGGTAAATTGAGAGTTACTGCACATTGTAGCAAACAGGTCAGCACTGGATGCAGAGAACCTATATTTTCTACATGGCGTGGTAACCCATGACTAGAGGGAGGTGGGGAATAACCTCAATGTTATGCTTATAAAATGTATTTAGTGCTTACTTTAACATACTTTGCTATCACACTTGAACAGCACACCCCAATACAGGTGTAAGGGTTTTCATCAGCCGCCAATATACAACTGATAATTGAACATCAGTCGTGCACAGACATACCTTTTTTTCTGCAAAGTTTCAATAACTATTCAAACAGCTTTAAATTAAAGGGGACAGTGTACTTTAAATAGTTTTTTCCTTAATGTGTTTCCAATGACTTGTTCTACTAGCTGCAGAGTATGTTTGAGAATTAATTATTTAGGTTTTTGTATATGAAACAGCCTGGTTTTGTCTTTGAAAACCACAAACCCATCAAGAAAGGGTGGAGCTTGCAGTGAAATCAGATCTCATTTTATCACTTTCTGTAAACGCACACTGCTTCGTTGTATTATCTCTGTCTGTAAACAAAAGCCCAATACTTAGATGAAAATTTAACATTTTATTACTAGCTCTCCTGCCTCCTAATGGAGTATAATTTCTTCTTATGTTTACAAAGCTTTTCTATAGCCAATACTCAAGTATAGAAACATTTAGTATAGGTAGGGATAACCCACTGGCAAAATAAGCTGCTCCAAATACCAAATTAAACGTAAAATTAGATATTTGTTAACAATTTAATACACTCCAGCAAGCAGGTAAAATGGATCATTGGGAACATATTAAGGGGAGAAAAATTTAGCATATGCTGTCCCTTCTTTCACACACACAAAAATATATTATTTTTTTTTGTAAATAAATTTTTATTGAAGTTAAAGTAGAGTATTAACAAACAAGATTCACCCTTGAGGCAATATTACATCACAGAGAGTATTACATTGTCTATATGCAAATATAGGTGACAAAACAAAATGCACATGTAGAAAGAAAATTACATAACCAATCGTAACATGGTGATAGACAAGAGTTTAGGTGACATGAAATAGAACTTCATTTTATGTTATATTGCTGATGAAAGATCTCCACAGTGTGGTAGGAAACACTTTTTGACTTATCTGAATTAAAAGTAGCAGCCTGTGGAGAGTTAGCCTATGTGTCGGTCACTCTTGGGCCGAAATATATAGGGGGGGGGGGGGGAAATCAGCGGGCAAGAGCCGCTCAGATATATAATTGGGGAAAGAGAGGGGACGTGTCTAGGTGTTTTAAAGGTACCATGGTATTATTATGATATGATTCAATAGTATCTCTATCGGGCCTGTTATGAGCATAAGAGGATGGGCAAAAAGGTGACTGATGTACTAAGCCAACTCTCCACTATGCTAAGCGCAGGACATGTATCTGCTGTGGTATGTTAAACCGAATTATTACCTAGAGTATAAATAGTAGGGTGGGGGATAGTATAAAAACATATAAACATTGAGGCTTAAGGGGATAATTTTTCATAATGGGATATGCGGGCCATGGTTGCCAGGGAATATGGTCATTTCGACCCATAGTATTATATATATGCAACCAAGGCTATGTGACTGTAGAAGGTAATAAAGCTTAGTTGTAGTAGGTGATAAATAATGCTAGAGGTACAGTTTCTGGGTTATAATGATACCTCCAAGATGCCGTGAAACAAAACGTGTTAATCTTGTTTAAAACAATAGCACTAATATTACCATTTTAAAGTTATTGTCGTCTGATACGTAACAATGAAAACCCTTTAGCATGTGGTATAATAGCAAGTTATATGCGCCCAACACATCAGATAACTATTGGGTCTAGTTCACTGAACTTTAAATTAAATAGAACCTCATTTGTACCCTTGTAGCGTAGAGCTCAAGTATAGCCCCAATACATTAACAAAGAAATGTGTTATCCATATTCCTATACTCCTTATATAGTTTTCACCCCAACCCATTGACAGCTAAAATGTAAGTTGGTAGTAGTCAAAATAGATTGACATTAAATTGTATGCAATGCCAAGCAGAGTAGGGGTTAACTTTTTAAGATCCTTCACAACAGCATCTAGTCACAACCCAGATTTGTGCCTATATGACCCTATGATACTCTGTTTTATTAGCTTTATAATATACTGGAGCATGAGGATAATTATGGCTAAGAGATAACAAAGAAGCAACTATGCTAAGTACATTATGGCACTTCAAAGGTTATAGGGCTAGTTCCTATATGTACAAAATATATACTGAGGTTATATACATGAATTAACATATGCACATTTGTAATGACTGTAACAACATTGTAACAGAGATAGAGAAAAAAGAAAGAAAAACCAAGGAAAACTGTTCATAGGGTAATGGCTCGGTGCTTGCCGCAAAGTCCTGTGTACCATAAGCCTGCTCTGTTATACAGTGTAATACTCCTTAGTTGTAGCGAGCCCTTGGTAAGTAACCTATCTCTAGTATGTAAAAAATCATAGGGCCTCTTAATACCGATAGGTAAAGGCAGGAAGCAATATAATGGGCTGTATATAGACTGTCATTCAGGTAGTATCAATACAAATTCCTAGCACACTGCAGAACTAAATATGTATACCTAGATATATAACCACAATTTTCACTCTGGTAAGAGAGGATACAAAGCTGAGGACCAAGGATAATATAAAAACTAGCATCTAGTAGAATTCCCCGATATAAACCTAGGGTTACCCAGAGTATACTAAGCAGTCTGTTATGAATAACTGATATAATGATCTAAAACATCATTTGTAGGACCATGGCAATGTCTCCCTTAGTTTAGGAACAATTGTAAATACCCAGTTATAAAGACACATAGGAGCTAAGAGACCCTTTCTTAGGGTTAAGTTAGATTGTAATAGCATATTACAGAACATAGCAGGTATCCATCATAGTTGTTTAAAGGGTTGCCTATATTAAAAAAAAAAAAGACAACTAACTGGTTACAGGAAGCTATACATGAAAATAAAGGACATATATTGAGAAAAAGTATTTAGTTAGGAGCCAAGGCGATAGCACTGTTCCCTGCAGAAAGTCTGAGGGCATCAAACTATAAAGTTATCATTTACTAGTCACCTCAGAGAGTCACGTAATGTAGCAGGAATATAGCCTAGTCACCTGGCCATTATAAGTGACAGACAATTAACCGATGCCTGAAGGACAGGAACGTTTCCTCTGATCCTCAGTTCTCTGTGACGGCAAACCACCAGCCGCGCTGTGTTTTGATATCTCCTGATAAGATCTCCAGTGTAAACGGGGTGCTTCCCCAAGACAAATTTTATCTGCAAGAGGCAATTCCTCAAACACAGCACCTCTATCGATCTCCGCAATCCTCGTGATCCAGCAGGCATCTCTGATCCTGATTGTGGGTATCAAAGTCGTCCTTCTATTTTGTGTGACGATCTCCCCCTGTATGAATGGGTGATGTACTTTCTGCTCCAAGGAGCCGGCCGCATCTCCTAGAGCAGTACAGTAGGGAAAGCCGGAGGGATCATCTGTGGCTTCGGGTAGTTTAGTACTGGGGCCCAGGGTAGCCACTCCGATCTGCTCACTCTGCATGTCGGAGCAGTCTTCACTTGGTAGTAACTCCATGTGCCTCCCAGAATCGGCTGTCAGGGCTTTAGGTTGCGCTCTGGTAGATTGTATAGTGTTTGCGAGACTTGTGAACTGAATCACCATCTTTATCTCTACCTCTTTCAGGGCCTCATAGATAGAGCCGTGTTCATCCTCCAAATAAAGTATTTTCTCCATATCATGGGGTATAGGTGGGGTGCCAGATGACCCGTAGTTGCTTGATCTTTCTTCCGTTTACCTGGGAAGCCGAGGGAGGGTGATGATAAGGACTGCGTAGTAGGGAAGGCCGCAAATTAAACAGTCCAATGCATCTTACTGAAGTTGTGTCATAGCCAAAAAAAGGTATATACTGGTTGGCGACAAGCTGAGAAAGCGAAATATAATATTACCCAAAAGGGATTGTAGGGTATTCTGGAGAAAGTTCTTTGATTAAGATAAAACTTTACAGAGCTTCATTTTTCCCAGTCCATCATGGCTGCTGGCTAGACACGCCCCCCCACAAAAATATTTTAAGATGTTTAATTTGTCCTCTTTCACATGTATGATTACAAAATAAGACCAATGTCCCTTTAAGGCATCAAATTACAGTTTAGCATGTAAAATGTTACATTTTTTTTGTAAGTTTATTTGGGGGCTGGAAAACTAACCACGGTTGATATCCCTTTTTTTAAATACATAAAAAACGGAAACAATAATAAAATGCTCTAATGTACGCGGTAGTTTATAATAAAAATAATGTTCTGTGTGTTTAACACCATCAAAAGGGATTACGCACATAGTTAAAAAGTTAGCTATGAAACAGACGCTGAGCATATAGGCAGAGCCACAAGTCACCAGCTGTATACTGCACAGGATTCACACTTTGCTTAGCTGCTCCAGAGTAGACTGTGTTCAGTGTCTTTATGGGGATTAAACAGATAGTTCTGTTCTAGTATATTAGAACATTTTATTATTGACATTTTATGTCCCTTTAAACATTTAGCTATCCAGACATCTAAACTAGATGCCTAAAAACTGTATTAGCTGATAATTGCTGTGAAATCTAGCAATGCCAGCATTTTCTTTCAGTTTACTTGAAGTCTGATCAACCTATATTTAAAGTTAGGATTTAAATGTTTACCTGCTTGGATCACACTTTTCTGAAATAGTAAACTTGTCTGTTTAAAATTTATTATAAAGCTTTTGCATTTTCAAAGATTAGAAAAAAAAAGAACCAATGAACTTATAGGCCATTGGTAAAGATTCTACTATACCTGTTTATGCGTGGGTCATAAGATTCAACGGTGTTGAGATATGTATTGCCATTGTGCCCACCAACTGCATATATTTTGCCCATTAATGTCGCTATGCCAACTCCCCCCCTAGGGGTAGTTAGTTCTGCCACATACTCCCACTTGTTCACACGAGGATCATATCGTTCTACAGAACTCAGGGGAGAGTTGTCATCAAAACCCCCTGTGAGAAAACATAACATTACATAAAATACACACATCATAATAGCAGCAGTGCATCCAGGATACAAAACACTAAACAAACTACAGAGAAACATTACTTTAAAACAACAAGAAGTTTACGGTTATTCCATTACGTTTATATGCTTAGAATAAACAGGGTGCACAGCTTGTGGCAATGCTTTAGAGAGATTAGAATTCAATTAATATCTAAAAATCAGATGAAGGAAATAAAGTATTTAGCTTTGTTTGCTTTAAAGAAATATAGGTAAAGTGGTTTCATATTTTACTAAATATCTCACCATAAAAATGGTTTTATGGAATTTTATCCATAAAATAAAGTATTTTGATTAAAATAAAAATTATATGAGAGAGAAAAAGAGGAGAAAGGCAAGAGCGTGTGATGCACACACACACGTGCATGCGTGTATACATACGTGCTTGTGTTACCTTAGGAACCAGATTCCTAGAGATAATGGCACAGTGTATCATCTGGAGTGACACAGGAGCACAGCTATAACTATGTATTTAACCCTTGTGCATGTGCTGAATGCTCAATAAAAAGGAATTTGCTGTAACAAAATGTACCTTTGCGGAGTGAAATTACTAAGCTGTGGGCAGTCAGCATTAGTTCTGGAACTCACCTACTACATATAAGCAGCCATGGAGTTCACTAACCCCATTGCCAGCCCTCCGATGGCCCATCTCCTTAATGTCAACCCATTTATCCAGATGTGGGTCATACCGCTCTACACTTGAGAGAGAAGCTACACCATCATTTCCTCCTACAGCATACACATGATTCTGAAAAATACAGAAGAATAAAAATAAATAAATAGTATTTTTTGTACACCCACCAGCAGTGGATAGTAAATGAGCCCTTCCAGTCAATCATGTATTGCAAGGCAAACCTTTTTTATTACAGATGGTACTTTAGCTGCAAGCAATAGAACAGAAAAGCTCAAATGGGGATATTCCCTCATTGCTCAGGGCATGAGCTGTTCCCATTGCTGTGCCCCTCACTTGCAAATAAAAGCCATGGTTAAATGTAAAGCAATGAATGCTGCACATAATTGTCTCATGTTATTGGCTCACCCAATGTATTAAAGGGACAGTAAACATTCAGAATAATGTTATAAAATTCTGCACGCAGTGCAGAATTATATAATATTTTAGCGCCAACTTCAAAAATGAAAAGTATTTCCAGTTTTTCAAGTGTAAAGTTGGATTCCACTCCAGGATCTATTGAGCAGGTCTTGGATATCCAAAGCGCTTTGCGGGCTTGCTGGCTAGTCACAGCACTTCCGGCCGCGCTATTGGACTAAATGTAGCTTGCTCCCGCTACTAGACCAGAGCAGGTAAAAGCTACATTTAGTCCAATGGCGTGATCGGGCGTACTCTGACTAGCCAGCAAGCCCGCAAAGTGCTTTGGATATCCAAGACCCGCTCAGTAGATCCTGGAGTGGAGTGCAACTTTACACTTGAAAAACTGGAACTACTTTTCATTTTTTAAGTTGCCGCTAAAATAATATTATATAATTCTGCACTGTGTGCAGAATTTTATAACATTATTCTGAATGTTTACTAGCTCCCAGTAGTGCATTGCTGCTTCAACAAAGGATAACAAAAGAATGAAGCAAATAAGATGATAGAAGTAAATTGGAAAGTTGTTTTAAATTATTTTCTCTATCTGAATGATGAAATAAAATTTGGGGTTTCATGACCCTTTAATAATTATAAAAAGGCCTCAGGAATAATGAGAAAATTTACCCACAGCAAAAATATAAACTCCCTCTCTGTATTGGGTACTCTAAACGAAAAACAATAAGAATAGCATGGTAAGTAGTAACTGTACTAAAGTAGTTGTACCTAGATAAAGAAGTAACCGTGATGAATCAAATCACTGAGCTTCTATAGGAGGCGCTACAAAAAATTATAAGTAAATATGTCAACACATAAATACAAGGTTAATAATATAAATCCCTAAATGAGCATGTGATATAGTATTAAAAAAATAATACAAAACAAAAGGAATGGACAAGCCAGGTAGAGAAAGTCCAACAGGTGTCCTTCAACGTCCCAGAACTTGATAGGCCGCTCTCTGTCGTCATCCAAAGGGATGATGCACTTCTATATGATGAAGATAAAGACAAAAACAGAGGCGCCACATGTGGTAGGGTCAATAAAAACAAATGAATCCAAAAAGCAGCAGAATAAGGGTACTCACAAAAGTAGCGGCACTCTATTATGCCAACAGGGACGGGCTGGTGTGTTCTACAGCAAACCAGCTAGCTGTGTGAAAGATCCCCACCCGGATACGTTCAGCGCTGGAATTCTGCTGCTTTTGGATTCATTTGTTTTTTATTGACCTACACATGTGGCGCCTCTGGTTTTGGTCTTTATCTCATCATCATAGTAGTTGTACCTAGCAGTTTAATGTCCCTTTAAGTGGTCTGTGTTCAGACAGAGATAAGGAGGGTCTTTGTGTGTATAGTGATAGTTATACAGTTAATATGTTGCTGTTTTAAAAGAGCAAAACAGCTATTTTCATATAGTGCAAAAATAAACTTAAAAGGAGCAATGTCCATACATTTTATACCCTGCAGCTAGTATAACATCATTGAAAACATTACGAAGAACCCTTTAAACTGCTACTACAACAACTACAATACCATACCAATATTTTGTTCCTTTTGAGACCCTGCAGTTCTCTTCAAAACCAGTCCTCATTTTAACCCCTTACAGATGCCAGTTGGTGAAGCTCCTGCATCTTTACACCTGGGCGAAACCATCTCAGCGCTTAGGTATTATTGCAAACTCAGAGGCGTTTTGCATGCACCAGATCAGTGATGTTACCATCTTTGTGACGGGCTGCATTATTTGCTTTGGGTCACCGAGAGGGAGTTCACTTTTGCAGTGACTTCATTGCTCTGTATTATTCATGTAGCCTTTTAGATAAAAAAAATTTTTTTCATGCACCACCAAATATGTGGTATATTTATTGAGCTGCTGTTGTGTTGTTTTTATATGGGAAAAACTTTGGACTATGTCCGCATTAAGATAGCGAATCACAGGACAGCAATACAAATGGCCATCAAGGACAAAAAGAGTGAAAAAGCTGTTTGCCAGACACTTATCTGCTGGACATTCAGCCTCGGGATTTAGGCTTTACTCTTATTGACCATGTCCCTCCACTTAGGGAGGGGACCACAACAAGAAGCTACTACAACGAAAAGCCAGATATACAAATTTGGGGACACTTCACCCCAGAGGTTTTAAAATATCAATTGACTGACTATTTTTAAGAACATTAGGTCTATGGGATTAGGGGTGACTGTAGCCCTTGTTGAACAACTCTGGTGTTCCCCTACATGACCCCTGACTACACCGGAGTAATATCAGGGTAGCCACGTTGGACATGAACCTTCATTGCCTGTAGTTTTATTTGATATTTACTTATGGTTTGATTGTCAATATAATGTCTTTTGGCTTTTTCTTGTTTGGCAGTCTTGTTTGGTTGTATTCTCTTCCCCTCACTATTGTGGCTATATGACGGTTACTCTTATTGTCTATAGTATATTTGACTAGTTTGGAATGAGGGTTGTCACAAACATAGTTCTCATTGCCAATTGGTCATGACTAACCCAATAAGCCATTAAGGCCGATGATCTAAGGGGCTCTGGGGCTGGTGAGATTATTAAAGAATGCTCCCCAGTATTTTCCCTGGTGAAAGTCACTATTTTACCCTAAAAACAGATGTCTCACTAAGGGGGGGGGCGTATACTGCATTTTCATACGGGAAGGAGATGCACTAGATTACAAAAGTGCATAATAAAATTTTGTATTTTAAAAATCTTACAAAATTAATTGAAAGATTCACACAAATACACAGGGGAAAAAAATTGGATTGTTAAGGTACATCAACAATCGTAAATAATTCTTTATCAAAAATCCTATTTTATCAAAAGGGAGTAAAATTTTGTATGTAAATTACAGAGGAATAAATCTTAATATGCACAGCGCAGGGGCGTATTTTATGTATAGGCCCAACAAGACCAGTGCCTAGGGCGGCACTTTTGGGTGGGGCGGCACTTTGCACTGCACACTTTGAATATGGTTATTGGCTGCTTGCTTTAAAAAAAAAAAATTAAAAAAGATTATACTGGCAGATTACTGCTGAGCGGTCACGTGACTGCTTTTCGTCAAAGTCACTGACGTTTTCAACCAGCGCTGCTAACTTCTGACTGTATTGCAATGCCGGTGTCGCACATGGGCTTGAGGGAGTCACGAATATGCGGACGTGATCTCCTAGGCCAGGCGCAACGGTGTTGGAGTCGAGTGGTGAGATCAGGGAGGAGACCCACACGCACACACTGTGATCAGTGAAGCGGCGAACAAGTGAGGACTGGAGGCGGCTCAGGTGGAGGCAACAACCAACTGTCTTCAACTCAGGACCAGGTAGAACACAGTCTCTGCCACAGAGTCACTGTTGCAATTACAGAGCTAAGAGTCACTCGTTGCACTTGCTTGCAATTTCAGAGCTATCATGGTAGTAGTAGTAGTGAGAGACTGAGAGTCTGACCGTCAGACTCTCAGTCTATCACTACTACTACTATTATGATAGCTCTGAAATTGCAAGCAAGGTGCAACGAGTGACTCTTAGCTCTGAAATTGCAAACAAGAAGTGCAACGTTGAGAAAAAACAAAACAAAAATATTGCACTGCCACATCAAAAAGAAAAAGAGCATAAAAAAAAGAGAAATATTTAGTTAATGACCCAGTTTCATCGAATTACTTTGTTCCTAACTGAAGTCACAGCTGCTTACTAAAAGTGAGACTAAAAGCAAATATACATTTATAAAATCAGGGCAAGAAAAGAAAGGTGGCCATATAATTAAAAAGCTTAATTTATATACTACACCTACTTAAGAAATTTTATGAAAGTAATATAAAATTAAAAAGCACTGTTGCCATCATTATAAGAACCTTATTCATAGTTATTCATAGAGTGTACATTGGAAGTAGTACCTCCTTCAATAATGTATATTTATTGAAATTTGTCAGTGCTATCACCTGTGAGAGGTGTGTAATTATGAAGCGTTGTAAGGGTGCATCAGTAATGTAATTATGGTATTGTTAGACTGTAATGACATAGGCATCAGTGGGGCATCTGTCTTGGGGCTTTTTTCAAGTGAGTGATGTTGAACTGCTATAAGGTGTGTGTTTAGCAAAGGCACACTATTTGCTGAAACTGAAATATTCAGTCTTTGTTATCAATTCATAATATTTTATTATTGCAATATAAACGTTATGGTGCATTTGCATGCCTACTGTCTCTACAGATATATATATATGACCTGGGTGTATGCAAGTGTGTTGCCTGTCCTGATTAATTTTTCCTAAAAAAAAAAAAGGTCACTTTATACCCTGACCAGAAGTATTATGGCCAAAAAAAAAACAACAGCCTAAAACCTGTGTGGGGAGGGGGTGGGGGGGCAGCAGAATTTTCAGTGCCTATGGCAGAACTAATCCTAAATACACCACTGGCACAGCGTAAATCATAATTTAAAGTAAAAATAAATCATACTTATAAATACAATATCAAAGCATTATTGTTTTTGTAAAATGGGCTGAATATGGGTGCTCCATGGGCGTTATGACAGTCTCTCTAATCCCAGTTAATTCTGTAAAGATTTTAACACTTAGCTCTCAGTTTATTCTCAAAAACTAAAAAGGTGGCAAGCTTTCTTAAAACACTCAAATACTTTAACCCTAATAGAAAAACACATGCATACGAAAATATAGGTGATTGTAAGATGCTGTACTCATAAGCAGGCATAATGAGAATTATATTGGCGCAGGATTTCATTTTTAAAATGCGCCACTGCTCACTTCGCAGCAAGCTCCATTACTTTCAATAGGAGACATCTCACCACTCAGAGGGACTTTTTTTTGTGCGAAAATTCCACTAGGGCAGACCCTGCGAGAGTCGCATGAAAAACCACATCTGTTTCTGGCAAACTTTAGATCATGGGCCCTAAGTAAGTTCAGTCTACACTTAGGTGTTTGGCACAGGAACAGCATAAGAATGTCACATTAGATTGTTTGAGCTTAAGGCTTTTTGAACAATAATTTACACCTGATTGTCCTTTTGGTCCAATGAGTGTCATCAACTTTCATGATTCAGATAGAGCATATAATTTAAACAACTTTCCATTTGATTTCATTATCAATCTTTTTATATGCACACTTTCTGAGACAACCAGATCCTACCAAGCATGTGCAAGATTCACAGAATATACTAATATGCATTTTGTGATTGGCTGATGGCTGTCCCATGATGCATTAGCAGAAAAACATAATTTATGTAAGAACTTACCTGATAAATTCATTTCTTTCATATTAGCAAGAGTCCATTGAGCTAGTGACGTATGGGATATACTTTCCTACCAAGGAGGGGCAAAGTTTCCCAAACTCAAAGATGCCTATAAATACACCCCTCACCACACCCACAAATCAGGTTTAACGTATAGCCAAGAAGTGGGGTGATAAGAAAAAAAGTGCGAAAGCATAAAAAAATAAGGATATTGGAATAATTGTGCTTTATACAAAAAAGATCATAACCACCACAAAAGGGTGGGCCTCATGGACTCTTGCTAATATGAAAGAAATGAATTTATCAGGTAAGTTCTTACATAAATTATGTTTTCTTCATGTAATTAGCAAGAGTCCATGACTAGTGACGTATGGGATAATGACTACCCAAGAGTGGATCTTCCACGCAAGAGTCACTAGAGAGGGAGGGATAAAATAAAGACAGCCAATGCCGCTGAAAATAATCCACACCCAAAATAAAGTTAAATCTTATAATGAAAAAAACTGAAATTATAAGCAGAAGAATCAAACTGAAACAGCTGCCTGAAGTACTTTTCTACCAAAAACTGCTTCAGAAGAAGAAAACATCATCATAATGGTAGAATTTAGTAAAAGTATGCCAAAGAAGACCAAGTGGCTGCTTTGCAAATCTGATCAACTGAACTTCATTCTATACGCCCCAGGAAGTAGAAACTGACCTAGTAGAAAGAGCTGTAATCTTTGAAGCGGAGGTTTTACCCGACTCGACATAGGCATGACGAAACAAAGATTTTAACCAAGATGCCAAGAAATGGCAGAAGCCTTCTGACCTTTCCTAGAACCGGAAAAGATAACAAATAGACTAGAAGTCTTTCGGAAATCCTTAGTAGCTTCAACATAATATTCAAAGCTCTAACTACATCCAAAGAATGCAACGAGTTTTCCTTAGAATTTTTAGGATTAGGACACAATGAAGGAACCACAATTTCTCTACTAATGTTGTTAGAATTCACAACCTTAGTAAAAATTTAAAAGAAGTTCGCAACACCCGCCTATCCTGATGAAAAATCAGAAAAGGAGACTCACAAGAAAGGAGCAGATAATTCAGAAACTCTTCTAGCAGAAGAGATGGCCAAAAGAAACAAAATTTTCCAAGAAAGTAATTTAATGTCTAGCGAATGCAGTAGGTTCAAACGGAGGGGGAGCTTGAAGGAGCCCCCAGAACCAGAATTCAAACTCCGAGGAGAGATTGACTTAATAACAGGTTTTATACAAGCCAAAGCTTGTACAAAACAATGAATATCAGGAAGACTAGCAATCTTTCTGTGAAAAAAAGAACAGAAAGAGCAGAATTTGACCTTTCAAGGAACTTGCAGACACACTATCCAAACCAGTCCTGAAGAAACTGTAAAAAATTCTAGGAATTCTAAAAGAATGCCAAGAAAAAAGATGAGAAAAACACCAAGAAATGAAAATCTTCCAGACTCGATAATATATCTTCCCAGATACAGTTTTACGAGCCTGTAACATAGTATTAAATCACAGAGTCAGAGAAACCTCTATGATTGAGAATCAAGCGTTCAATCTCCATACCTTCAAATTGAAGGATTTGAGAACCTGATGGAAAAAAGGGACCTTTGCGATAGAAGGTCTGGTCTTAACGGAAGAGTCCCACGGTTGGCAAGTGGCCATCCGGACAAGATCCGCATACCAAAAACCTGTGAGCCAAGCAGAGCCACCAGCAAATAAACGAACGTTCCTTAGAATCTTGGAAAAAGAACTATAGGCGGAAAGATATAAGCAGGATGATACTTCCAAGGAAGTGACAATGCATCCACTACTTCCGCCTGAGGATCCCTGGATCTGGGACAGGATACCTGGGAAGCTTCTTGTTAAGATGAGAAGCCATCAGATCTATTTCTGGAATGTCCCCATATTTGAACAATCTGAAGAAATACCTCTGGGTGAAGAAACCATTCGCCCGGATGTAGTGTTTGGCGACTGAGATAATCCGCTTCCAATTGTCTATACCTGGGGATATGAACCGCAGAAATTAACAGGAGCTGGATTCCGCCCATACAAGTTATTCGAGAGACTTCTTTCATAGCCAAGGACTGTAAGTTCCTTCCTTGATGATTGGCATATTCCACGGTTGTGACCATCGTCCGTCTAGAAACAAATGAACGACTCTCTTTAGAAGTTCCAAAAATGTTGATTGGTAATCTCACCTCCTGAGATTCCCAAAACCCTTGTGCTGTCAGAAACCCCATACAGCTCCCCAACCTGTTCAGATTTGCATCTTTGAGATCACAGTCTAGGTTGGAGGAACAAAAAGAAGCCCCCTGAACTAAACGATGGTGATCTGTCCACCACGTCAGAGAGTGTCGAACAATCGTTTTTAAAAGATATTAATTGAGATATCTTTGTATAATCCTGCACCACTGGTTCAGCATACAGAGCTGAAGAGGTCGCATGTTAAAACGAGCAAAGGGAATCGCATCCAATGCAGCAGTCATAAGACCTAGAATTCCATGCATAAGGCTACCGAAGGGAATGATTGAGACTGAAGGTTTCGATAAACTGAAACAATTTCAGACGCCTCTTGTCCGTCAGAGACAGAATCACGAACACTGAATCCATCAGGAAACCTAAAAAGGTTACCCTTGTCTGAGGAATCAAACAAACTTTTTGGTAAATTGATCCTCCAACCATGTTCTTGAAGAAACAACACTTATAAAAGACTGAGGAAAAAACACTTATAAAAGACTGAAAAGGTTCTTTCTAGAGAAAATGAGCAAAGGGAATTGAATCCAATGCTGTGGCCATAAGACCTAAAACTTCTATGCATATATAGCAATGAAGGAGAATAAGAGATACTAAAGGTACCGATAGACGAACCCAATAACATTATCCCTTGTCTGATAGAGACAAGGAACAGTGACCACAAACTATCTGGAAACCTAAAAAAGGTGACCCTTGTGTGAGGGATCAAGAGCTTTAGAAAAGAAGATCCTCTAACTATGTCCTGAAGAGTAAGTGAATTCATATGAGATTCCGCATCCTCAGAAAATAATCTGAATGAAAACCGAAAAATGAAAATATGCATTTATTGTATCTAATGAAAACAAATAATGCTATCAAAGACCATAAAGAAGGCAAAATAGTTAGAATAAAAACTCCAAAAACCCGGTTCCTCAAAAGAAACTGGGAAGAAATACCCCAGAGATTCCAGGTCTGAGCAGCGCTTGAACCCCATGGGTGCCCAGCCATGCTTCAACAGTACCCAAAATAATAGGACAGAAACACAGTTAAAGAAAGTGTTAGCCTTGCTGGAATAAAATCAAAGAGAATTTTGGACAAAATAAATTTCAAAGAACCTTAACCTGCCCCTTACCAGCCAAGCTGGAATACGGTACGTACATCACTAAAATTAGGGAGCTGATTTCGAACTCCAATTATAGACATGTTACTTGGGAAAGAACTCAGGAATTCGTTCCTTAATAAGAACAACCAAACTAGTATAAGCTTAAAGTTTTAGTCTTAGAACTCAACCTTGAAGCCCAGAGTAACATTTAAGAATTTAATCCAATTATAAAACAAATAATTGATTATCTTAGAACAAAGGAAATATGGATTATTATTATTTTTTTTTTAAAAATCACAAAATTACTTCTAGCTAAAAAAGCTAAAGACATAGATAACCCTCATTTGCGAAAATATTCAATAAAATGAAGACACAAATGAAATTATTAGCATGATAGTCCGTTTAAAGGACCACCCAATACAGTGGACTTACATAATCAAGTATATGCAAAACAACAGACAAATGCAACAGCACCTAGTCTAGTAAATGTTTGTCCCATTTAACAATGCTAAATAAATCATAATCTGATACTTGATCTTAAAGTAAACAGAGAAAATGAAGCAATTGCAATATCTAAATAAATCACAGGGACCAAGAAAAGTACTGAAACTAAAGAATTTTTCCATAAATAGATACAACTATCTAAAGGAAAATAAATACTATTTTGCTATAGAAACAATAGCATAATTAGTAGAATTAGAGATAGCCCCAATAAATTGGAGAACCCTCCAAATTGAATTTAACTGCTGGCAAAGAATATAGTTTAAAACCTTTGAAGAAGGAATAAAAGAAAATTCTCAGCCCTATTCCATTCCCTAGTATAGGGAATTGGAAAGAAAACCTCTAAAGAAATAAATAGGCAGAAATAATGTCAGCTAGTCTTAAAGAACTAGTTACCCTTAATACCAAGAATAATCAACACCTTTTCAACAAAGAACAAATGTACTTTAATAATTGAAAAATAATAAAAAAGTAGATTTGTTAGTAGTCAATATCTGATGAAGAAAATTTTTGAAAAAAAACATCATCAGAGAAGGATAAATCAGTATGTTGTTGTCATTTGAAACTTCAGATAATTAAAAAAGAAGTGAAAAAAGACCTAAAAATTTTATAGAAGGCACGAAGTCAGACAAAGCCTTTAACATAGAATCAGAAAAATATTTCTTATAAGTCTTTTAAATAGTTCTTGTAAGAAAAGAAAATATATACAGCATAAATACTAATGATTCCGCATGTAAAGTATAACATAATATCTTTATTACAAACCATAGCTAAAGATAAACATTTATAACATTTAAAATAAATGAACTTAGCTTTGGTAGAACTGAAACTCAGTTAAGCGTTTTTCCAAAAGTGGCTTCTGATTCAGAGTCCATTTGAGACATCTTGCAATATGTAATAGAAAAAACAACATATAAAGCAAAATTGATCAAATTCCTTAAATGACAGTTTCAGGAATGGGAAAAAATGCCAATGAACAAGCTTCTAGCAACCAGAAGCAATAAATAATGAGACTTAAATATTGTGGAGACAACAATGACGTTCGAATTTTTTAGCGCCAAAAAAGCTGCCCACATTATTTGGCGCCTAAATGCTTTTGCCGCCAAAAATGGCGCCACAAAAACGTCAAAAAAAAAAGACGCAACTTCCGGCGACACGTATGATGCCGGAAATGACAAGAAAATTTTTGCGCCAAGAAAGTCCGCGCCAAGAATGACGCAATAAAATGAAGCATTTTCAGCCCCCGTGAGCCTAACAGCCCACAGGAAAAAAAGTCAAATTTTAAGGTAAGAAAAAATTGAATTATTCATATGCATTATCCCAAATATGAAACAGACTGTCTGAAAATAAGGAACGTTGAACATCCTGAATCAAGGCAAATAAATGTTTAAACACATATATTTAGAAATTTATATAAAAGTGCCCAACCATAGCTTAGAGTGTCCACAGAAAATAAGACTTACTTACCCAGGACACTCATCTACATGTAGTAGAAAGCCAAACCAGTACTGAAACGAGAATCAGTAGAGGTAATGGTATATATAAGAGTATATCGTCGATCTGAAAAGGGGAGGTAAGAGATGAATCTCTACGACCGATAACAGAGAACCTATGAAAATAGACCCCGTAGAAGGAGATCATTGAATTCAAATAGGGGCAATACTCCCTTCACATCCCTCTGACATTCACTGCACGCTGAGAGGAAAACCGGGCTCCAACCTGCTGCGGACGCATATCAACGTAGAATCTAGCATCAAACTTACTTCACCACCTCCACAGGAGGCAAAGTTTGTAAAAACTGATTTGTGGGTGTGTGAGGGGTGTATTTATAGCATTTGAGGTTTGGGAAACTTTGCCCCTCCTGGTAGAATGTATATCCCATACGTCACTCAGCTCATGGACTCTTGCTAATTACATGAAAGAAAATGTAATAAACATTTTGACAATAAAAAAAAAAAAAAAAAAAATCTAAAAAGTGCTTTTCTATTGTCTTTTTTTTATGACTTTACTGATTATGCTATTCTTCGGCATTTAGTGTCCTTTAATTTCACTACCCTATTTGGGCTAATTTGACACTGTAGTTATTTGAACATATTTAGCCTATTATAACTGGGATCCAATGAACTGATTGTGAGGATCCTGTTCCCTGACACAAGGTATTTTGTACAACGTTGAGCGATATGCTCTTATTATTTTAATAATGATATATTCATATATTGCATAGATGTTTCATTTTCATTTATTTGTTGTCTAACATACTTTATTTTATTTTTATTTTTTTTATTTTTTTTTTTAAACTTTTTATTTGAGGGTTGAACATAAGGTATACAAGAAATATACAGTACAATGCCACCATAAAAACTGTTTGGAATGAAGACAACATGAGATACAGCATCGTGATTGAATATCTGCATTACATAAAAAAGGCATAAAGAATGGGCACAATACTCAGGGGCAGTATACCAAATCTTTTGTAAACCTCCAAAATGGTAAATGAGGGCCACTTTTGGACCTCCATTCTATGTGAGATAGGTATTGAAGGTAAAAAAAAAACTAAGGAGACCACTCTCGGATCTCAAACTGAACCTCAAATTTTCTATTTTTACAGCAATATTAATATAGTGAAAAACAATTCTAAAATACTGGTAAATAAACAAATTGGGAGGCCCCCTAAACATCTCTTGAGGCCACTCTTGGACCTACACTAATTCCTAATTGAAACCAAGCTACAGGGGGTTAAAATGACAGTAAGAGGACTACTCTTGAGTCTCAGAGAATTTTTAGATTGTAGTAAGGATTAAAAAGAATTATAATGTTC
Organism: Bombina bombina; assembly: GCF_027579735.1. Taxonomy (NCBI): domain Eukaryota; kingdom Metazoa; phylum Chordata; class Amphibia; order Anura; family Bombinatoridae; genus Bombina; species Bombina bombina. The sequence goes on along the minus strand of NC_069500.1, from coordinate 930,304,908 downwards.
TTATAAATTCTGTGTATAATATGATTATTTTAGAAAAAGAAAGGAAATGGGTCTCTTGACACACAGTGGTATATATATATATATATATTATGATATATATATATTGATAGGAAAGGAAAACCTGTTTTCTTTATGTGAAGAAGATGTGAGCTGCTCTATAAGAAACATTGGCATTAAATTGGGGATATCAAATAAAATAAAAAAAAATAAAAAAATGAAAATCTCAAATATATTGGCTGTTAGGATTAATCGTGATGCAAGAAAATGAATCGACACAAAAAAAAAGGAAGAGATACTTGGCATGTATAGGGATCTGTTCTTGAGACTAGGCGTTAACTTGATCAAACTGTACCAGGACTCTTAAGGACTAGTAGAGAAAGGTAGACAAATAGAGTCTAATTATAAGTGAATTAAGATTAGTCCTCTCAAGATTATAAGTGAAGTTGCAAAAGTCAAAAACTAAATAGCAAGTATATAGAGACTAGTAGCATAGTAACAAGCAGCTATATTAGAAGGGAAACTTTAACATAGGAGCATACTGCACTCCATCATCTCGCCGCAGACAATGGGGCAGCCCTCTTAGCTGCGAGAATACGATAACTGAATAGCTGCTGTTTGGTGGGCATAACATAACTGTTGCATAAAACATTTAAGCTAATTATTAATTACATACTAGAAATAATTATGAGGTAAAAACAAACAAACAGAGAAACCTTCAAGCAAAACACAGATCTAGCAAGACTTTATAATACAGCCTAGATGCATGTAGTAAATATGAATACTATAGGTCTAGACTAGGAGTTAGTCCAAAATTACAGGTTCTCTCTCACAAGGTAGGACTTGTCCACTTTAAAGATTATATATGTGTTATCCTGTTGGCATCAGTAGTAAACATCCAAGTACCCAATAGTCACAGAGTCTCCAAGAATAGTCCCAAGGATATTGGTTGAATAGAAATTTAGTCAGTTAATGGTTAACTGTGTGAGTACTGTGGGTAGAGTGACTGATTTACAACATACAAATAAAGATATTGTTGAGACCAATCACCTCCTCACTGTAGCATATTGTAAAAACTAAGTAAATGACTCACAATAAATAACAATACCTTTGCGATGCCTACTAATCCCTGCACTCATTTCCTAACTTGTGGACAATCCATCTGTGTGGGGTTTTTAACCTATGCCTGCTTTGAAGTAAGAACCGAAAAGAGCAGGTACTGCGAGATTTTTAGGTGCCACTCGAAGCCGATATTGTAGCGCTTTGGAGGTGAGAGGGGATCCGGTCCTGTGTGACCCACTAGGCAGAATCAACATCAAAAGCTTGCGTGGGGGACCCGATGTCATCATATCCACAACTGTAAACTGAAGGCAGGCTCCGATGGATATCTGGAGGTAAGCCCCGTGATATAACAGAGCCGAAATCTTCCCGCACTGACCAATTAGCCTGCAAAGAACTGAGAGGGGGGTTTGAGAGTTTGCCCATCAATTGGCAGTGCTTTTTCACATAGGTGAACATCGAAGTGAGAGGCAAATGATCTCGCTCCTGCGGTATCTCCTGGTAAGTATGAGCATACAGCTACACTGTCTGAATCCCCAAGTACTTCTTCTTCTAGTTCCGTGACCTCAGCCAAAATGGGGTGGTTCAACATCTTCGTGCAGGTACCCACATGGGGTGTTTGGGAAAGCTGAGGTCAGTACTTGCTCAATTTAGAAAAGTGATCATCGATAAGTAAGAACAGCTCCTCTACCCATGCGGTAGCCATCTTTGTATTCTTGTTCAAAAGCGCAACTTAACACAGGTCCAAAGCCGCAACCAAGAAGATTGTCAAATGATGCCAATAATGTAGAATTTCCTTAGCAAGCAATCTCCTAAATGAAGTGTAGGAAATAAACAATAGGCACATAGAGTGCCGCTTAACGACAGGGGCCCAGAGAGCCCCGCCGGGGGTATAGTTAGAGCCTAGATGGAATAGCCGTTCCGAGCGCTGATGCCAACAGCAGTTCAAACAAATAGTAGGCTTGTTATGTGTACCAACAACAGGAGAGTTCAATTCTAAGGGATTATTCCTCTAAATAAGGCTGGTGGTAGGCCATTTGGTGAAGTTATAGTTGAAAAAGCTGGAGCAGCATGCAGTGATGCGTCCTGTCATGGACGCTGCCCGGAAGTTCCCCCCGTCTAACATACTTTAATTACACTCATCACAGGTGTAACAAGATAAGTATGAGTGTGCAATATCACATGACTCAAATACAGTTTACCTGACTGGATCTTTGAACTGTATTAGCCCCTTATTGGGAATGTGGCTTACACCCTATTATAAGCAGAGTGTAACCTTTGATACACTATTGTTTGTTTTGTAACATATGTTGCCACTGTTTGATTTATCTGATGGCATATCATGCAGGCAGTTAACACCAGCAAGTCTGAGTGCAAATCCCATAGGGAAGATTACAAAACAAATTAATAAACACAACACTCAGAGAAAGTCTGGCACTCACTTGCAAGTACAACAGCTAAGATTAAGAGCAAAAATGGAGGAGTTAGTTACCACATCTGGCTAAATGGTTCAAGCCCAGGGACCACATCAAGGTCACTTCCCTACTGGGTTGCTATATACATCCAAACAATGCAAACTCTTAAAATCACACAAACTGGAAACCACACAAGGGTGCACAGGCCTTATGTAAGAGTGCCAGACTTTCTCTGTGTCTTGTGTTGATTAATTAGTTTAGTATATATACACATACACACTATATATATATATATATATATATATATATATATATATTATATATATATATACACATACACACATACATACATATAGGGAGTGCAGAATTATTAGGCAAATTAGTATTTTGACCACATCATCCTCTTTATGCATGTTGTCTTACTCCAAGCTGTATAGGCTCGAAAGCCTACTACCAATTAAGCATATTAGGTGATGTGCATCTCTGTAATGAGAAGGGGTGTGGGTCTAATGACATCAACACCCTATATCAGGTGTGCATAATTATTAGGCAACTTCCTTTCCTTTGGCAAAAATGGGTCAAAAGAAGGACTTGACAGGCTCAGAAAAGTCAAAAATAGTGAGATATCTTGCAGAGGGATGCAGCACTCTTAAAATTGCAAAGCTTCTGAAGCGTGATCATCGAACAATCAAGCGTTTCATTCAAAATAGTCACCAGGGTCGCAAGAAACGTGTGGGAAAAACCAAGGCGCAAAATAACTGCCCATGAACTGAGAAAAGTCAAGCGTGCAGCTGCCAAGATGCCACTTGCCACCAGTTTGGCCATATTTCAGAGCTGCAACATCACTGGAGTGCCCAAAAGCACAAGGTGTGCAATACTCAGAGACATGGCCAAGGTAAGAAAGGCTGAAAGACGACCACCACTGAACAAGACACACAAGCTGAAACGTCAAGACTGGGCCAAGAAATATCTCAAGACTGATTTTTCTAAGGTTTTATGGACTGATGAAATGAGAGTGAGTCTTGATGGGCCAGATGGATGGGCCCGTGGCTGGATTGGTAAAGGGCAGAGAGCTCCAGTCCGACTCAGAAGCCAGCAAGGTGGAGGTGGAGTACTGGTTTGGGCTGGTATCATCAAAGATGAGCTTGTGCGGCCTTTTCGGGTTGAGGATGGAGTCAAGCTCAACTCCCAGTCCTACTGCCAGTTTCTGGAAGACACCTTCTTCAAGCAGTGGTACAGGAAGAAGTCTGCATCCTTCAAGAAAAATATGATTTTCATGCAGGGCAATGCTCCACCACACGCGTCCAAGTACTCCACAGCGTGGCTGGCAAGAAAGGGTATAAAAGAAGAAATCTAATGACATGGCCTACTTGTTCACCTGATCTGAACCCCATTGAGAACCTGTGGTCCATCATCAAATGTGAGATTTACAAGGAGGGAAAACAGTACACCTCTCTGAACAGTGTCTGGGAGGCTGTGGTTGCTGCTGCACGCAATGTTGATGGTGAACAGATCAAAACACTGACAGAATCCATGGATGGCAGGCTTTTGAGTGTCCTTGCAAAGAAAGGTGGCTATATTGGTCACTGATTTGTTTTTGTTTGTTTTGAATGTCAGAAATGTATATTTGTGAATGTTGAGATGTTATATTGGTTTCACTGGTAAAAATAAATAATTGAAATGGGTATATATTTGTTTTTTGTTAAGTTGCCTAATAATTATGCACAGTAATAGTCACCTGCACACACAGATATCCCCCTAAAATAGCTATAACTAAATACAAACTAAAAACTACTTCCAAAACTATTCAGCTTTGATATTAATGAGTTTTTTGGGTTCATTGAGAACATGGTTGTTGTTCAATAATAAAATCAATCCTCAAAAATACAACTTGCCTAATAATTCTGCACTCCCTGTATATATATATATATATATATATATATATATATATATATATATTATATATATATATATATATATATATATATATCTTGCACTGTATTGTGTGTGCTAAACCTGAAGAGCACAAGACAGCTCAGCTGAAAAAAGCAGTTAAAATCACTGTTAAATGTTCACCACTTCTGTCACATGGTGCAAAAATATGTAAGATCCAAGATGGTAACACACAGTATGAAAATACAAATCTTCACCTGTTTGCATCTGTAAAGGGTAAGAGAAAAAGTTACAGCTCAAAACAATGGCATGTGGCATGGCGAGTTGCAACCAGTCTGCTGAAGTTGTGCCCAGCAGTTTAATGTCTCTTTAAATATAGCTGCCAGGACAATGCAGAAGGATAGCTGTAAATACACTGAAAATATTTTAATGGAAACCCACACAAATCTAACTCCACGTCTTTTTCATTTCATTCTGCTGGACAGAAAATGCCTTTCTATGCACCATGTGGGTGCTTACAAATTCCATATCTGCACAATACTCACAAAGAACAGTACTATGAAGCCTGTTTTTCATTCCTGAGCTATAGACCATAGAACTAATATAAAGAGGATTATATTAGTTTATTGACCCCATAATGTCAATTACACTCGGGGTGCAAAAAAAAACTGTTTACTCCAAAAAAAAAAAAAGTCAATAAAGACCGACTATAACTATGCCCTGAAAGTTAAACATTTTAGGGTCCTGTGCTTATTAAAGGGCAATGTATTTTTTAGCATTTTAATTACATAATAAGAAAGTTTGTAATCGGTAACAACATGCCCATTATAAGCAAATAAAGGAGATCAAGCACCCAAATTCTGTAGCAAATTTATTAGACAAAGGTTGCGGTCATCAAAAAACTAAAAATAAGAGACACACAATAGAAAACAATACAAAAGAGAAGTCCTATAGTGCAGCACAAAACCCAAAGTTAATTTTAGCTCTAAAAGGACAATATGTAGTTAAAAGGCCTAAGCGATCCACACAACAGAACTCCTGTCCAGCTTGGAGGAAACCTACAAGCTGATGTGGATCACAAAATGGGGCCTACCGCTATTAGCTCACCACCCTCAGAGCAATCCAGGGGAACACCTAGGACGACCCCCATAGCCACGTTCGAGGTCGTCACTCACAGCACTGGCTTGGGTCCCGGGATTGCTCGACTCATCAATGTTGGTGTTGGACAGTTTACGGCTTAAGCCATCAGATACACAGGCTTTCTTCCAGTTACAAAGTAGGAAGTGTGGAGTGGCCTCTGCAACACTCGCATAAGACGGCACAAGGACTTCTCCATGAACGATGACTTGCCTACGTGCGTTTCACCCCCTAGGCATCAATCCTCTAGGGACTTCTTCCGGCTCTGTACTATAGAACTTCTCATTGGTATTGCATTCTATTGTATATCTCTGCTTTTGCTAAATTTTTGTTTTTGATGACAGCAACATTGTTTCTTTAACTTTGTCTAATAAATTTGCTATGTAATTTAAAAGTGCTTGATCCCCTATCTGCTTATAATGGTTATATTTGTTGCTTATTTATCCAATTGAATGCTAAAGAGAGGGTAATTCCATATGTAGGAATTGTCCTTATCAGCCTGTGGGTATTTGCATATACCTAACATTTTCAAGGTTCCAAAAAATAAAATAAAGTTTAAACACGTGATTTAAGTATAATTGCCCTTAGTTTTGTATTTTATAACATTCATCATTTAGCTCTACTTTAAAAAAGGGTTTAAAAGGGTTTCTCTTTGCTATGTAAAGGTTTAAAGGCACACTGTTTAAAAGGGGGGGGGGGGGGTGTTGCTTGTAATATATTCTTAACAGCTTTTTGCCAGAGTACATTGTACCTTTAAATCTATATTTTGTCATGAAAATAGTGTGTGTGTGTGTGTGTGTGTGTGTAATTGTTTCATATGGTTGAGAGTTATGGTTTTTGAGTACAGTGTTCCTTTAACAACTTACCATAAGAGCAATAGACCCAACACCCCCACGAGGAGTATTCATTGGAGCAACAGCCCTCCAGTTGTCACATTCAATGTCATATCTCTCAACTTCACTGAAGCAGGTGTTGTCATCCAAGCCTCCAATTGCATATATTGGGCCACCAATAGAAGACAACGCAATTCCCCTCCTGTTGGAATGAATAGGGCTTTAAAATAACTGGATCCATATAAACAAGAATTATCCTGTAAATGTACAGACTGCAGTATTCATTACAAAACACAAATGTATGTATTGATAGTTTTGCAAATATAATCAGCTGGTGACCTCATTATGATGTGTATTACCCACTAGTGAAGGGCAAAATTTTGTATCTGGCATCAATTTAAAAAACAAAATGAAAAATATAGCCACGGGCAGCAGCAAATTCTGCTATTTGTGCCACTGGATTTGTGTGAAAAGCAACACACAAAGATCTAGATTTGTACTTTCATACTAGGGCTATGTGATTAATCGTGATATGAGGGTATCAATATCTGATTTGCAAGAGAAACAAAATGGCTTCCTTACTGATCACTCCTCCAAGGGGGCAGACTAGGAAGCAGCGTCCTAAAGTGTCACCACTAATTAGTTCTACCGACGTACTCTAGTTCGCAATACATGTTCCCTCTAGCTACTAGGCAGACATGGCAAAGACTAAGCTGAACTCCAGCTCTTGCACTGCAATGTGTTGTTCAAACTGAAAGATGCCCCTATTTGCATCAAAGCTGTATGGTGAAAAATAAGGCAATAGAAATTCAGAAGGTATAAAAACCATTTATCTTTAAAATAGAAGACTTCTGCATTAAAAAGAAAAATTTGTACTGGCCTTTGTGACTATTAACGTTATTAGTTGTAGCTTGGATAGATATATATATATAGATATATATATATATTATATATATATATATATATATATATATATATATATATATATATATATATATATATATATATATATATATATATATATATATATATATATATATATGAGACCGCACTCATAGGACTTAATATCACCACCTCAATGGTATTTAATAAACAGTAACGTTTCGGGGTTTCCCCCTTTGTCAAACATGACAAAGGGGGAATAAACAGAAACGTTACTGTTTATTAAATACCATTGAGGTGGTGATATTAAGTCCTATGAGTGCGGTCTCTCTCTTTTGCTCATATTGTACATATATGTACTGCACCTAGGCATTATCAAGGAACGTGAGTGCTTGGTGACCAGAAATTTTGCGATATATATATATATATATATTTTTTTTTAACAAGCTGGCATACAATATTTTTTTATTTGACCAACTGGATCATGTTGTACATTATTACATACAATATTTATACAGAATTAAAACAGAAATTTTGTCCCTTGTATTGGGTAACAAGACTGATAACTGTATAAAAAAAAAGGTGTGCTCATGACAGTGTAATGGAGTTGTGAATATTAAGCTAGGGAGTCTCATTCTATTATCAAGAGTAAAAGCAGGAAAGATTCAGCCCTCTGTGGCAAAAGGACTGTAGTGTTAGGACCAGTCTATATTGGGGCATCTTGTAAGTGGTGACTGGCTAAGCAAAATATGACCATGGTGTGACTAAGATCCCAAATTTATTTAAAAAGAATAGTTGTCTCTTGATGTTGTTTGCAGGCATTTTTTTACAGCAGTTCAAAAAATATGTTGTGCTTTTGAAAATGGATGTGCGCTGATACCTTTTTGTGTAATTACTGGGTCATATTGGCAGCACTCCCAAAGTTGTGTATATATAAAACTTTTTTGTAAGGTGTGCTAAAAAAAAACAAATTTTGTAACTGTATAAAAGCTCCTACAAACAAAGTTACATTCACAGTTTTACAGGGGTATTAAAACTGCTCTAATGACCAACCACAATGCCACACACAGTATCAGTATACAATGCTGCATCTGACCTGATCAGTATAGTGGTTATATTAATTTTAGGAAGCTTGTACAGCAGAGTCAGCTGAACAGTGTCACTTTATCGGTACACAGGGATCTTAAGCAGGAAGTGGCAGCAGCGACTCCAGCATGGCAAGGAGACCAGATAACTTATGCATCACAGGGCTGATGAGGTACCAGGTAATTATTTACTGCCCTATTCCTGCTTTGGATTTTTTTTTAGCAACACAAGTACTTGATATTCAGTAGAAAGCAACCTGTACTTTACAGGGCAAACATTTATTTCTGTTGCACAAACTTTGTGGAAGACCTGAAGAGAACAGACGGCTTTCTACTGAATATCAAGTGCCTACAGTTTATAATATACAGTATATATTGTATGGGTTGAAAAAATATCAACCATGACAGAATTTGTAACCAAAATTACATTTAGCTTTATTAAGTTAATTTAACCGGTACCTAACGTGCTCTCCTGTGTGTGTATCCGACTAGTTTGTGTACGGACAAAATATCGGACAACTAGAGCATACTTGGGTACTGCCCTATTTTCTTGGTTCAGTCTTTGGCCTGCTGTTCCATTAAATAAAATTGTTTCAGGACTCCTATCTGTCATGAGGTGTGGGGCTTTTGAAGGGATTTTGCAATGGGAACCCAATATATAAAGAATAAATGGACGTTTAAAAAATATTTTAATAAAAAATCTCAATATTTCATCAAAAAAAAAAAAAAAAAAAAAGTGATTTTTTTTCCTCCCATATTGCACAGCCCTATTTCACACTAATAAATCTGGTGCCAAAAATACCAGAATGCTACATTCGACATTCATTTTTAAAATAAATGCCCAATACAAAATTATACCCATGGTGTTCAAGAACTGTGTTTCTCAGCCATGGTCCTCAAGTAGCCCCTATACGCCAGGTTTTCATTATAGCTTAACCAGTGCACAGGTGGTGAAGTGATCAGCTGATCTTTAATACCATAGTCATTATCCTACCTCTTACCCATCAGCTGATTATTTCACCTGTGCACTGTTTCAGCTATAATGAAAACCTGGCCTGTTGGGGGTACTGGAGGACTGCGGTTGAGAAACAATGTTCTAGAAGATGTAAAATCACACTGCAATACTACACCAGCTGGAAAGTCTATTAGGAGTAGACAATGTGTCTACATCACTAAATAAATGCTACATATAAATTACAACCGCAAAGGTTTCCCTGAAAAAAATATGCAGAATTTTTCTTTTAAATGTCAGTATAAAATAGCAGGGTTATAATACAATTTATTTATTATTATTCTTTAAAACAAACCCCTAATAAAAATGTATATACGAAACAATTGAAATTAATAATTATTCCTAAATTCTTTATATTAGTTAATATTTATATACACATTGAAATATATTATATAGAGAGCAGATTATGAATCAAATTATACACGTTTATGCTGTTATTCTATAGAACAGATCACAAAAAAATACCTTTAAAATTAACCTTACTCACAATGAATTGCATTAAAATTCCACAATAAAATACCAGAGTATGGACCTTTAACTTAACAATGCTTAGACAGACAATATAACAAAATGCTTTAACATCCAATTGCTATGCCAATTTATTTGGACTGAAATAACCTCTTTAGCTACAATAAAGGCAAATTCTAAAATATATAGTTACAAATATAAATTACTTAGCATTAAATATGACTAGTTTTAAACTACACAGGACTATGAACACAAGCTTAAAATACAAAGTATTTTATACTTTATCAGATCGCCAGTTTGAGAATTCAGTTAATATCCAAATATGTCCAACGTCATATGTTTTAGCAGAATTATGCCCATTTGTAAGAGAATTAATCTTGATAGTCTCTTATCCACAAAGAGTGTCCCAACGTATTTGTCTTACAGAAAACTGTGTTCGCACACTGGTCTCTCTATAAGCAAAAATGGCAACAGCAGGATTGCAAACAGTCACCAACCAAAATTTTTCCACCAAGATCCTCTTCTCTCTGTGCAGGGAGCTTTTGTCTGAGCCAAAACTCCTCCCCATGTCTTAATAATTCGATAGATTTTGATACGCACTTTTCACTGATTGGCTACTGGGAAATTTCATTTTCAACAGTCAAATGCCTTTTGGTTGCAATACTGGATTTACTGTTTAATATAGATTCATATATAGTTTTATTCAATATACTATATTATCTAATATTAATAAGTCATATGTTCCACGTGTATTGGATTATATCATACTATTTACCCTGAGTATTTCAAGACTAGATATGATATATTTCTTATAATATTTTAGAAGATGCCTTTAATGTTGCATCTGATTATTGTTGTCCCAGATTTATATGAATACAGTATGCTCCACATTCAGTGCACCTCTTGCTGAGTGCACAAAAACATAAGACACAATTTATAGCACCAACTACACATGCACTTGTCAGATGCCTAAAAAAATAAAAAGAATAGGTTGTTAATTTGGAAATAAATTGGACATTTTAAATTGACTGTATAGCTACTTATTAAATTCAGCAAATTTTCATATTTAATGTTATACAACTAGACAATCTCATATCCATTTATTTGTACCTACTATTTAAATAGTCTGAGGCACAATGTTAATGTTTGAAAACTATATATATGATTTGTCCAAACTTCGAATCCTTAAGACTTCTAGGTTTTCAAAAATACATAGGTTAAGACATGTTGAAACCTTGATTCTTAGGCTTTCAGCTTCCCATATTACCTTTCTTAGGCATAGACAATCTCCCAGATTCATATGTTCATATTTAATATGTGTCTGAATATATACAGTATATATCCATTTGAGTATCTTAAACTACATGAAAATTAGGCATAAATTCTTTATCTGAGATCTAGTTTCTCATGTCATACAGAGACATAAAACGCCAGCTCGTCTGGGAGATGTATATTGGGGGCTTAGAATGGGAGAATTTTTCACCTATATGCTAAGGGATATTTCCTGGGAGTATGTTTGTACATTCCACTATTTTTACAGACGGAGCAACTGGTTTTTCAGGTAGGGAAAAAAATCTGAACACAGGCCTCCTTTGAAATGGATAATTGGGACATTTTGGCTTGTAATGTGACTAGAATGCACAGCAGGTGGTCTGTGTCATCCTGAGATTTTGCAGATGTGGGGTTTTTTGTTCTCAGATGTTCTGTTAATCAGGAAATAGGGGGGTTGGGGCCATAGTGAGACTAATTCATATCAAATTAGATTTTTGCTAAAATTAAATATTAGATTCTATGATCTGTAGTTTATTTAAGGTTACTTCACAGATACCCTGACAAATTATACTAGTTGTTTAAATACTTAATACGTTACTTAAATTTTGTCTCCATAAGGTAATGAGAAATGTAGTTTCTCATCTTTTCTCCTCTGCCAAAATTCCACTGAGTTTCTAGGAAGTAATGGGCTCCACAATGTTGAAACCAAGACTAAAAAGTCTTGCTTTGTAAAGAGAGAGAAAAAAAACACACACTATGAATAAAATAAACATGGTAGCGCCCATTACATTATAGAAACTAAACTTTAGACTTATTTCTTACATATTTAAATAACCAATATATTTATTTAAAAATACTTGTACATATTGTCATGCTAGTTTTTGCTTTGAATACATCATATCTTGCATTTATTTACTGTCACTTTAAAAAAAAAAAAAAACAACACAGAACAAGTGACTGTTGAGAAGCAGCAGTGTTAATAACATACTACAATGTCTTGTTCTGTGCCAAACTGAATTATTTGTACAGCAGCATTTAATGGTGCTTTGACAGCTATAATAGGCGGTATGTTTCCAGCAGCATATAATCACGCTCATAAAAGGCTTCATACAGCTCTCTTGCCCTTTCACTAAATAGCTGCTGGCAGGTTTTACTTTTTCCAATCAGTTTATCTAAGATTACTTACTACTAAGGTTACAGGGAAAGCATTTTTAGCAGAATTGTAATGGTTAAATCAATTCAAAACAAGACTATCCAATATAGTGTTTAGTGATACAAAAATTTAAAATAAATAAATAATATTATTTCAAAAGATTTTATCTGTTATAAAATGCAGAGTTGATTTAAAGATGCAGAGATAAATTAAAATGACATTAAACATCTCTTGCTTTTGTTTAGAGGCTGACTGACTCATTCCAAAGAGGGACTTTCCCTCTTTCAAATAAAAGGTACTGTGGTAAATTAACTAAACAGGGAGAGAATCCATAATAGCCCTCTCTGGCTCCAAAAAAACTCCCAAGCGTCCAGTGGAACAGGAGATCACCACTCTTAGCTTTCTCATTGGAAGGTTCAGTTGTTCAGAGATGATGAGAGAGCCAGATCAATAGGGGACTGCTTTATGCATGGACACTCAAAACAAGAATAAAAGGAATTTAATAGTATAAAAACCCAATATTCTCTTACTCATTTTAACAGTACCTGAAGCAAAATAGATTTAGCATTATCGAACATATGGGAGGGTTTAACAATCTGGAGACAAAAAGGAACAAAAAACAGTAGGGGAGATAGACCAAGGATCTGCAACATATTTAACAAATGACAAATCCCAGAGTTCTGTTGAGGGAGGGGCAGCTTTAGACCACCCTATATAAAGTTAGGGAACGTTTTATGCCTCCACCTGAGCTACACAATGGGAGCAATCTTTTACTTGGATATGAAAGTTTAGATTTAGATAACAGAGAAAGAGAAGGGCTCTCTCAGGAACAAACAGCAGTTCAATCGCTTGTTCTATGCCGATTTACCACCTGGGAGCAGCCTCTCCTAACCAATTAGTGTTTTTCACAGTGAAATTTCTGATCCAATCCGAAATACCAGGCAATCCCTCTCTGAACAAAGAACATGGCAACCCCAGAAAAAAAAAATGTTTCGGCCTTCATTGGGCCTCGTAAATCAGGTTCAGCCATATCCCTCTATAAACAATGGCCAAGGAGTCCCTGTCTGGCTTTCTCCTCATCACCCATAGGGAGACTTCCTCAGGGTCATATTACAAATACATACACAGAAAGAGAAGCACTCTCTCAGCAATGAACAACAGCTCAATAGCTCGTTCTATGGTGATTGTCCACCTGGGAGGAGCCTCTCCTAGCCCAATAGTATTTGTCACAGTGAAGAACTTTCCTTAAGTATATCCGATTTAGATAAATGTATATGTAGTGCTTTAAAAGGCTTATCCAAGCCCAGCTGCAAAGAAGCTGCTAGATGGGAAAACAGTTAAAAGTCTAAAGACATACTGCATAATATACGGCAACAGTATGAAGCAGGAGTATAACAGCCTGCCACTGTAAACAGACTGAATGATGTGTGTAAATGCAACGGTGCCGCATAAAAATATGCTGTGTGCCAGAAAAGGTGAGTTGAAAATAGAAACACCAAAAGACTGGATGTTTGGCTTGTACTGTAAATTACATATAATGGTTGTAAACAAGTATGAGCAGATAGATATTGGTCTAGAGAGTGAAAACAACTGTTCAATCCCAACTGCACCAAAAGGGGTAGGTAACTGTGCCCACCCGACTTACTGAGAGAGGAGATGGAGTCAGGAATTTCCTGTACAGAAGGGGAAACCTCATGCAGAGAGTGTGGCAGCTGTAAAATCCTCATTCCAGCTCCCAAAAATAAAAGGGGAATTTTAAACAACTTTCCAGTTTACGCCCATTATCAAATTTGCTTAGTCGTCCTGGTATCCTTTGTTAAAGAATAATCCTAGGGGAGCTCAGGAGCCTGTCTTTAGCCGTCTGGCAGTAGTGTTTGCAACTACGTATAACATGACTAAACAATGTTACAAACACTGCTGCCATAGACTTCCAAGAGACAAGTGCACACTCCTGAGCTCCAATCAGCCTACTCAGTGCAAGATTTATTATTGCTATTCTGCTATATTTGCCCCAAAAAATGCGTATGAGAAATAATGCTTTTAATGCCTAAAATTGTGCAAGTTCGACAAATATTCTCCTACTCTGTTCCCATTCTTCTTGGAGAACATGTGCTCCAAAAAAAAGGGTTAAATTAGATCCTTTTAGTTGTATTTTTCAAAGTACTCATCATTAATTCAACTAGTTACAAATTTATCATTTCTTTTCTCCTATAGAGGACTGAAAATTCTACTGAAAATGTGTAAAGAGGAAGTGATAAATGGTGAGCAAATAAAAAAAAACCTGCACATATACTATTCTGCTCCCAAAAAACAGAAAAAAGGAAATGTATGCTTACCTGATAAATTGATTTCTTTTACGATATACCGAGTCCACGGGTTTCATCCTTACTTGTGGGATATAATCTTCCTGTTAACAGGAAGTGGCAAAGAGCACCACAGCAGAGCTGCTATATAGATCCTCCCTCAACTCCTCCCCCCAGTAATTCGACCGAAGGTATAGGAAGAGAAAGGGAAAAACTAAAAAGGTGCAGAGGTGACTGAAGTTTAGAAAAAATAAATCCTGTCCCAAAATGACAGGGTGGGCCGTGGACTCTGTATAGCGTAAAATAAATCAATTTATCAGGTAAGCATAAATTTCCTTTTCTTTTACAAGATTTACAGAGTCCACGGGTTTCATCCTTACTTGTGGGATACCAATACCAAAGCTTTAGGACATGGATGAAAGGGAGGGATAAGACAGGAACCTAAATGGAAGGAACCACTGCTTGAAGCACCTTTCTCCCAAAAATAGCCTCAGAAGAAGCAAAAGTATCAAATTTGGAAAATTTGGAAAAAGTATGAAGGGAGGACCAAGTCGCAGCCTTACAAATCTGTTCAACAGAAGCATCGTTTTTAAAGGCCCATGTGGAAGCCACAGCTCTATTGGAATGAGCCGTAATTTTTTCAGGAGGCTGCTGTCCAGCAGTCTTGTATGCCAGGCGGATGATGCTTTTCAGCCAAAAAGAGAGAGGTAGCCGTAGCTTTTTGACCACTACGTTTTCCAGAATAAACAAACAGAGAAGATGTTTGACGGAAATCCTTGCTTGCTTGTAAATAAGATTTTAAAGAACGAACCACGTCCAAGTTATGTAACAGACGTTCCTTCTTAGAGGAAGGATTAGGACACAAGGAAAGAAACACAATTTCCTGATTAATATTCTTATTTGAAACAACCTTAGGAAGGACTCCAGGTTTAGTACGCAAAAACACCATATCAGAATGGAATATAAGATAAGGGGAATCACATTGTAACGCAGAAAGCTTGGAAACTCTTCGAGCAGAAGAGATAGCAACTAAAAACAAAACTTTCCAAGATAACATCTTAATATCTATGGAATGCATGGGTTCAAACTGAACCCCTTGAAGAACATTAAGAACTAAATTCCAACTCCATGGCGGAGCAATAGGTTTAAACACAGGCTTGATCCTGATTAAAGCCTGACAAAATTCCTGAACGTCTGGGACATCTGCCAGACGCTTGTGAAGAAAAATTGACAAAGCAGAAATTTGTCCCTTTAAGGAACTAGCTGATAATCCTTTCTCCAATCCTTCTTGGAGAAAAGACAGAATCCTAGGAATCCTAACCTTACTCCACGGAGTATCCCTTGGATTCACACTAATAAAGATATTTACGCCATATCTTATGATAAATTTTTCTAGTGACCGGCTTGCGAGCCTGAATCAGAGCATCAATAACCGACTCAGAGAAACCTCGCTTAGATAAAATCAAGCATTCAATCTCCAACCAGTCAGCTGCAGAGAAGTTAGATTTGGATGTTGGAACGGACCTTGAATGAGAAGGTCCTGTCTCAATGGCAGTTTCCACGGTGGCAGAGACGACATGTCCACTAGATCTGCATACCAGGCGCTATTAGGATTACTGAAGCCCTCTCCTGTTTGATTCTTGCAATCACACGAGGTAGGAGAGGAAAAGGTGGAAACACATAAGCCAGGTTGAACGACCATGGTACTGCTAGAGCATCTATCAGTACAGCCTGGGGATCCCTTGACCTGGATCCGTAACGTGGAAGTTTGGCATTCTGTCAAGATGCCATCAGATCCAATTCCGGCGTGCCCCATTGATGAATCAAAGTTGCAAACACCTCCGGATGGAGTTCCCACTCCCCGGATGAAAAGTCTGACAACTTAGAAAATCCGCTTCCTATTTCTCCACTCCTGGGATATAGATCGCTGATAGATGGCAAGAGTGTGTCTCCGCCCATCGGATTATCTTTGATACTTCTATCATCGCTAGATAACTCCTTGTTCCCCCCTGATGATTGATATATGCCACAGTCGTGATATTGTTCGACTGGAATCTTATGAATTTGGCTGAAGCCAACTGAGGCCACGCCTGAAGCGCGTTGAATATCGCTTTCAGTTCCAGAATATTGATTGGCAGATGAGACTCCACCTGAGTCCACACACCCTGAGCCTTCAGGGAATTCCAGACTGCACTCCAGCCCAGGAGGCTGGCGTCCGTCGTAACTATTACCCAAGATGGCGTGCGGAAGCACATCCCCTGGGACAGATGGTCCTGTGACAACCACCACAGAAGAGAGAGTTTCTGGTCTCTTGGTCCAGATTTATCTGAGGAGATAATTCGCATAATCCCCATTCCACTGACTGAGCATGCACAGTTGTAGTGGTCTGAGATGAAAGCGAGCAAACAGGATGATATCCATTGCTGCTACCATGAGTCCGATGACTTCCATACACTGAGCCACTGATGGCCGATGAATGGACTGCAGAGCTCGGCAAGTATTTAGAATCTTTGATTTTCTGACCTCCGTCAGAAATATTTTCATGTTTACCGAGTCTATCAGAGTTCCTAGGAATAGCACTCTGTCTGTGGAACTAGTGAACTCTTTTCTACGTACACTTTCCAACCATGAGTTCTTAGAAATGACAACACGATGTCCGTGTGAGATTTGGCCAGATGATAAGTTGACGCCTGGATCAAGATATCGTCCAGATAGGGCGCCACTGCTATGCCTCGCGGCCTGAGAACCACTAGAAGGGACCCTAGAACCTTTGTGAAGATCCTGGGAGCCGTGGCCAACCCAAAGGGAAGAGCCACAAACTGATAATGTTTGTCCTGAAAGGCAAATCTTAGGAATTGATGATGATCCTTGTGGATAGGAATGTGAAGATATGCATCCTTTAGGTAAACAGTGGTCATATATTGACCCTCCTGGATCATTGGCAAAATTGGACGAATGGTCTCCATCTTGAACAATGGGACTCTGAGAAATTTGAGATCTAAAATTGGTCTGAAGGTTCCCCCTTTTTTGGGAACCACGAATAGGTTTGAGTAGAACCCCTGACCCTTTTCCAGCTCTGGAACTGGGCAAATTACACCCATTGTGTAGAGGTCTTTTACACAGCGTAAGAATGCCTCTCTTTTTGTCTGGTCTACAGACAAACGTGAAAGATGAAATCTTCCCCTTGGGGGAAAATCTTTGAATTCCAGTTGGTACCCCATGGTCACAATTTCCAATGCCCAGGGATCCTGTACATCCCTTGCCCAAGCAAAGAAAGAAAGTCTGCCCCCTACGGTCCCGGATCGGGGGCTGCCCTTTCATGCTGTCTTGGTAGCAGCAGCGGGCTTCTTGGTTTGTTTACCTTTATTCCAGGCCTGGTTAGGCCTCCAGACCGACTTGGATTGAGCAAAGTTCCCTTCCTGCTTAGTGGAGGAAGAGGAAGCAGAGGGTACGCCTTTAAAATTTCAAAAGGAACAAAAATTATTCTGTTAACCCCTCATCTTGAGAGACTTGTCCTGAGGTAGGGCATGACCCTTACCTCCAGTAATGTCAGAAATGATTTCCTTCAGCTCAGGCCCAAATAGGGTCTTACCTTTGAAAGGAATAGCTAAAAGCTTAGACTTGAATGAAACATCAGCAGACCTCGATTTTAGCCATAACGCTCTGCGCGCCAGGATGGCAAAGCCTGCGTTTTTCGCTGCTAATTTAGCAATTTGAAAAGCAGCATAAAGCTGCATAAGGCTAATTTAAGAGCCTTTATTTTGTCTAAAATGTCCTCTAAAGGTATCTCCACCTTCAGAGACTCTTCCAAGGCGTCAAACCAAAAAGCCGCTGCAGTAGTTACTGGAACAATGCAGGCTGTAAGAGAAAACCCTGGTGAACAAATAGCTTCTTTAGAAGACCCTCTAATTTTTTATCCATAGGGTCTTTAAAAGCACAACTGTCCTCAATGGGTATAGTTGTACGCTTGGCTAGAGTAGATATAGCTCCCTCTACCTTAGGGACCAATTGCCAGGAGTCCCGTATGGTGTCAGATATAGGAAACATCTTCTTAAAGTTAGGAGGGGGAGAAACCGGTATACCTGGTCTATCCCATTCCCTCTTAACTTCCGAAATTCTTTTAGGAACCGGAAAAACATCTGTTTAAGTAGGTACTTCTAGATATTTGTCCATTTTACACAATTTTTCCGGGGGAATTGTGATAGGATCACAATCATCCAGAGTTGCCAAAACCTCCCTGAGCAATAGGCGGAGGTGTTCCAGTTTAAATTTAAAGGACGTGATGTCCGAATCTGTCTGAGATAACACATTTCCTGACTCTGAAAGTTCCCCCTCAGACATAAAATCCCTAACCCACAAATCAGAGCATTGTGAGGGTGCATCGGAAATAGCCACTAAGGCATCAGAGGGTTCAGTATTTACATTAATAACTGACCTACTGCGTTTACCCTGCAAACCTGGCAGTTTAGATAATACCTCTGTAATAGTAGTAGACATAACTGCAGCCATATCTTGCAAAGTAAAAGAAGTAGACGCACTAGAGGTACTTGGCGTCGCTTGTGTGGGCGTTAAAGGTTGTGACACTTGGGGAGAATTGGATGGCATATCCTGATTCTCTTCAGACTGAGAATCATCCTTAGGCACACTTTCATTACCTAAAATATGATCTTTACAGTGTAGGGCCCTTTCAGTACAAGAAGGACACAACATAAGAGGGGGTTCCACAATGGCTTTTAAACACATAGAAAACTGACTTCCCATGTCAGACATGTTGGACAGACTAGTAATAACAGCACAAGTCGTTCACAATCTTTATTATATAAGAAAAACAATTCAGCAAAAAAAAACAAGTACTGCGCCTTTAAGAATAAAAAGTGTACACTGTTTTTTTCAAAGTCGCTAAAACATTATGCAAAATGATAAATTTTGAAGATGTGTGAACCTAAAGTGCAACCGGATATTGCACCACAGGTAATAGGAGTTAACCCTTTAATTAAAGTAAGTTAGGCAGTAAAAACGTTCTGCAGTAAAATACAACTAAATTGTTTCTGCACCTCTGCTGTGGCGCCTACCTGCCCCCAAAGACCTACTAATACGATCTGGTCCCACTCCGAAACACAGCCTCACAGTCTGGTCCCAACCGGAGCTAATGGCTTCTGTTCTCTCAAGAATCTAACTGCGCACTGAGGTGCGAAAATTAGGCCCCGCCCATCATGTCTGATGAGCCGAAAAACTTAAGAAACCGCATGGGAAGCAGTTTAAACAACCGAACAAGAAATAAATGTGAAATATACATGCCATGTGAACCCCTCAGATAAAAATAAGGTCAGCCTTGATAAGCCCTATATTCGTTAATATTAAGCGTTTCCTAGGCTGCCCCAGTGTCTAAAACCACATAGCCCTTAAGTATCCCATGTTTATCTCTAGTAGGGATAATTATACACAGGTTGCTACAGTACGACCCTAACAAGGATTACTGCTCACCCTTTCCCAGCATGGGGAATATGTCAGCCAAATTCTGATATACCAGGTCTCCTCAGAATGTAAATGACTGCACATATCTTAATACTGCTTGCAGCAAGAAACGTTCCCTCATACTGAAGATTTCTCCTGTACTTCCTCAGCAAATCTTGTAGGAACCAACATGGATCTTAGTTACAACTGCTAAGATCATCAGACTCAAGGCAGAATTCTTCTATGTCCTGCCTGAGGAAAAAACAGTACTCTCCGGTACCATTTAAAATAAAAAATTCTTGATTGAAGAAAACTAAAAACTATCATTGTATCACCACATAAACTTTACCCTTCCTATTGCTAGCATAGGCAAAGAGAATGACTGGGGGGAGGAGTTAAGGGAGGAGCTATATAGCAGCTCTGCTGTGGTGCTCTTTGCCACTTCCTGTTAACAGGTAAGGATGAAACCCGTGGACTCGGTATATCTTGTAAAAGAAAAATGGAATACACAAAAAACAAAATAGGTGTATATGTGCGCTACAAAGCTAAGGGATTGATATTTCTCTTATCAAAATGGTGTATTACCTAGAACTATTAACTAGAACCCATTGGTCGTTGTAATAATTAAAAAAAAAATCATATGATTAAATACAAAAATGTAGTTTTTAATTGCTATGCAAAAATAGTTAAATACCATAATATGTTAGTGCAATAAGTAAACATGCGTTATATCCAACATATGACAGGTCATATATCCAAGTACATTTATATTAAAACAATTTACCACCTTAGACAATTGCAAATATATATTTGATTGTACTTAAAAAAGGCGTGTGTATAGTTTACACTCAATAAGTTATTCTTATGAGCAAGACTGTGGTGGAAAAAACATAGGCGTATTAAAGACTATAATAGAATTATGCTGACTTGTTAGTTGAGGACTTTCAGAGCTCGTCCAGACGTTCCAACAAAGTACCACACTATAACGGGCTACTACACCTCTACGCGCCTACCTTACTCCAGTATTGAACACTTGCCGTTTGTTCCGCCGGGCACAGGTGTCTGGCTGGCTCCGTTTAGTTGGTTCTTCCGGGTTGGTGATGTCACTATCTCCGTGTACCACTATGTAAAGTAGTTCCGTGGCGGTATAAAAAAACAAACACACACATATCTATCTATCTATGTATATAACAAATCGGAAAGAGATCTGAAAGTCCTCAACTAACAAGTCAGCATAATTATATTATAGAATTTAATACACTTATGTTTTTTTCACCACAGTCTTACTCATAAGAACTTATTGAGTGTAAACAGATCAGGAACTATACACACGCCTTTTATTAAAAAGGACTTTAGAAGTACAATCAAATATAAAATATTTGCAATTGACTAAGGTGGTAAATTGTTTTAATATAAAATGTTTTAATACAAATGTACTTAGATATATAACCGGTCATATGATGGATATAACGCATGTTTACTTATTGCACTAACATATTAGCGTATTTTTTAGTGTATTTTTTTCTTTTTTAACTATTTTTGCATAGCAATTAAAAACTACATTTTTGTATTTTATCATATCGGATTTTTGGAATTATTACAACGACCAATGGGTTCTAGTTATTAGTTCTAGATAGTAGTTCTAGGTAATACACCATTTTGATAAGATAAATATCAATCCCTTAGCTTTGAAGCGCACATATACACCTCTATTTTATGTTTTTTGTGTACTCCTGAAAATGCGTGCATTAAAGTTCTCTATAATTGCTAAGGAGAACAGCATTAGAAACCTATTCTCTACCAGTTGTATAATTTTACAAAAAAGGGCTCTTTAAGGCATAAAAAATATATATAACAAAAGGGCAAAAATAATGTATATTGGAGCGTAATAATAATAATAATAATATATAAAAAGTGCTAAAATAGAAGCGCAAAAACAATGAAAACAGATCTATTTTCTTTCATGACAGTTTGTTGAACCTACTAGTGGAGCTGTATAAATATTTCAATTGGTTTATATATGACTTACAAGGAGAATAGTTGCTTATTTTCATTGATAATTAAGGCGCAAATTAGCATGCACTTCTAGCAATATTTTCTAATTGTAATTACTTCTAGTATAACATAGATGTTGGTGGAATAGCCACAAGTTATTTACCTATATTACCACTGGCCTCTATCAAAGTTAATTACAGATAGTCCGTAACTGTGACAGTATCCATTGTTACTTACGTTGGAGGTTTATCGGCAGAGACTTAACAGAACAATATTAGCTTTATAATAGATTTGTACCTACTCCACTGGGCATTATACTTTGTTGTATAATAACGGGGAGGGTCTAACCCGTATTATCCGCTTTGCCTAGTAATATAATTATCAGCGGGCAGCGTCCTATGACACTAGCGTAACCGCTCGGATATTGTAGCTATTTACCTCCGAATATATGTGTACGAATTGCTGATATACTTAGAGTCAGCGACATAGCCCTATACTACAAACATATCATTATTGATCCAAATGATCTTTAACTATCTGACAGTCCGTAACTGCAATACCCTCTAACATATTCTGTATTAGTGGTCTAACAACAGCATACCTAACGGTACTCTATAAGCTTCTCAAGAGATCTGAATTCACACAATTGGTAAACTGTCTTTCCATTAGGAAAGTGGGTCAACCTCTTCCTATAAGCATAGTACTTGTATTATTTATGAATAATAAAAAGGACACTTATTACATTACTTGCACTATCAGATGTAGATACCGTATGAGGGTAGTATTACTAATTAATAACACTTTGTGGTACCTTATCTCTGCTTAACTACGTACTACTCATCACTAAAGACATTAACACAGAAGACGTATTAAAGCCGATACACCATAGGACTATTCCCTTGTCCTGTATCCATATAAGTAGTTGAGTGCTAACTTGTACACGCTTTTCGTAATACCAATCCGTCTGGAGAAATTTATCTTTACATCTACAACAACAGTGATTTGATAAATTTGAGCACACAGATGCGCTTCTCTAAAGGAGAGCTGAGGAGAATTCTCCTTGAACTTGATAAAACTACCCCTTAGGGTTTCTCTTCATTAAAAGATACCAAGAGAGCAAAGCAAAATTTGATAATAAAAGTAATTGAAAAAGATATTTAAAAATTATATGCTCTCTTAATCACGAATGTTTAAATTTAACTTTACTGTCCTTTTAAGCATTAAGACAAATGGGATAAGGAGCAGATCCCCTAAAGAAAATTCAGAAACAGGAGGCAGAATGAAGTAAGCCAGAGGAAGAGGTGTTTCCTATTCAATAGTTTTAGTTTCTGCCTTTCTCCAAGTGATTGCTTAATATTGGCCCATTGTTAATTAATCATTGTGTGCGTAACATGTGGTCACAACGAATGTGAGATAATCCAGTTTATTACCTCTTTGTATTCATTGAGGCTTTCATCATCCATTTATTAGTCATGGGATCAAATACCTCCATGCTTCCTAAATGTTCGTTCCCATCGTGTCCACCAACTGCATAGACCTTACCTGAAAAGCATACCAAGAAAAATGTAAGTGTCTGAACATTCCCTTAATGTCATATAACTTCATTATCAATGGTGCAGATTTTGCATTTTAAGTCTCATACCAAATTTGAATTCCTATTTTCATTATGAAACTACCAAACAACATTCAGTCCATAACTGCAATTTCCCTTTATCCAACAAGCTTTATGACTGCACCCTGATGATAATGCCAGGTAAAATTACTATATATAATGCTCTGAAAAAGGAAAATAAGTTGTGAGCTTGAATGAAAGTTCTTTGACCTATACAAAATGTAATCTTGCTTGGCTTAAAGGAACAGGATACCAAAATATTGAAGCAATTGAAAGTGATGCAGCATAGCTGTAAAAAGCAGACTAGAAAATATCACCTAAACATCTCTATGTAAAAAAGGAAATTTATGCTTACCTGATAAATTAATTTCTTCTACGATACGACGAGTCCACGGATTTCATCCTTACTTGTGGGATATTATCCTCCTGCTAACAGGAAGTGGCAAAGAGCACCACAGCAGAGCTGTATATATAGATCCTCCCTTCCCTCCACCCCCAGTCATTCGACCGAAGGTTTTAGGAAGAGAAAGGAAAAGCTAAAAGGTGCAGAGGTGACTGAAGTGTAAAAAATAAAATATAATCCTGTCTTAAAATGACAGGGAGGGCCGTGGACTCGTATCGTAGAAGAAATCAATTAGGTAAGCATAAATTTCCTTTTCTTCTACAAGATATGACGAGTCCACGGATTTCATCCTTACTTGTGGGATACAATACCAAAGCTACAGGACACGGATGAAAGGGAGAGACAAGACAGAGACCTAAACGGAAGGCACCATTGCTTGAAGAACTTTTCTCCCAAAAACAGCCTTAGAAGAAGCAAAAGTATCAAATTTGTAAAATTTTGAAAAAGTATGAAGGGACAACCAAGTCGCAGCCTTACAAAATCTGTTCAACAGATGCATCGTTTTTAAAGGCCCATGTGGAAGCCACAGCCCTAGTAGAATGAGACGTTATTCTTTCAGGAGGCTGCTGTCCAGGAGTCTCATATGCCAGGCGGATGATACTCCTCAGCCAAAAAGAAAGAGGTAGCCGTAGCTTTCTGACCCCTACACTTTCCAGAATAAACTATGAATAATGAAGAAGATTGACGGAAATCCTTGGTTGCCTGTAAGTAAAACTTCAAGGCACGGACCACGTCCAGATTATGTAACAGACGCTCCTTCTTGGAAGAAGGACTAGGACACAAGGAAGGAACAACAATTTCCTGATTAATATTCTTATTTGAAACAACCTTAGGAAGAAATCCACTTTGGTATGCAAAACCACCTTATCAGAATGAAATATAAGATAAGGCGAATCATATTGTAACGCTGAAAGCTCCAAAACTCTTCGAGCAGAAGAAATAGCAACCAAAAACAAAAAACTTTCCAAGATAACAATTTAATATCTATGGAATGCATGGGTTCAAACTGAACCCCTTGAAGAACACTAAGAACTAAATTCAAACTCCAGGGAGGAGTAATTGGTCTAAATACAGACTTAATTCTGGATAAAGCCTGACAAAAAGACTGAACATCTGGCACATCTGCCAAACGTTTGTGAAGCAAAATTGAAAAAGCAGAAATCTGTCCCTTTAAGGAACTTGCTGATAACCCTTTCTCCAATCCTTCTTGGAGAAAAGACAGAATCTTGGGAATCTTAACTTTACTCCATGAGTAACCCTGGGATTCACACCAATAAAGATAAATATTTACGCCATATCTTATGATAGATCTTTCTAGTAACAGGCTTACGAGCCTGTATCAAAGTATTGGATGACCGAATCAGAGAAACCCCGCTTAGATAAAATCAAGCGTTCAATCTCCAAGCAGTCAGCTGCCGAGAATGTAGATTTGGATGCAGGAAAGGACCTTGAATGAGTAGGTCCTGTCTCAAAGGAAGTTTCCACGGTGGCAGAGAGAACATGTCCACTAGATCCGCATACCAAGTCCTGCGTGGCCAGGACTCTCTCCTGTTTGATCCGAGCAATCACGCGTGGAAGGAGAGGAAATGGTGGAAACACATAAGCTAGGTTGAACGACCGAGGTACTGCCAAGGCATCTATCAGTTTGGCCTGAGGATCCCTCGACCTGGATCCGTAACGTGGAAGCTTGGCATTCTGACGAGATGCCATCAGGTCTAATTCCGGTCTGCCCCATTGGCGAGTCAATGAGGCAAACACCTCCGGGTGGAGTTCCCACTCCCCCGGATGAAAAATCTGCTTCCCAGTTCTCTACTCCTGGGATGTAGATCGCTGATAGATAGCAAGAGAGGGCCTCTGCCCACTGGATTATCTTTGATACTTCTATCATCGCTAAGGAACTCCTTGTTCCCTCCTGATTATTGATATACGCCACGGTCGTGATATTGTCCGACTGGAATCTGATTAATTTGGCCCGAAGCCAACTGAGGCCTCGCCTGAAGCGCATTGAATATTGCTCTCCGATCCAGAATATTGATTGGAAGTAGAGACTCCACCTGAGTCCAAACACCCTGAGCCTTCAGGGAATTCCAGACTGCACCCCAGCCCAGTAGGCTGGTGTCCGTTGTCACTATCACCCACGAGGATCTGCGGAAACAAGTCCTCTGGGACATATGATCCGGCGACAACCACCAAAGAAGAAAGTCTCTGGTGTCTTGATCCAGATTTATCTGAGGAGATAAATTTGCATAATCCCCATTCCACTGTCAGAGCATGCACAGCTGCAGTGGTCTGAAATGAAAGCGAGAAAACGGAATGATGTCCATTGCCGCTACCATTAATCCAATGACCTCCATACACTGAGCCACTGATGGCCGAGGAATGGACTGAAGTGCTCGGCAAGTATTTAGAATCTTTGATTTTCTGACCTCCATCAGAAATATTTTCATGTCTACCGAGTCTATCAGAGTTCCCAAGTAGGGAACCCTTGTCTGTGGAACTAGTAAACTCTTTTCTATGTTCACCTTTCAGCCGTGAGTTCTCAGAAAAGACAACACTGTGTCCGTGTGAGATTTTGTCAGATGATATGTTGACGCCTGAATCAGAATATTGTCCAGATAAGGCGCCACTGCTATGCCCCACGGTCTGAGAACCGCCAGAAGGGACCCTAGAACCTTTGTGAAGATCATGGGTGCTGGGGCCAACCCGAAAGGAAGAGCCACGAACTGATAAGGTTTGTCCAGAAAGGCAAACCTTAGGAACTGATGATGATCCTTGTGAATAAGAATATGAAGGTATGCATCCTTCAAGTCCACGGTAGTCATATATTGACCCTCCTGGATCATAGGTAATATTGTTCGTATAGTCTCCATCTTGAATGATGGAACTCTGAGAAACTTGTTTAGACACTTGAGATCTAAAATGGGTCTGAAAGTTCCCTCTTTTTTGGGAACCACGAAGAGATTTGAGTAAAACCCCTGCCCCTGTTCCAGTTTTGGAACGGGGCAAATTACTCCCATGGTAGAGAGGTCTTTAACACAGCGTAAGAACGCCTCTCTTTATCTGGTCTACAGATAATCGTGAAAGATGAAACCTCCCTCTTGGGAGAAAATCCTTGAATTCCAATTGATACCCGTGGTTCACGATTTCCAGTGCCTAGGGGTCCTAAACATCTCTTGCCCAAGCCTGAGCAAAGAAAGAAAGTCTGCCCCCTACTAGATCTGGTCCCGGATCGGGGGCCGCCCCTTCATGCCGTCTTTGTAGCAGCAGCGGGCTTCTTGGATTGTTTACCTTTATTCCAAGCCTGGTTGGGTCTCCAGACTGACTTGGATTGAGCAAAATTCCCTTCCTGCTTCGTGGAGGAAGAGGAAGCAGAGGGTCCTCCTTTAAAGTTTCTAAAGGAACGAAAATTATTTTGTTTACCCCTCATGTTAACCGACTTATCCTGAGGTAGGGCATGGCCTTTATCTCCAGTAATGTCAGAAATGATTTATTTCAATTCAGGCCTGAATAGGGTCTTACCCTTAAAAGAAATAACTAAAAGCTTAGATTTTGATGACACATCAGTAGACCAAGATTTGAGCCATAACGCTCTACGCGATAAAATGGCAAATCCTGCATTTTTCGCCGCTAATTTAGCAATTTGAAAAGCGGCATCTGTAATAAAAGAATTAGCTAGCTTGAGAGCCTTAATTCTATCCAAAAGGTCATCTAATGGAGTCTCAACCTTCAGAGACTCTTCTAGAGCATCAAACCAAAAAGCTGCTGCAGTAGTAACTGGAACAATGCAAGCAGTAGGTTGTAAAATAAAACCCTGATGAATAAATAATTTGTTTAGAAGACCCTCTAACTTTTTATCCATAGGGTCTTTGAAAGCACAACTGTCCATAATAGGTATAGCTGTACGCTTAGCCAGGGTAGATATAGCTCCCTCCACCTTAGGGACCGTTTGCCATGAGTCCCGAATGGAGTCTGATATGGGAAACATTTTCTTAAAATTAGGAGGGGGAGAGAACGGTATGCCTGGTCTATCCCATTCCTTTTTTACAATTTCCGAAATTCTTTTAGGAACCAGAAAAACATCAGTGTAAGAAGATACCTCTAGATATTTGTCCATCTTACACAATTTCTCTGGTGCTATCACAATAGGGTCACAATCATCCAGAGTCGCTAAAACCTCCCGAAGTAACAGGCGGAGGTGTTCAAGCTTAAATTTAAAGGACATGACGTCCGAATCTGTCTGAGGTAACACATTTCCTGAGTCTGAAAGTTCTCCCTCAGACAGCAATTCCCTGACCCCCAACTCAGAGCACTGTGAGGGTACATCAGAAATAGCCAATAAAGCATCAGAGGATTCAGTATTCACATTAATACCTGACCTACTGCGTTTACCCTGTAACACTGGTAATTTAGAGAATACCTCTGCAAGGGTAGTTGACATAACTGCAGCCATCTCCTGCAGAGTAAAAGAATTAGACGCACTAGAGGTACTTGGCGTCGCTTGTGTGGGCGTTAAAGGTTGTGACACTTGGGGAGAATTGGATGGCATATCCTGGTTCTCTTCAGATTGAGAATCATCCTTAGGCACACTTTCTTGACCTAAAATATGCTTTTTACAATGTAAGGCCCTTTCAGTACAAGAAGAACACAATGTAAGAGGGGGTTCCACAATGGCTTCTAAATACATAGAAAAATGAGATTCCTCAATGTCAGACATGTTGAACAGACTAGTAATAACAACAATAGTCGTTAAACACTTTTTCAGAAACGTGTACTGCACCTTTAAGAAGTAAAAAAAGCGTACAAATTTTCCAAAACTGCTTCAAAACGTTAATTTACTCTTTAAAATTAACTACACCTAAACAATGGATCCAAAAATTATTGCACCCAAAGAGTAAGGGGAGAAATTAACCTCTAAAAAAGGTATTTATAGTCACAAATATGTTATATTTGAAAAATATAATCCCTGCACCTCGCCTACCTGCCCCCAGGGTACTTCAAAATGACTTGACAACGATCCGGTTAACAGAACACCAGCCTAGGCTCAACTGGAGCATATAATGCCTGCTGCCTTCTCAGCCAGAGTAAAGTGCGCGTCTGAGCACGCGAAAATTAGCCCCGTCCATCATGTCCGATGATTGTATAGGCCTGAACAACCGCATGGTGAAGCGGTTTAGAGTATAAGCCATGTATATTTGATTAACCCCTAAGTACACCCAAAATACGGCCAAACTGTTTATATGAACATAAAAACAAAATTTATGCTTACCTGATAAATTTATTTCTCTTGTGGTGTATCCACTCCACGGTTCATCCATTACTTGTGGGATATTCTCCTTCCCAACAGGAAGTTGCAAGAGGACACCCACAGCAGAGCTGTATATATAGCTCCTCCCCTAACCCCCACCTCCAGTCATTAGACCGAAGACAAGTAAGAAAAAGGAGAAACTATAGGGTGCAGTGGTGACTGTAGTTTTAAAAATAATAACACCTGCCTTAAAGTGACAGTACGGGCCGCGGACTGGATACACCACAAGAGAAAGAAATTTATGAGGTAAGCATAAATTTTGTTTTCCCTTGTAAGGTGTATCCAGTCCATGGGTTCATCCATTACTTGTGGGATACCAGTACCAAAGCTTTAGGACACGGATGAAGGCAGGAACTTAAAAACGGAAGGCACCACTGCCTGTAAGACCTTTCTCCCAAAAATAGCCTCCGAAGAAGCAAAAGTATCAAATTTGTAAAATTTAGAAAAAGTATGACGCGAAGACCAAGTCGCCGCCTTACAAATCTGTTCAGAGGCCTCATTTTTAAAAGCCCATGTGGAAGCTACCGCTCTAGTAGAATGAGCTGTAATTCTTTCAGGAGGCTGCTGGCCAGCAGTCTCATAAGCTAAACGGATTATGCTTCTCAGCCAAAAAGAAAGAAGTTGCCGATGCCTTATGGCCTCTCCTCTTTCCAGAGTAGACCACAAACAATGCAGATGTTTGACGAAAATCCTTAGTAGCTTGTAAATAGAACTTTAAAGCACGAACCACGTCAAGATTGTGTAACAGACGTTCCTTCTTTGAAGAAGGATTAGGACACAGTGACGGAACAACAATTTCCTGATTGATATTCTTATTAGAAACCACCTTAGGAAGAAAACCAGGTTTGGTACGCAAAACTACCTTATCTGCATGGAAGACCAGATAAGGGGAATCACACTGTAAGGCAGATAATTCTGAAACTCTTCGAGCCAAAGAGATAGCTACTAAGAACAGAACTTTCCAAGATAAAAGCTTGATATCTATGGAATGCAAAGGTCCAAAGGAACCCCTTGAAGAACTATAAGAACTAAATTTAAACTCAATGGCGGAGCAACAGGATTAAACACAGGCTTGATTCTAACTAAAGCCTGACAAAATGCCTGAACGTCTGGAACATCTGCCAGACGCTTGTGCAAAAGGACAGAGCAGAAATCTGTCCCTTTAAGGAACTAGCTGATAATCCCTTTTCCAATCCCTCTTAGAGAAAAGATAATATCCTAGGAATCCTGACCTTACTCCATGAGTAACCCCTGGATTCACACCAATGAAGATATTTACACCATATCTTATGATAGATTTTCCTGGTGACAGGCTTACGAGCCTGAATCAAGGTATCAATTACCGACTCAGAGAAACCACGTTTTGATAAAATCAAGCGTTCAATCTCCAAGCAGTCAGACGCAGATAAATTAGATTTGGATGTTTGAATGGACCTTGGAGTAGAAGGTCCTGCCTCAGCGGCAGAGTCCATGGTGGAAAGGATGACATGTCCACCAGATCTGCATACCAAGTCCTGCGTGGCTACGCAGGTGCTATCAAAATCACTGAAGCTCTCTCCTGCTTGATCTTGGCAATCAGACGAGGGAGGAGAGGAAATGGTGGAAACACATAAGCCAGGCTGAAGGACCAGGGCACTGCTAGAGAATCTATCAGCGTTGCCTGGGGATCCCTTGACCTGGACCCGTAACAAGGAAGCTTGGCGTTCTGACGAGATGCCATCAGATCCAGTTCTGGTTTGCCCCATAGTTGAATCAGCTGGGCAAATACCTCCGGATGGAGCTCCCACTCCCCCGGATGAAAAGTCTGCCGACTTAGAAAATCCGCCTCCCAGTTCTCTACTCCTGGGATATGGATAGCGGAGAGATGGCAAGAGTGAACCTCTGCCCATAGAATTATCTTGGAAACCTCCATCATTGCCAGGGGACTCCTTGTTCCCCCCTGATGGTTGATATAGGCTACAGTCGTGATATTGTCCGACTGAAATCTGATGAACCTGGCCGCAGCTAATTGAGGCCAAGCCTGAAGAGCATTGAATATTGCTCTCAGTTCCAGAGTCCACAAACCCTGAGTCTTCAGGGAGTTCCAGACTGCGCCCCAGCCCAGAAGGCTGGCATCTGTCGTCACTATAGTCCACTCTGGCCTGCGGAAACTCATTCCCCTGGACAGATGGACCCGAGATAACCACCAGAGAAGAGAATCCCTGGTCTCTTGATCCAGATCTAGCAAAGGAGACAAATCTGTGTAGTCCCCATTCCACTGATGGAGCATGCAAAGTTGCAGTGGTCTGAGATGTAGGCGGGCAAACGGAACTATGTCCATTGCCGCTAACATAAGACCGATTACTTCCATACACTGAGCCACTGACGGCCGAGAAATGGAATGAAGAGCACTGCAGGAGGTCAGAAGCTTTGATATCCTGACTTCCGTCAGAAAAATTTTCATTTCTACTGAATCTATCAGAGTCCCTAGGAAGGAAACTCTTGTGAGAGGGGAAAGCCAACTCTTTTCTAAGTTCACCTTCCACCCGTGAGACCTCAGAAAGGCCAGAACAATGTCCGTATGGGACTTGGCGACTTGAAGAGTCGACGCCTGGATTAAGATGTCTAAATAATGCGCCTTAGGACCGCCAGAAGGGACCCTAGAACCTTTGTAAAGATTGTCGGCGCCGTGGCTAACCCGAAGGGAAGAGCCACAAACTGGTAATGCCTGTCTAGGAAGGCAAACCTGAGGAACTGGCGATGATTTCTGTGAATCGGGATGTGCAGATAAGCATCCTTTAAGTCCACGGTAGTCATATATTGACCCTCCTGGATCATAGGAAGAATGGTTCGGATTGTCTCCATCTTGAAGGATGGGACCCTGAGGAATTTGTTTAGGAACTTGAGATCCAAGATTGGTCTGAAAGTTCCCTCTTTTTTGGGAACTATAAACAGGTTTGAATAGAAACCCTGCCCCTGTTCCTCTCTTGGAACTGGGTGGATCACTCCCATAACGAGTAGGTCTTGAACACAATTTAAGAATGCCTCTCTCTTTATCTGGTTTGCAGATAATTGTGAGGAGAAATCTCCCCTTTGGAGATGAACCTTTGAATTCCAGAAGATATCCCTGGGAAACACTCTCTACTGCCCAGGGATCCTGAACGTCTCTTGCCCAAGCCTGGGCGAAGAGAGAAAGCCTGCCCCCGACTAGAT
This sequence comes from Bombina bombina, assembly GCF_027579735.1. Classification (NCBI taxonomy): domain Eukaryota; kingdom Metazoa; phylum Chordata; class Amphibia; order Anura; family Bombinatoridae; genus Bombina; species Bombina bombina. The sequence continues at coordinate 930,272,438 of NC_069500.1, read as the reverse complement.
CCGGTCCCGGATCGGGGGCTACCCCTTCATGCTGTCTTAGAGACAACAGCAGGTTTTTTGGTCTGCTTCCCCTTGTTCCAAGCCTGGTTAGGTCTCCAGACTGGTTTGGACTGGGCGAAATTTCCCTCTTGTTTTGCATTAGAGGAAGCTAAAGCTGCGCCACTCTTGAAGTTTTGAAAGGAACGAAAATTATTCTGTTTGGTCCTTAATTTATTGGACCTATCCTGAGGAAGGGCGTGACCTTTTCCTCCGGTAATATCAGAAATGATCTCCTTCAGGCCAGGTCTGAATAGGGTTTGTCCTTTGAAGGGGATGTTAAGAAGCAACGTCTGCTGACCAGGACTTAAGCCATAGCACCCTACGCGCCAGAATGGCAAAACCTGAATTTAGCCGCTAACTTAGTTAAATGAAAAACGGCGTCAGAAATAAAGGAATTAGCTAACTTAAGAGCTTTAATCCTGTTTAAAATATCTAACGGGGTCTCCACCTGTAGAGCCTCCTCAAGAGACTCAAACCAAAAGGCCGCTGCAGCATTAACTGGGGCAATGCATGCAAGAGGCTGGCGAAGAAAAAATTGATGTATAAAAATTTTCTTAAGGAGACCCTCCAATTTTTTATCCATAGGATCTTTGAAAGCACAACTGTCCTCGACGGGGATAGTTGTACGCTTAGCTAGGGTAGAAATAGCTCCCTCCACCTTAGGGACCGTCTGCCACGAGTCCCGTATGGCGACATCTATGGGAAACATTTTTTTAAAGGCAGGAGGGGGAGAGAACGGCACACCTGGTCTATCCCATTCCTTAGTAATAATTTCAAGAAACCTCTTAGGGACTGGAAAAACATCAGTGTAAACAGGCACTGCAAAATATTTGTCCATTTTACACAACTTCTCTGGAACTACAATGGGGTCACAGTAATCCAGAGTCGCTAAAACCTCCCTGAGCAATAAGCGGAGGTGTTCGAGCTTAAATTTAAACTCTGTCATTTCAGAATCGGATTGAAGTAAATACTTCCCTGAATCTGAAATGTCACCCTCGGATAGAAACTCCCTTACACCGGTTTCGGAGCATTGTGAGGGTAAATCTGACAAAGCTAATAGAGCGCCAGAAAGCTCTGTATTTGTTCTAGCCCCAGAGCTGTCTCGCTTTCCTTGTAATCCTGGCAGTTTGGACAATACCTCTGTGAGGGTAGAATTCATAACTGCCGCCATGTCCTGTAAGGTAAAAGAATTAGACGCGCTAGATGTACTTGGCATCACTTGAGCGGGAGTTATAGGTTCTGACACATGGGGAGAGCTAGATGGCATAACCTCCCTTTTTTCAGTCTGAGAATCCTCTGGTGATAAATCTTTAAAAGCCATAATATGGTCTTTATAGTTTATAGATATTTCAGTATATCTGGTACACATTCTAAGAGGGGGTTCCACAATGGCTTCTAAACATATTGAACAAGGAGTTTCCTCTATGTCAGACATGTTTAACAGACTAGTAATGACACCAGCAAGCTAGAAAACACTTTAATAAATGTGAAATAGCAAATAAACAAAAACGGTACTGTGCCTTTAAGAGAAAAAAAGGCTAGCACTTAAACTGCAAAACAGTGTTAAAATGTAGTAAAGTCTTCAAAATGTTTACAGTGTGTGTAAGGGACTAAAGCAACATCGCACCCACTTGCAAATGGATGATTAACCCCTTAGCCCCCAAACCGGCTTTAAAAAACGTCAATCACCGGTAAGAGACAGTTAAGCACCTTGCCACAGCTCTGCTGTGGCTCCTACCTGCCCTCAAACACAATTAGGGAAGAAATAAGCCCTCTATAGTGGTCCTCAGATGCAAGAGGACTCCTCTAGGGAAGCTGGATGTCTCAGTCTGAAAGAAACTGCGCATCTAAAGCGCGAAAATAGGCCCCTCCCACCATGTACTCTATGTCAGAGGGGCCTTAAGGAAATACTCCTAGGAGTATCTGACTAGCCATGTGGAAAAACTAGGCCCCAACAAAAGACTTATCACCCTCAGAAAAAAAATAACGTCTTATTTATGTAATATGTAAACGTTTTGTCAACCATAAACACCACACTAAGTAATATGAGAATTAAAATGAGTATTACCCTGTTTAGTAAGCATGATCCCAGTCGTTGCAAAATCACTGCATCTAGCTTACCTCAAATATAAAAGGCTCTGTCAGCATTTTCTAGAACTTATCTCTCTAGAAATAAATATACTGAACATACCTCAAAGCAGGTAATCTGCAGACCGTTCCCCCAACTGAAGCTTTCCCATACTCTTCAGTTATGTGTGAGAACAGCAATGGACCTTAGTTACAAACCGCTAAGATCATCCTCCGGGCAGAATTCTTCAAATTTCTGCCTGGGAGTAAACAGTACAACGCCGGTACCGTTTAAAAATAAACTCTTGATTGAAGGTAAAACTACACTAAGTCACCACATATCTCTTGATACTTCCTATCTTGTCAAGAGTTGCAAAGAGAATGACTGGAGGTGGGGGTTAGCGGAGGAGAATATCCCACAAGTAATGGATGAACCCGTGGACTGGATACACCTTACAAGAGAAAACCGTTAAGCATATTCCTGCCTCTCCCAGTGTCTCTTTATAATGCTGTGAAGCCCATTATAATGCTTGGCCCAATATGTCAATAAAAATTAAACACAGGTTTATCAGTAATACCCTTTTTTACAGGTCTACTGATTACCCCTTCCCTTGCAGGGAAATAAATGTCAACAAGTTCTGATATACAAAGTCTCCTCAGAAATAAAGGGCTGCACATACCTCAATGCTGCTTGTAGCATGAAACCGTTCTCCACACTGAAGATGTCTCTGGTATTACCTTCAGAAGCTCTGTGGGAACCAACATGGATCTTAGTTACATCTGCTAAGATCATCAACCTCAGGGCAGAAATCTTTTTCCATATCCCCCTGAGGAAAATAGTACTCACCGGTACCATTTAAAATAAAAAACTTCTAGATTGAAGAAAATAAAACTAATATCTCACTTTACCTCTTCCTAGTATAACACAGGCAAAGAGAATGACTGGGTGTGGAGGGAAGGGAGGAGCTATATATACAGCTCTGCTGTGGTGCTCTTTGCCACTTCCTGTTAGCAGGAGGATAATATCCCACAAGTAAGGATGAAATCCGTGGACTCGTCGTATCTTGTAGAAGAAAAGGAAGATATTTTACCTCAAATAATCCTCAGTAGCCAACTCCCATTGTAAAGGGGCTTTAAGCAGCCAATCCGGATGCAAGTCCCAGGACTTGCAAGGGAGCATGCATCTGGCATGTGCAGACACAGTACAGTTATTTCCCTCCTCTGTTTAAGTAAGTTTACTATGACGTCTTGTGAGATATAGTAAAGCAAAGGGTGACATTAGCAGTGATGAAGCCGATTGGCTGTCCCCCCCCACCCCAACATGCCTGTTAGTAGCTAAAGGATAACTGTTTCCAGAGCACTTACTATGGTGAGCTGAATACATTTTGAGGTAATAGATCTTCCTATTTTAAAGAGATATTCAGGCGATTTCTTGTCAGCCTTTATCTGTTTTGCTGCATCACTTTCAAGTGATTTAGTACATGGGTGTTGAGTCCCTTTAAGATAATATTTATAAGTGCTTTTAGAAAAATTTTATTTATATAGTTTAACAGAGCACTAAAATCTTTAAAAAAAAATAAAAATACTAGATTCTTTAGAATAAAAGTTAGAGATGATATTTTTTTATTTACATTTCTTTTCATTTAGCAGACCTAATTTCATATTTAAAGTAAGCAACACATTAATGTATGCTCACATAGGTACTAAAAAGTCAAAATAAGAATTACAAAAACTGTATAAAAAATAAACAGGTTTTAAAAAATTCATTCAAAATGCTTTAATAATTGTTCTTAAAAAAACCAAAACTTGAAGTTAGTAAACAATCGGCAATACCGAATCACAGAGCCTCAAAACTGCTTTTCATAAGTTTAAGCAATGTTTCTATCACAAGTGAAACAAGGCAGATAATTTGCTGGCTAAACAGCAGAGGCATAGAGCAAAACTGATTCACATCACGTACATAAGGATCCATGGACAAACAGTGTACTTGACAAACTTGATCAGCAATACATGTGCTTCACATTTAAAGTCACTTTATAGTTAAGATTTTCCCTTTTTAGGAGAGTGGGCTGAAATGCTATCTATCCAGTCATTCCTGCATTTCCTTATTCTCCCCAAGGTTGCTAGCACTGAGGCTTTATCTGCCCCTATCATGATTCCCATAATTCTCTTCTCTATCAACCACCTAACAGGCATAGAATGATATACGCCATGAGAACTTGTAGACTTGCTCTGTGAAATATGCAAGCGCAAATACTTTGACACACGCTGCACACTGATGAGACGTGTGTGTATGTAGTAACATTAATGTGCATGCGAAAGGGATTGCACATTGCCTTATTGAATATTCATTTCAGTAATTATAATAAACAATATGATTGGTCGACTGCGTGGCCCTATTTCAGTTACTTTCTCCCAGTGCTGTCAGTTATTTCTAGACAGCGGCATGAAGCGACTGCTTCAAAATCAAAAAAGTATGGTAAGGATTATTAATTTTAAAACAATTTACAATCAGAAATTATTATACATGCAGCTTACAGACGAACTACTAGTTTTTAAAAAACACACTTTTCTGACCCTTTAAGGAAGTGGAGGTGACAATGCAGTGGATTTTAAGTTGAAAAAAGTCCTAGGGGTGGATAGCTTTTCTGTTCCCTTTTACACACAGAAAAAAATAAATAAAAAAAAATTGTCATAGCTCCGGTATTACAGGTTGTGCATTGAGGCTAAAAACAGAATTTATGCTTACCTGATAAATTACTTTCTCCAACGGTGTGTCCGGTCCACGGCGTCATCCTTACTTGTGGGATATTCTCTTCCCCAACAGGAAATGGCAAAGAGCCCAGCAAAGCTGGTCACATGATCCCTCCTAGGCTCCGCCTACCCCAGTCATTTGACCGACGTAAAGGAGGAATATGCATAGGAGAAATCATATGATACCGTGGTGACTGTAGTTAGAGAAAATAATTCATCAGACCTGATTAAAAAAACCAGGGCGGGCCGTGGACCGGACACACCGTTGGAGAAAGTAATTTATCAGGTAAGCATAAATTCTGTTTTCTCCAACATAGGTGTGTCCGGTCCACGGCGTCATCCTTACTTGTGGGAACCAATACCAAAGCTTTAGGACACGGATGAAGGGAGGGAGCAAATCAGGTCACCTAGATGGAAGGCACCACGGCTTGCAAAACCTTTCTCCCAAAAATAGCTTCAGAAGAAGCAAAAGTATCAAATTTGTAAAATTTGGTAAAAGTGTGCAGTGAAGACCAAGTCGCTGCCTTACATATCTGATCAACAGAAGCCTCGTTCTTGAAGGCCCATGTGGAAGCCACAGCCCTAGTGGAGTGAGCTGTGATTCTTTCAGGAGGCTGCCGTCCGGCAGTCTCATAAGCCAATCGGATGATGCTTTTAAGCCAAAAAGAGAGAGAGGTAGAAGTTGCTTTTTGACCTCTCCTTTTACCTGAATAAACAACAAACAAAGAAGATGTTTGTCTGAAATCCTTTGTAGCCTCTAAATAGAATTTTAGAGCACGAACTACATCCAAATTGTGTAACAAACGTTCCTTCTTTGAAACTGGATTCGGACACAAAGAAGGCACAACTATCTCCTGGTTAATATTTTTGTTAGAAACAACTTTCGGAAGAAAACCAGGTTTAGTACGCAAAACCACCTTATCTGCATGGAACACCAGATAAGGAGGAGAACACTGCAGAGCAGATAACTCTGAAACTCTTCTAGCAGAAGAAATTGCAACCATAAACAAAACTTTCCAAGATAGTAACTTAATATCTACGGAATGTAAGGGTTCAAACGGAACCCCTTGAAGAACTGAAAGAACTAAATTGAGACTCCAAGGAGGAGTCAAAGGTTTGTAAACAGGCTTGATTCTAACCAGAGCCTGAACAAAAGCTTGAACATCTGGCACAGCCGCCAGCTTTTTGTGAAGTAAGACAGATAAAGCAGAAATCTGTCCCTTCAAAGAACTTGCAGATAATCCTTTCTCCAAACCTTCTTGTAGAAAGGATAGAATCTTAGGAATTTTTATCTTGTTCCATGGGAATCCTTTAGATTCACACCAACAGATATATTTTTTCCATATTTTATGGTAAATTTTCCTAGTTACAGGCTTTCTAGCCTGAATAAGAGTATCAATGACAGAATCTGAAAAACCACGCTTTGATAAAATCAAGCGTTCAATCTCCAAGCAGTCAGTTGGGGTGAAGCCAGATTCGGATGTTCGAATGGACCTTGAACAAGAAGGTCCTGTCTCAAAGGTAGCTTCCATGGTGGAGCCGATGACATATTCACCAGGTCTGCATACCAAGTCCTGCGTGGCCACGCAGGAGCTATCAAGATCACCGAAGCCCTCTCCTGATTGATCCTGGCTACCAGCCTGGGAATGAGAGGAAACGGTGGGAATACATAGGCTAGGTTGAAGGTCCAAGGTGCTACTAGTGCATCTACTAGAGTCGCCTTGGGATCCCTGGATCTGGACCCGTAGCAAGGAACCTTGAAGTTCTGACGAGACGCCATCAGATCCATGTCTGGAATGCCCCATAATTGAGTTATTTGGGCAAAGATTTCCGGATGGAGTTGCCACTCCCCCGGATGGAAAGTCTGACGACTCAGAAAATCCGCTTCCCAATTTTCCACTCCTGGGATGTGGATTGCAGACAAGTGGCAGGAGTGATTCTCCGCCCATTGAATTATTTTGTTCACTTCTTCCATCGCCAGGGAACTCCTTGTTCCCCCCTGATGGTTGATATATGCAACAGTCGTCATGTTGTCTGATTGAAACCTTATGAATTTGGCCTTTGCTAGTTGAGGCCAAGCTTTGAGAGCATTGAATATCGCTCTCAGTTCCAGAATGTTTATCGGGAGAAGAGATTCTTCCCGAGACCATAGACCCTGAGCTTTCAGGGGTTCCCAGACCGCGCCCCAGCCCACCAGACTGGCGTCGGTCGTGACAATGACCCACTCTGGTCTGCGGAAGCTCATTCCCTGTGACAAGTTGTTCAGGGTCAGCCACCAACGGAGTGAATCTCTGGTTCCCTGATCTACTTGGATCGTCGGAGACAAGTCTGTATAATCCCCATTCCACTGTCTGAGCATGCACAGTTGTAATGGTCTTAGATGAATTCGTGCAAAAGGAACTATGTCCATTGCCGCAACCATCAAACCTATTACTTCCATGCACTGCGCTATGGAAGGAAGAAGAACAGAATGAAGTACTTGACAAGAGCGTAGAAGTTTTGATTTTCTGGCCTCTGTCAGAAAAATCTTCATTTCTAAGGAGTCTATTATTGTTCCCAAGAAGGGAACTCTTGTTGACGGGGACAGAGAACTTTTTTCTATGTTCACCTTCCACCCGTGAGATCTGAGAAAGGCTAGGACAATGTCCGTATGAGCCTTTGCTTTTGACAGAGACGACGCTTGAATCAGTATGTCGTCCAAGTAAGGTACTACTGCAATGCCCCTTGGTCTTAGCACCGCTAGAAGGGACCCTAGTACCTTTGTGAAAATCCTTGGAGCAGTGGCTAATCCGAATGGAAGTGCCACAAACTGGTAATGCTTGTCCAGAAACGCAAACCTTAGGAACCGATGATGTTCCTTGTGGATAGGAATATGTAGATACGCATCCTTTAAATCCACCGTGGTCATGAATTGACCTTCCTGGATGGTAGGAAGAATTGTTCGAATGGTTTCCATTTTGAACGATGGAACCCTGAGAAATTTGTTTAGAATCTTGAGATCTAAAATTGGTCTGAATGTTCCCTCTTTTTTGGGAACTATGAACAGATTGGAGTAAAACCCCATCCCTTGTTCTCCTAATGGAACAGGATGAATCACTCCCATTCTTAACAGGTCTTCTACACAATGTAAGAATGCCTGTCTTTTTATTTGGTCTGAAGACAATTGAGACCTGTGGAACCTTCCCCTTGGGGGTAGTTCCTTGAATTCCAGGAGATAACCTTGAGAAACTATTTCTAGCGCCCAAGGATCCTGAACATCTCTTGCCCAAGCCTGAGCAAAGAGAGAGAGTCTGCCCCCCACCAGATCCGGTCCCGGATCGGGGGCCAATACTTCATGCTGTTTTAGTAGCAGTGGCAGGTTTCTTGGCCTGCTTACCCTTGTTCCAGCCTTGCATTGGTCTCCAGGCTGGTTTGGTTTGAGAACTATTACCCTCTTGCTTAGAGGGTGTAGAATTTGAGGCTGGTCCGTTTCTGTGAAAGGGACGAAAATTTGGCTTATTTTTAGCCTTAAAAGACCTATCCTGAGGAAGGGCGTGGCCCTTTCCCCCAGTGATGTCTGAAATAATCTCTTTCAAGTCAGGGCCAAATAGCGTTTTACCTTTGAAAGGGATGTTAAGCAATTTGTTCTTGGAGGACACATCCGCTGACCAAGACTTTAGCCAAAGCGCTCTGCGCGCCACAATTGCAAAACCTGAATTTTTCGCCGCTAATCTAGCTAATTGCAAAGTGGCGTCTAAGATAAAAGAGTTAGCCAATTTAAGTGCTTGAACTCTGTCTATAACCTCCTCATATGAAGAGTCTTTATTGAGCGACTTTTCTAGTTCTTCGAACCAGAAACACGCTGCTGTAGTGACAGGAACAATGCATGAAATTGGTTGTAGAAGGTAACCTTGCTGAACAAACATCTTTTTAAGCAAACCCTCTAATTTTTTATCCATAGGATCTTTGAAAGCACAACTATCTTCTATAGGGATAGTAGTGCGTTTGTTTAGAGTAGAAACCGCCCCCTCGACCTTGGGGACTGTCTGCCATAAGTCCTTTCTGGGGTCGACCTTAGGAAATAACTTTTTAAATATAGGGGGAGGAACAAAAAGGTATGCCGGGCCTTTCCCATTCCTTATTTACAATGTCCGCCACCCGCTTGGGTATAGGAAAAGCATCGGGGGGCACCGGGACCTCTAGGAACTTGTCCATCTTACATAATTTCTCTGGAATGACCAAATTGTCACAATCATCCAGAGTAGATAACACCTCCTTAAGCAGAGCGCGGAGATGTTCCAATTTAAATTTAAAAATAATAACATCAGGTTCAGCTTGTTGAGAAATTTTTCCTGAATCTGAAATTTCTCCCTCAGACAAAACCTCCCTGCTGGCCCCTTCAGATTGGCGTGAGGGTACGTTAGAACCATTATCATCAGCGTCCTCATGCTCTTCAGTATCTAAAACAGAGCAATCGCGCTTTCTCTGATAAGTAGGCATTTTGGACAAAATGTTTTTAATAGAATTATCCATTACAGCCGTTAATTGTTGCATAGTAAGAAGGATTGGCGCACTAGATGTACTAGGGGCCTCTTGTGTGGGCAAGACTGGTGTAGACATAGAAGGGGATGATGCAGTACCATGCTTACTCCCCTCGCTTGAGGAATCATTTTGGGCAACATCATTATCAGTGGCATCATTGTCCCTACTTTGTCCGGACACTAAGTCACATTCATCACATATATTTAAATGGGGAGGAACCTTGGCTTCCAAACATACAGAACATCGTCTATCTGATGGTTCAGACATGTTAACAGGCATAAACTTGATAACAAAGCACAAAAAACGTTTTAAAATAAAACCGTTACTGTCACTTTAAATTTTAAACTGAACACACTTTATTACTGAATATGCGAAAAAGTATGAAGGAATTGTTCAAAATTCACCAAAATTTCACCACAGTGTCTTAAAGCCTTAAAAGTATTGCACACCAAATTTGAAAGCTTTAACTCTTAAAATAACGGAACCGGAGCCGTTTTTACATTTAACCCCTATACAGTCCCTGGTATCAGCTTTGCTGAGACCCAACCAAGCCCAGAGGGGAATACGATAGCAAATGACGCCTTCTGTAAGCTTTTTCAGTGGTTCTTAGCTCCTCACACATGCATCTGCATGCCTTGCTTTCCAAAAACAACTGCGCCTTAGTGGCGCGAAAATGAGGCTCTGCCTATGACTAGAAAAGGCCCCCAGTGAAAAAGGTGTCCAATACAGTGCCTGCCGTTTTTTTTAATACATCCCCAAGATTAAAAGAACTATTTATAGATAACATCCATTAAATATACTCATAATGTAAACGTTTTAGCCCAGAAAAATGTCTACCAGTCTTTAAAGCCCTTGTGAAGCCCTTTATTCTTATACTAAACTAAGAAAATGGCTTACCGGTTCCCATAGGGAAAATGACATCTTCCAGCATTACCAAGTCTTGTTAGAAATGTGTCATACCTCAAGCAGCAAAAGTCTGCTCACTGTTTCCCCCAACTGAAGTTAATTCATCTCAACAGTCCTGTGTGGAAACAGCCATCGATTTTAGTAACGGTTGCTAAAATCATTTTCCTCTTACAAACAGAAATCTTCATCTCTTTTATGTTTCAGAGTAAATAGTACATACCAGCACTATTTTAAAATAACAAACTCTTGATTGAAGAATAAAACTACATTTAAACACCAAAAAAAACTCTTAGCCATCTCCGTGGAGATGTTGCCTGTGCAACGGCAAAGAGAATGACTGGGGTAGGCGGAGCCTAGGAGGGATCATGTGACCAGCTTTGCTGGGCTCTTTGCCATTTCCTGTTGGGGAAGAGAATATCCCACAAGTAAGGATGACGCCGTGGACCGGACACACCTATGTTGGAGAAATGCTTGCGTTACAGCCTATACTGACACGAACCATACCGCCATCTGAGACTAGTAGTTATGGATTTTGCTTAACAAAAAAATGTTTCACAAAACTCATAACTAAAGTGTTACAAACTACACTAACACCCATAAACTACCTATTAACCCCTAAACCGCCGCCCTCCCGCATCGCAAACTATTTAAAACTTATTATCCCCTAATCTGCCGCCCACCCACATTGCGACTATTAAATAAACCTAATAATCCCATATCTGCCGCCCACCCGCATCGCCAACACTATTTAAATATATTAACCCCTAATCCGCCGCTCCAACATATTATATATGCATATAAGTTATTAACCTCTAAACATCAGCCTCCCACATCACCACCACGGAAACTGATTAACCCGTAAACCGCCGGCCCCCCACATCACAAAACACTAAATTAAACTATTAACCCCTAAACCCAACACCCCCTAACTTAAAATTAAAATATCTATATAACCATCTTTAAATAAATAAAAACATACCTGTGAAATAAAAATAAATCATAAAGCAAACATTACTATTCTAATAAAATAAAATACTACCTAAATTACAAATTTAAAAAACCTAAAGCTACGAAAAAAATTAAAAAAAAAAAATAATCTAAAATTACAAAAAATAAACACTAAAATTACCAAAAATAAAGAACAAAATGATAAAAAAAAAACCCTAATCTAATAGCCCTATAAAAATAAAAATGCCCCCCCAAATAAAAACACACCCTAGCCTACAATAAACTACCAATAGCCCTTAAAAGGGCCTTTTGTAGGGCATTGCACTAAGTTGAACAGCTCTTTTACCTGTAAAAAAAAATTACAAAGTCCCCCAACAGTAAAACCCACCACCCAATAAAATAAAATAATAATAAAAAAAAAAACCTTAGCTACCCACTTGTATGGGCATTGCAATTTCACAAAAGCCCAAATCTTAAAAAAAAAAAAAAAAAAAAAACACAAACCCCCCCCCCCCCCCCAAAAAAAAACAAACAAAACCTAACACTAACCTCAGAATATCTACTCACGGTTCCTGAAGTCCAGACATCCATCTCCATTCAGGCGGCGAAAAGTCTTCATCATCCATCTTCTATATTTATCCCGGCAGCGCAGAGCCATCCTAGAAGCCGATCCCATCCTGCACGGAGCATCCTCTTCATATGGTCACCGCCATACACCGAAGTTGAATGCAAAGTAGCCTTTTCAAAGTGGTGTACCTTGCATTCCTATAGGCTGATTTGATTCTTCAAATTCAAATCAGCCAATAGGATTAGAGCTTCTGAAATCCTATTGGCTGATTTGAACAGCCAAATAGGTTTATTTAGTAGCGCCAATGTGGGAGGCTGGAGGTTCAGGGGTTAATAGGTTTATTTAGTAGGGGCGATGTGGGAGGCCGGAGGTTCAGGGGTTAATAGGTTTATTTAGCAGCGCCAATGTGAGAGGCTGGAGGTTCAGGGGTTAATAGGTTTATTTAGTAGGGGCGATGTGGGAGGCCGGAGGTTCAGGGGTTAATAGGTTTATTTAGTAGCGCCAATGTGGGAGGCTGGAGGTTCAGGGGTTAATAGGTTTATTTAGTAGCGCCAATGTGGGAGGCTGGAGGTTCAGGGGTTAATAGATTTATTTAGTAGGGGCGATGTGGGAGGCCGGAGGTTCAGGGGTTAATAGGTTTGTTTAGTAGCGCCAATGTGGGAGGCTGGAGGTTCAGGGGTTAATAAATTTATTTAGTAGGGGCGATGTGGGAGGCCGGAGGTTTAGGAGTTAATAGCTTATTATAGTGTCTGCGATGTCGGGGAGAAGCGGATCAGGGGTTAATAGCTTTATTATAGTGTTGGCGATGTCAGGGAGCAGCGGAATAGGGGTTAATAACTTTATTTAGGTGTCAACGATGTTGGGGGCGGCAAATTAGGGGTGTTTAGACATGGGGTTTAGGTTAGGGTGTTAGGTTTAAACATTTTTTTTCCCATATAAGACATCAATGGGGTTGCGTTACAGGGATTTTTGATTCCACACTTCAGGTGTTAGGTTTTTTTTTTTTTAACACTCTCTCCCTATTGATATCTATGGGGGAAAGCATGCACGAGCACATCAAAGCAGCCCTTGGATTTTGTGTGGTATGGAGCTTAACTCCACCATATCACACACAAGGAGGCTTTTCAGTAACTCGTAATGGCAGCGCTATGGAGAGTGAAATAACGCAACTTTTTTGGCATTATCTATCTTTTTAAACAATAACAATTCTGGCGTAGACTGTCGCTTTAACATATACATTAATCGGGACAGTAAAGTGAATATTTACAAAAAGATACCAAGAGAACTAAGCAATATTGATAAACAGTAGTAAATTGCAAAGTTGCTTATTCAATCCAGTGAAGTTTAAATTTTGACTATCCCTTTAAACGCTACCTAATATTTTAGCCACTAGCCTGGGACAAGTGTGGTCAACCTTAGTTCACTGTGATCAAGTTGGGGTTTATCAAGAAGAGGCAGGGCTTTGCCAATACCCACCAGCTATTAAACAGCTTAATGTAGATGGATTCACCAGGTGTCCTGTCTCCTTTGTCTCTTAACATGGAGAAGGCATCAGAGAGTTTGATTACACAATGATGGTATTAAGGGATATTGCCTAACAAGTAGAAGCTTTATAGGAGGGTTTTCTTTTTTGCTTTTCTTTTTTTGCTCTTTTATTTAGAATGTCATTAGGCAGGGGTGTCCATTATCACCCCTTTTATTTGCTTTAACATTTGAGCTTCTGACAGAGGCTGTTAGATGTAGCCACCATGTCCATGGACTCTTCACGATACCCTCCATAAGCTGGTGTTTTTTGGTGATCTGAAAGGGGTTTCTCATAAACCCAAACATTTCTCTTCTGGCGATGCTTGATCACCTGACCTCCCTTTGGGCATCTCATGTTATAAAAGAAATGCTGTTAACAATGAGGTAGATTCTATTTGTCTTTCTTCTCAGGTACTGCAAAGTGAGTACAGCGTCAATATCTGTTTAAGTGGTCAACCCAGGGAGTTACATACGTTCACATGTTTTCTATGGTTTGCAGACAATTAATTTGAATTTTGATTTCTGTGAGATTTGAAACTATTTTTGCCTGAATGGCACATCTCCTGGTTGCCAATGGTGAGGGTTCCCATTCAACTTTAAGACATTTCAGTCCATCATAAGTCAGTACCACCAAAGATGGAAATTCACATTTTACAGAATCCTGTGGAGTAAGGATGTTGCCCTACCCAATGTTACGCTCTACTAAGGTGTAACCATGCTGATGAAGGTGTCAGCATGAAGCACAGGTATAGAAATTACCATATGACAGTCATGTGACTGCATTGTGAAGTGGACTAAACTGTGTCATGACAGAGTGGTGTCCAACCCATCTCCTGTGCATTCTATTAGGGGCCTCCTTTTGTGTCTGGCAGATTATTACCTGCTGCTGTGGGGAGAGGCTGGTCTTCAATTTTTTGATTATCTTCATGGGGCCGATACCCTGGTCTCATTTCCCTATATGCTACAGGCATATGCATTGCAAACAAGATATTTTTAGTTCCTCTACTTTCTTTCCTTAAGATCTTTGAGTTTTATGTGGATGGGTTTTAATTATACAAATGGGTTGCCTCTTAGTCCTATGAGGCAGAAATGGGAGAACAGTTTTTTAAAAAGATAGTGGTGTGGGGGAGAAGATTTTTCTCGTTAGATCAGTGGAACACTGTTTGATAGTGTATGCGCTTTATTATAATGTTGGTTAGACAGCATATGATTCTTCATAAAATTACACAAGATTTTTCCTGTCCACTCTGCTAAAAGCTTGTCTTTCACTGTGGAACAAGGATGTCCCTACGGTGCTACCAGCTTTGCTTTTACTCTCTGGATCTCCCCTGAGGTGGGACTTTTCCATCTTAGTATTTAAGGATTAGCTTGAAAGATTATTTTTCTTAGCAACTAAATTGGCACTGGCCAGGAACGGACTAAGAGCTTGCACTTGGTTTGGACCAAGCAGATGATACTAATGATTTTATTAAAGTATGAGTAGTAGAGTATGTTTGTCATGATAAAGTAGCTTTCCACTGAAAGTTGCGAGAACAATGAGAGAACTATCAGTTTTGGTTTAGAGGACATTTTGGGTAGCTTGACATGCTTGAAGACTGAGGAGTTGGCCGAGAGGGCTGTTCTTCCATTTTTTCCCCTGGAAGTTGGCGTGTCTTTATCATACATTAATCTTTGTTTTTTCTCATGTGTTCTGATGTTATTTGAGGTATTAATGCATAATTGTTAAGGAATTTTTTGTTTTGTTTTCTTTTGGATACGTCAGACTTCATGTATTGACAACTTTATAAATGTGTTCACAATTTTCTGTGACATGGGTTTAACAATGAATACCTTGTAGGGATGTGATTTTGTAAAAACATAATTTATGCTTACCTGATAAATTCCTTTCTCCTGTAGTGTGATCAGTCCACGGGTCATCATTACTTCTGGGATATTAACTCCTCCCCAACAGGAAGTGCAAGAGGATCACCCAGCAGAGCTGCTATATAGCTCCTCCCCTCTACGTCACACCCAGTCATTCGACCAAGAACCAACGAGAAAGGAGAAGCTAAAGGGTGCAGTGGTGACTGGAGTATAATTTAAAAATTTAGACCTGCCATAAAAAACAGGGCGGGCCGTGGACTGATCACACTACAGGAGAAAGGAATTTATCAGGTAAGCATAAATTATGTTTTCTCCTGTTAAGTGTGATCAGTCCACGGGTCATCATTACTTCTGGGATACCAATACCAAAGCAAAAGTACACGGATGACGGGAGGGATAGGCAGGATCTTTATACAGAAGGAACCACTGCCTGAAGAACCTTTCTCCCAAAAATAGCCTCCGAAGAAGCAAAAGTGTCAAATTTGTAAAATTTGGAAAAAGTATGAAGCGAAGACCAAGTTGCAGCCTTGCAAATCTGTTCAACAGAGGCCTCATTCTTAAAGGCCCAAGTGGAAGCCACAGCTCTAGTGGAATGAGCTGTAATTCTTTCAGGAGGCTGCTGTCCAGCAGTCTCATAGGCTAAACGTATTATGCTACGAAGCCAAAAAGAGAGAGAGGTAGCCGAAGCTTTTTGACCTCTCCTCTGACCAGAGTAAACGACAAACAGGGAAGATGTTTGTCGAAAATCTTTAGTTGCCTGTAAATAAAATTTATCTAGATTGTGCAGAAGTCGTTCCTTCTTTGAGGAAGGATTAGGACACAAGGATGGAACAACAATCTCCTGATTGATATTCCTGTTAGTGACTACCTTAGGTAAGAACCCAGGTTTAGTACGCAGAACTACCTTATCCGAGTGAAAAATCAGATAAGGAGAATCACAATGTAAGGCTGATAACTCAGAGACTCTTCGAGCCGAGGAAATAGCCATTAAAAATAGAACTTTCCAAGATAACAATTTTATATCAACGGAATGAAGGGGTTCAAACGGAACGCCCTGTAAAACGTTAAGAACAAGGTTTAAACTCCATGGCGGAGCAACAGTTTTAAACACAGGCTTAATCCTAGCCAAAGCCTGATAAAAAGCCTGAACGTCTGGAACTTCTGACAGACGTTTGTGTAACAAAATGGACAGAGCTGAGATCTGTCCCTTTAAAGAACTAGCGGATAAACCCTTTTCTAAACCCTCTTGTAGAAAAGACAATATCCTAGGAATCCTAACCTTACTCCAAGAGTAACCTTTGGATTCGCACCAATACAGGTATTTACGCCATATTTTATGATAAATCTTTCTGGTAACAGGTTTCCTAGCCTGTATCAGGGAATCAATTACTGAGTCAGAGAATCCACGCTTTGATAAAATCAAGCGTTCAATCTCCAGGCAGTCAGCTTCAGAGAAATTAGATTTTGATGTTTGAAAGGACCCTGAATCAGAAGGTCCTGTCTCAGAGGCAGAGACCAAGGTGGACAGGATGACATGTCCACTAGATCTGCATACCAGGTCCTGCGAGGCCACGCAGGCGCTATTAGAATTACTGATGCTCTCTCCTGTTTGATTCTGGCGATCAATCGAGGAAGCATCGGAAAGGGTGGAAACACATAAGCTCTCCCGAAGGTCCAAGGTGCTGTCAAAGCATCTACTAGGGCCGCTCCCGGATCCCTGGATCTGGACCCGTAACGAGGAAGCTTGGCGTTCTGTCGAGACGCCATGAGATCTATCTCTGGTTTGCCCCAACGTCGAAGTATTTGGGCAAAGACCTCCGGATGAAGTTCCCACTCCCCTGGATGAAAAGTCTGACGACTTAGGAAAACCGCCTCCCAGTTCTCCACTCCCGGAATGTGGATTGCTGAGAGATGGCAAGAGTGAGACTCTGCCCAACGAATTATCTTTGATACTTCCATCATCGCTAGGGAGCTTCTTGTTCCTCCTTGATGGTTGATGTAAGCTACAGTCGTGATGTTGTCCGACTGAAATCTGATGAACCCCGAGTTGTTAACTGGGGCCAAGCCAGAAGGGCATTGAGAACTGCTCTCAATTCCAGAATGTTTATTGGCAGGAGACTCTCCTCCTGAGTCCATGATCCCTGAGCCTTCAGGGAATTCCAGACAGCGCCCCAACCTAACAGGCTGGCGTCTGTTGTTACAATTGTCCAATTTGGCCTGCTGAATGGCATCCCCTTGGACAGATGTGGCCGAGAAAGCCACCACAGAAGAGAATTTCTGGTCTCTTGATCCAGATTCAGAGTGGGGGACAAGTCTGAGTAATCCCCATTCCACTGACTTAGCATGCACAATTGCAGCGGTCTGAGGTGTAGGCGTGCAAAGGGGACTATGTCCATTGCCGCTACCATTAAGCCGATCACCTCCATACATTGAGCCACTGACGGGTGTTGAATGGAATGAAGGACACGGCAGGCGTTTTGAAGTTTTGTTAACCTGTCTTCTGTCAGGTAAATCTTCATTTCTACAGAATCTATAAGAGTCCCCAAGAAGGGAACTGTTGTGAGTGGAACGAGAGAACTCTTCTTTTCGTTTACCTTCCACCCATGCGATCTTAGAAATGCCAGTACAAACTCTGTATGAGACTTGGCAGTTTGAAAGCTTGAAGCTTGAATCAGAATGTCGTCTAGGTATGGAGCTACCGAGATTCCTCGCGGTCTTAGTACCGCCAGAAGAGCCCCCAGAACCTTTGTGAAGATTCTTGGAGCCGTAGCCAACCCGAATGGAAGAGCTACAAACTGGTAATGCCTGTCTAGGAAGGCAAACCTTAGATACCGGAAATGATCTCTGTGAATCGGTATGTGAAGGTAAGCATCCTTTAAATCCACTGTGGTCATGTACTGACCCTTTTGGATCATGGGTAGGATTGTCCGAATAGTTTCCATTTTGAACGATGGAACTCTTAGGAATTTGTTTAGGATCTTTAAATCCAAGATTGGTCTGAAGGTTCCTTCTTTCTTGGGAACCACAAACAGATTTGAGTAAAACCCCTGTCCGTGTTCCGACCGCGGAACCGGATGGATCACTCCCATTAATAAAAGATCTTGTACACAGCGTAGAAACGCCTCTTTCTTTATTTGGTTTGTTGACAACCTTGACAGATGGAATCTCCCTTTTGGGGGAGAGGATTTGAAGTCCAGAAGATATCCCTGAGATATGATCTCTAACGCCCAGGGATCCTGGACATCTCTTGCCCAAGCCTGGGCGAAGAGAGAAAGTCTGCCCCCCACTAGATCCGGTCCCGGATCGGGGGCCCTCAATTCATGCTGTCTTAGGGGCAGCAGCAGGTTTTCTGGCCTGCTTGCCCTTGTTCCAGGACTGGTTAGGTCTCCAGCCTTGTCTGTAGCGAGCAACAGCTCCTTCCTGTTTTGGTGCAGAGGAAGTTGATGCTGCTCCTGTCTTGAAATTACGAAAGGAACGAAAATTAGACTGTCTAGCCTTCGGCTTGGCTCTGTCTTGAGGCAGGGCGTGGCCTTTACCTCCTGTAATGTCAGCGATAATTTCCTTCAAACCGGGCCCGAATAAGGTCTGCCCTTTGAAAGGTATGTTGAGTAACTTAGATTTAGAAGTAACATCAGCTGACCAGGATTTTAGCCACAGTGCTCTGCGTGCCTGAATGGCGAATCCGGAATTCTTAGCCGTAAGTTTAGTTAAATGTACAACGGCATCTGAAACAAATGAATTAGCTAGCTTAAGTGTTTTAAGCTTGTTTGAAATTTCCTCTATAGTTATTGAGTCAAGAGTCTCTTCCAGGGACTCGGACCAAAAGGCTGATGCGGCCGTGACAGACGCAATACATGCAAGAGGTTGTAATATAAAACCTTGTTGAACAAACATTTTCTTAAGGTAACCTAATTTTTTATCCATTGGATCAGAAAAAGCACAGCTATCCTCCACCGGGATAGTGGTACGCTTAGCCAGAGTCGAAACCGCTCCCTCCACCTTAGGGATCGTCTGCCATAAGTCCCGTGTGGTGGCGTCTATTGGAAACATTTTTCTAAATACAGGAGGGGGGGAAAAGGGCACACCGGGCCTATCCCACTCCTTAGTAATTATCTCTGTAAGCCTCTTAGGTATAGGAAATACGTCAGTACTCGCCGGTACCGCATAGTATCTATCCAGCCTACATAATTTCTCTGGAATTGCAACGGTGTTACAATCATTCAGAGCCGCTAATACCTCCCCTAACAGTACGCGGAGGTTTTCAAGCTTAAACTTAAAATTAGAAATGTCTGAATCCACTCTAATGGGATCAGAACCGTCACCTGCAGATTGAAGCTCTCCGTCCTCATGTTCCGCATACTGTGACCCAGTATCTGACATGGCCCTAGTATTATCAGCGCACTCTGTTCTCACCCCAGAGTGGTCCCGCTTCCCTCTAAGTTCTGGCAATTTTGACAAAACCTCAGTCATAACATTAGCCATGTCCTGCAATGTGATTTGTAATGGCCGCCCTGAAGTACCCGGCGTTACAATATCACGCACCCCCCGAGCGGGAGATGCAGGTACTGACACGTGAGGGGAGTTAGACGGCATAACTTTCCTCTCGTTGTCTGGTGAAAGCTGTTCAATTTGTACAGATTGACTTTTATTTAAAGTAGCATCAATACAATTAGTACATAAATTTCTATTGGGCTCCACTTTGGCTTTAGCACATATAGCACAGAGATATTCCTCTGAGTCAGACATGTTTAACACACTAGCAAATAACCAGCAAACTTGGAAATACTTTTCAATTCACTTTTATAAATAGTATGCAAAAACGCACTGTGCCTTTAAGAAGCACAGAAGGATATGACAGTTGAGTACAATAAAACAGATAATTTTATGAAAAAACATAATTTATGTAAGAACTTACCTGATAAATTCATTTCTTTCATATTAGCAAGAGTCCATGAGCTAGTGACGTATGGGATATACATTCCTACCAGGAGGGGCAAAGTTTCCCAAACCTCAAAATGCCTATAAATACACCCCTCACCACACCCACAATTCAGTTTAACGAATAGCCAAGAAGTGGGGTGATAAAAAAGTGCGAAAGCATATAAAATAAGGAATTGGAATAATTGTGCTTTATACAAAATCATAACCACCACAAAAAAAGGGCGGGCCTCATGGACTCTGGCTAATATGAAAGAAATGAATTTATCAGGTAAGTTCTTACATAAATTATGTTTTCTTTCATGTAATTAGCAAGAGTCCATGAGCTAGTGACGTATGGGATAATGACTACCCAAGAAGTGGATCTTTCCACACAAGAGTCACTAGAGAGGGAGGGATAAAGTAAAGACAGCCAATTCCTGCTGAAAATAATCCACACCCAAAATAAAGTTTAACGAAAAACATAAGCAGAAGATTCAAACTGAAACCGCTGCCTGAAGTACTTTCTACCAAAAACTGCTTCAGAAGAAGAAAATACATCAAAATGGTAGAATTTAGTAAAAGTATGCAAAGAGGACCAAGTCGCTGCTTTGCAGATCTGGTCAACCGAAGCTTCATTCCTAAACGCCCAGGAAGTAGAAACTGACCTAGTAGAATGAGCTGTAATTCTCTGAGGTGGAGTTTTACCCGACTCAACATAGGCAAGATGAATTAAAGATTTCAACCAAGATGCCAAAGAAAT
Organism: Bombina bombina; assembly: GCF_027579735.1. Taxonomy (NCBI): domain Eukaryota; kingdom Metazoa; phylum Chordata; class Amphibia; order Anura; family Bombinatoridae; genus Bombina; species Bombina bombina. The sequence continues at coordinate 930,251,568 of NC_069500.1, read as the reverse complement.
GGCAGAAGCTTTCTGGCCTTTTCTAGAACCGGAAAAGAGAACAAATAGACTAGAAGTCTTACGAAAAGATTTCGTAGCTTCAACATAATATTTCAAAGCTCTAACAACATCCAAAGAATGCAACGATTTCTCCTTAGAATTCTTAGGATTAGGACATAATGAAGGAACCACAATTTCTCTACTAATGTTGTTGGAATTCACAACTTTAGGTAAAAATTCAAAAGAAGTTCGCAACACCGCCTTATCCTGATGAAAAATCAGAAAAGGAGACTCACAAGAAAGAGCAGATAATTCAGAAACTCTTCTGGCAGAAGAGATGGCCAAAAGGAACAAAACTTTCCAAGAAAGTAATTTAATGTCCAATGAATGCATAGGTTCAAACGGAGGAGCTTGAAGAGCTCCCAGAACCAAATTCAAACTCCAAGGAGGAGAAATTGACTTAATGACAGGTTTTATACGAACCAAAGCTTGTACAAAACAATGAATATCAGGAAGAATAGCAATCTTTCTGTGAAAAAGAACAGAAAGAGCAGAGATTTGTCCTTTCAAAGAACTTGCAGACAAACCTTTATCTAAACCATCCTGAAGGAACTGTAAAATTCTCGGTATTCTAAAAGAATGCCAGGAAAAATGATGAGAAAGACACCAAGAAATATAAGTCTTCCAGACTCTATAATATATCTCTCGAGATACAGATTTACGAGCCTGTAACATAGTATTAATCACAGAGTCAGAGAAACCTCTTTGACCAAGAATCAAGCGTTCAATCTCCATACCTTTAAATTTAAGGATTTCAGATCCTGATGGAAAAAAGGACCTTGTGACAGAAGGTCTGGTCTTAACGGAAGAGTCCACGGTTGGCAAGAGGCCATCCGGACAAGATCCGCATACCAAAACCTGTGAGGCCATGCCGGAGCTATCAGCAGAACAAACGAGCATTCCTTCAGAATCTTGGAGATTACTCTTGGAAGAAGAACTAGAGGCGGAAAGATATAGGCAGGATGATACCTCCAAGGAAGTGATAATGCATCCACTGCCTCCGCCTGAGGATCCCGGGATCTGGACAGATATCTGGGAAGTTTCTTGTTTAGATGGGACGCCATCAGATCTATTTCTGGAAGTTCCCACATTTGAACAATCTGAAGAAAAACCTCTGGGTGAAGAGACCATTCGCCCGGATGCAACGTTTGGCGACTGAGATAATCCGCTTCCCAATTGTCTACACCTGGGATATGAACCGCAGAGATTAGACAGGAGCTGGATTCCGCCCAAACCAAAATTCGAGATACTTCTTTCATAGCCAGAGGACTGTGAGTCCCTCCTTGATGATTGATGTATGCCACAGTTGTGACATTGTCTGTCTGAAAACAAATGAACGATTCTCTCTTCAGAAGAGGCCAAAACTGAAGAGCTCTGAAAATTGCACGGAGTTCCAAAATATTGATCGGTAATCTCACCTCCTGAGATTCCCAAACTCCTTGTGCCGTCAGAGATCCCCACACAGCTCCCCAACCTGTGAGACTTGCATCTGTTGAAATTACAGTCCAGGTCGGAAGCACAAAAGAAGCCCCCTGAATTAAACGATGGTGATCTGTCCACCATGTTAGAGAGTGTCGAACAATCGGTTTTAAAGATATTAATTGAGATATCTTCGTGTAATCCTTGCACCATTGCTTCAGCATACAGAGCTGAAGAGGTCGCATGTGAAAACGAGCAAAGGGGATCGCGTCCGATGCAGCAGTCATAAGACCTAGAATTTCCATGCATAAGGCTACCGAAGGGAATGATTGTGACCGAAGGTTTCGACAAGCTGTAATCAACTTTAGACGTCTCTTGTCTGTTAAAGACAGAGTCATGGACACTGAATCCATCTGGAAACCCAGAAAGGTTACCCTTGTCTGAGGAATCAAAGAACTTTTTGGTAAACTGATCCTCCAACCATGATCTTGAAGAAACACCACAAGTCGATTCGTATGAGATTCTGCTAAATGTAAAGACTGAGCAAGTACCAAGATATCGTCCAAATAAGGAAATACCACAATACCCTGTTCTCTGATTACAGACAGCAGGGCACCGAGAACCTTTGTAAAAATTCTTGGAGCTGTAGCTAGGCCAAACGGCAGAGCCACAAACTGGTAATGCTTGTCCAGAAACGAGAATCTCAGGAATTGATAATGATCTGGATGAATCGGAATATGCAGATATGCATCCTGTAAATCTATTGTGGACATGAAACAATGCTCTGAATCCAAAGATTGTGAACAGAATTGATCCAAATTTCCTTGAAAAAACGTAACCTGCCCCCTACCAGCTGAGCTGGAATGAGGGCCGCACCTTCATGTGGACTTAGAAGCAGGCTTTGCCTTTCTAGCTGGCTTGGATTTATTCCAAACTGGAGATGGTCTCCAAACTGAAACTGCTCCTGAGGATGAAGGATCAGGCTTTTGTTCTTTGTTGAAACGAAAGGAACGAAAACGATTATTAGCCCTGTTTTTACCTTTAGATTTTTTATCCTGTGGTAAAAAAGTTCCTTTCCCACCAGTAACAGTTGAAATAATGGAATCCAACTGAGAACCAAATAATTTGTTACCCTGGAAAGAAATGGAAAGTAAAGTTGATTTAGAAGCCATATCAGCATTCCAAGTTTTAAGCCATAAAGCTCTTCTAGCTAAAATAGCTAGAGACATAAACCTGACATCAACTCTGATAATATCAAAAATGGCATCACAGATAAAATTATTAGCATGTTGAAGAAGAATAATAATATCATGAGAATCACGATGTGTTACTTGTTGCGCTAAAGTTTCCAACCAAAAAGTTGAAGCTGCAGCAACATCAGCCAAAGATATAGCAGGTCTAAGAAGATTACCTGAACACAGATAAGCTTTTCTTAGAAAGGACTCAATTTTCCTATCTAGAGGATCCTTAAACGAAGTACCATCTGACGTAGGAATAGTAGTACGTTTAGCAAGGGTAGAAATAGCCCCATCAACTTTAGGGATCTTGTCCCAAAATTCTAATCTGTCAGACGGCACAGGATATAATTGCTTAAAACGTTTAGAAGGAGTAAATGAATTACCCAAATTATCCCATTCTTTGGAAATTACTGCAGAAATAGCATCAGGGACAGGAAAAACTTCTGGAATAACTACAGGAGATTTAAAAACCTTATTTAAACGTTTAGATTTAGTATCAAGAGGACCAGAATCCTCTATTTCTAAAGCAATTAGGACTTCTTTAAGTAAAGAACGAATAAATTCCATTTTAAATAAATATGAAGATTTATCAGCATCAACCTCTGAGACAGAATCCTCTGAACCAGAGGAATCATCAGAATCAGAATGATGATGTTCAGTTAAAAATTCATCTGTAGGGAGAGAAGTTTTAAAAGATTTTTTACGTTTACTAGAAGGAGAAATAACAGACATAGCCTTCTTTATGGATTCAGAAACAAAATCTCTTATATTATCAGGAACATTCTGCACCTTAGATGTTGAAGGAACTGCAACAGGCAATGGTACTTTACTAAAGGAAATATTATCTGCTTTAACAAGTTTGTCATGACAATCAATACAAACAACAGCTGGAGAAATAGCTACCAAAAGTTTACAGCAGATACACTTAGCTTTGGTAGATTCAGCACTTGACAGCGATTTTCCTGTAGTATCTTCTGACTCTGATGCAACGTGAGACATCTTGCAATATGTAAGAGAAAAAACAACATATATATAAAGCAAAATTGATCAAATTCCTTAAATGACAGTTTCAGGAATGGGAAAAAATGCCAAAGAACAAGCTTCTAGCAACCAGAAGCAATAAAAAATGAGACTTAAATAATGTGGAGACAAAAGTGACGCCCATATTTTTTCGCGCCAAATAAGACGCCCACATTATTTGGCGCCTAAATGCTTTTTGGCGCCAAAAATGACGCCACATCCGGAACGCCGACATTTTTGGCGCAAAATAACGTCAAAAAATGACGCAACTTCCGGCGACACGTATGACGCCGGAAACGGAAATAGAATTTTTGCGCCAAAAAAGTCCGCGCCAAGAATGACGCAATAAAATGAAGCATTTTCAGCCCCCGCGAGCCTAACAGCCCACAGGGAAAAAGTCAAATTTTAAGGTAAGAAAAATGTTAAAATGCATTATCCCAAATATGAAACTGACTGTCTGAAAATAAGGAAAGTTGAACATTCTGAGTCAAGGCAAATAAATGTTTGAATACATATATTTAGAACTTTATAAACAAAGTGCCCAACCATAGCTAGGAGTGTCACAGAAAATAAGACTTACTTACCCCAGGACACTCATCTACATATAGTAGATAGCCAAACCAGTACTGAAACGAGAATCAGCAGAGGTAATGGTATATATAAGAGTATATCGTCGATCTGAAAAGGGAGGTAAGAGATGAATCTCTACGACCGATAACAGAGAACCTATGAAATAGACCCCTTAGAAGGAGATCACTGCATTCAAATAGGCAATACTCCTCACATCCCTCTGACATTCACTGCACGCTGAGAGGAAAACCGGGCTCCAACTTGCTGCGGAGCGCATATCAACGTAGAATCTAGCACAAACTTACTTCACCACCTCCATCGGAGGCAAAGTTTGTAAAACTGAATTGTGGGTGTGGTGAGGGGTGTATTTATAGGCATTTTGAGGTTTGGGAAACTTTGCCCCTCCTGGTAGGAATGTATATCCCATACGTCACTAGCTCATGGACTCTTGCTAATTACATGAAAGAAACAAACTTTTTTCTCAGTAAAAATACAATTTTAGCAAAGGATTGCTCCCATTAGTAATGGATAACTAGCCCTTTAATAGCAGAAAAAAGTACAGAATGTAACGTTTTTTATCACAGTCAAGCACAATCTCACAGGTCTGCTGTGAGTGATTACCTCCCTCAAAATAACTTTTGAAGACCCCTGAGCTCTGTAGAGACAAACCGGATCATGCAGGGAAGAAGAACAGACTTGTGACTGAATTTCTGATGCGTAGTAAAAGCGCCAAATTCAGCCCCTCCCCCTCACACACAACAGTGAGGGAGATCAGTAAACTGTCATAAATCAAACAAAATGCCCGCCAAGTGGATAAAACTAATGCCCAAATAAGTTTTCACCCAGTACCTCAGAAATATAAACGATTTCACATGCCAGCAAAAACGTTTAACATCAATAAATGTATTTGTCATAAAAAGCCTGCTGCAAGCCGTTTTAACTGCAAAATAGGCTAAAGTTTTATGTAAACAGTATTATTTCAGTGAAATGCCATTCCCCAGAATACTGAAGTGAAAATATACATACATGACAGCCTGATACCAGTTGCTACTACTGCATTTAAGGCTGAACTTACTTTATATAGGTATTTGCAGTATTTTCTAGTCAATTCCATTCTCAGAAAATAATATGCTGCTACATACCTCTTTGCAGGTGAACCTGCCCGCTGTCCCCTGATCTGAAGTTTACCTCACTCCTCAGATGGCCGAGAACAGCAACATGATCTTAACTACTCCGGTTAAAATCATACAGAAAAAACTCAGGTAGATTCTTCTTCAAATTCTCCCTGAGAAGGAACAACACACTCCGGTGCTGTTTTAAAATAACAAACTTTTGATTGAAGTTATAAAAACTAAGTAAAATCACCACAGTCCTCTCACACATCCTATCTATTAGTTGGGTGCAAGAGAATGACTGGGTGTGACGTAGAGGGGAGGAGCTATATAGCAGCTCTGCTGGGTGATCCTCTTGCACTTCCTGTTGGGGAGGAGTTAATATCCCAGAAGTAATGATGACCCGTGGACTGATCACACTTAATAGGAGAAATACATTTTTTTGCAATATCAAATAAAAAAATAAAAAAAAATTGGAAACCTTAACAAGTATGTTTATCTTAAATCTCTTGATGGTGGCTAATTCAGCTGCAAATACGATTGTGCACTGTAGTAGTATGTAGCTAGTTCAGAAAATGTACATCATCCTGTCGTTACACAAATGTGCAGATTTTGACTTCCAAATTCCAGGATCATAGGACATGCATGCCCCCCCCCCCCCGCCCCCTTCTACAGCAAAAAACTAATAATAATGGCAAAAGTAGACAGTGCAGAGTGCGGGTGGCAAGCCAAAGTAGTAAACATTTTTATATATGGTGAGAGGACAATCTATCCTAAAACTTGGCACCAATAAACTGGTAGGCAATCAACACTGGGAAAACAGAATGAATTGGTCATCGACTAAGACCTACAAGTTTAAAAATCTGAATTTTTGTACTGACCACCAACAGAGATTACGCCCACATGACGTCTGCGGTTGTTCATTTCAGGACCAAAAAACCAACTATTCTTGCTTAATGAATAACATTCGATACTGCGAAAAGGATCTCCAGAGCCTCCACGTCCTCCCACACAAAAAAGAACACCTGAACGAGATGGCAAAATAAAAAAAAAATATATATATATATCAGGCTTTAAAAAAAAATAATTAAAAAATAAAAAAATAAAAAAAGTACCTCTAATGCTAGGTAATCAATTATGTACATAAAAAATAAAAAGTCACCAGTTTAACATTGAATGTCTTATACATTATAAAAGAGGTTAGTTTATTGTATGAAAAGCACTGATGAGAAATAATAAAATTTGAACACAATACGAGTACCTAATCGTGTCATTAAAGCATTCTAATACATTTTCAGATTTTGTTCACAGAATTAAAATGATTTTATTATTTTTATAAACAATGTGATAAGTGCATGTGTCCTGATGTGGCCCCTAAAGGTGAAGGACCAGTCTCAATTGAGATCTTGGAGACCCCTTAGAGAGTTATGCCTCTGTTGATTAGAGGTTAAATCTTTCAAAAATTCCTCTCATTAAAGAAAAATGAGAATAGTAGAAAAATCCACAGCACCTTGAACGAATTTTCAACAATTTTATTGAGACATCTTTCTCCCTTGCAGGTACAAACAGGTTAGCAGCTAAACTGTTTGTACCTGCAAGGGAGAAAGATGTCTCAATAAAATTGTTGAAAATCGTTCAAGGTGCTATGGATTTTTCTACTTTTATATATGTTAAGAGGTTTGGACAGTCCCTCTTGCCACTGGCATCTTCATTTACCGTGGAGCTGTACACTGTTCGTTTGTGTTCTATTAAAAAAAAAAAAAATGAGAGACTGGTAGATGTGCAGTTTTTTTTGTTTTTTTTTAAATATCACAATATCAACTATATTGATGCATTAATGGGGCAGTAAACACCTTAAGAATCCAATATAAAAATGTTTAGTCATGCGTAGAAATACAACTTTGCAATATTTTATTTTGCTACCCTTTCATGCAATTTAGCTTGAAAAATTATGGATTTTCTACTTCACATACCCTGCTGATTTCTCAAGGCTGCCCTGTATCATGATTCCCCTCTTTAAAGAGAAAGTTAAAATCTAGCTTTTGTGAAACACTAGGATTGACCATTGGAACAAATAAAAAAAGGGACTTTCAGTAATGCAGTATAAAAACAGAATTTATGTTTACCTGATAAATTTCTTTCTCCAACGGTGTGTCCGGTCCACGGCGTCATCCTTACTTGTGGGATATTCTCTTCCCCAACAGGAAATGGCAAAGAGCCCAGCAAAGCTGGTCACATGATCCCTCCTAGGCTCCGCCTACCCCAGTCATTCGACCGACGTTAAGGAGGAATATTTGCATAGGAGAAACCATATGGTACCGTGGTGACTGTAGTTAAAGAAAATAAAATATCAGACCTGATTAAAAAAACCAGGGCGGGCCGTGGACCGGACACACCGTTGGAGAAAGAAATTTATCAGGTAAACATAAATTCTGTTTTCTCCAACATAGGTGTGTCCGGTCCACGGCGTCATCCTTACTTGTGGGAACCAATACCAAAGCTTTAGGACACGGATGAAGGGAGGGAGCAAATCAGGTCACCTAAATGGAAGGCACCACGGCTTGCAAAACCTTTCTCCCAAAAATAGCCTCAGAAGAAGCAAAAGTATCAAACTTGTAAAATTTGGTAAAAGTGTGCAGTGAAGACCAAGTCGCTGCCCTACATATCTGATCAACAGAAGCCTCGTTCTTGAAGGCCCATGTGGAAGCCACAGCCCTAGTGGAATGAGCTGTGATTCTTTCGGGAGGCTGCCGTCCGGCAGTCTCGTAAGCCAATCTGATGATGCTTTTAATCCAAAAAGAGAGAGAGGTAGAAGTTGCTTTTTGACCTCTCCTTTTACCTGAATAAACAACAAACAAGGAAGATGTTTGTCTAAAATCCTTTGTAGCATCTAAATAGAATTTTAGAGCGCGAACAACATCCAAATTGTGCAACAAACGTTCCTTCTTTGAAACTGGTTTTGGACACAGAGAAGGTACGATAATCTCCTGGTTAATGTTTTTGTTAGAAACAACTTTTGGAAGAAAACCAGGTTTAGTACGTAAAACCACCTTATCTGCATGGAACACCAGATAAGGAGGAGAACACTGCAGAGCAGATAATTCTGAGACTCTTCTAGCAGAAGAAATCGCAACTAAAAACAAAACTTTCCAAGATAATAACTTAATATCAACGGAATGTAAGGGTTCAAATGGAACCCCCTGAAGAACTGAAAGAACTAAATTGAGACTCCAAGGAGGAGTCAAAGGTTTGTAAACAGGCTTGATTCTAACCAGAGCCTGAACAAAGGCTTGAACATCTGGCACAGCTGCCAGCTTTTTGTGAAGTAATACCGACAAGGCAGAAATCTGTCCCTTCAGGGAACTTGCAGATAATCCTTTTTCCAATCCTTCTTGAAGGAAGGATAGAATCCTAGGAATCTTAACCTTGTCCCAAGGGAATCCTTTAGATTCACACCAACAGATATATTTTTTCCAAATTTTGTGGTAAATCTTTCTAGTCACAGGCTTTCTGGCCTGAACAAGAGTATCGATAACAGAATCTGAGAATCCTCGCTTCGATAAAATCAAGCGTTCAATCTCCAAGCAGTCAGCTGGAGTGAAACCAGATTCGGATGTTCGAACGGACCCTGAACAAGAAGGTCTCGTCTCAAAGGTAGCTTCCAAGGTGGAGCCGATGACATATTCACCAGATCTGCATACCAAGTCCTGCGTGGCCACGCAGGAGCTATCAAGATCACCGACGCCCTCTCCTGCTTGATCCTGGCTATCAGCCTGGGGATGAGAGGAAATGGCGGGAACACATAAGCTAGTTTGAAGGTCCAAGGTGCTACTAGTGCATCCACTAGAGCCGCCTTGGGATCCCTGGATCTGGCCCCGTAGCAAAGAACTTTGAAGTTCTGACGAGAGGCCATCAGATCCATGTCTGGAATGCCCCACAGGTGAGTGACTTGGGCAAAGATTTCCGGATGGAGTTCCCACTCCCCCGGATGCAATGTCTGCCGACTCAGAAAATCCGCTTCCCAATTTTCCACTCCTGGGATGTGGATAGCAGACAGGTGGCAGGAGTGAGACTCCGCCCAAAGAATAATTTTGGTTACTTCTTCCATCGCTAGGGAACTCCTTGTTCCCCCCTGATGGTTGATGTACGCAACAGTCGTCATGTTGTCTGATTGAAACCGTATGAACCTGGTCCTCGCAAGCTGGGGCCAGGCCTGGAGAGCATTGAATATCGCTCTCAGTTCCAGAATATTTATCGGTAGAAGAGATTCTTCCCGAGACCAAAGACCCTGAGCTTTCAGGGATCCCCAGACCGCGCCCCAGCCTATCAGACTGGCGTCGGTCGTGACAATGACCCACTCTGGTCTGTGGAACATCATCCCTTGAGACAGATTGTCCAGGGACAGCCACCAACGGAGTGAGTCTCTGGTCCTCTGATTTACTTGTATCTTCGGAGACAAGTCTGTATAGTCCCCATTCCACTGACTGAGCATGCACAGTTGTAATGGTCTTAGATGAATGCGCGCAAAAGGAACTATGTCCATCGCCGCCACCATCAACCCGATCACTTCCATGCACTGAGCTATGGAAGGAAGAGGAACGGAATGAAGTATCCGACAAGAGTCCAGAAGCTTTGTTTTTCTGGCCTCTGTTAGAAAGATCCTCATTTCTAAGGAGTCTATAATTGTCCCCAAGAAGGGAACCCTTGTTGACGGGGATAGAGAACTCTTTTCCACGTTCACTTTCCAGCCGTGAGATCTGAGAAAGGCCAGGACAATGTCCGTGTGAGCCTTTGCTTGAGGAAGGGACGACGCTTGAATCAGAATGTCGTCCAGGTAAGGTACTACTGCAATGCCCCTTGGTCTTAGCACCGCTAGAAGGGACCCTAGTACCTTTGTGAAAATCCTTGGAGCAGTGGCTAATCCGAAAGGAAGCGCCACGAACTGGTAATGTTTGTCCAGGAATGCAAACCTTAGGAACCGATGATGTTCCTTGTGGATAGGAATATGTAGATACGCATCCTTTAAATCCACCGTGGTCATGAATTGACCTTCCTGGATGGAAGGAAGGATAGTTCGAATGGTTTCCATCTTGAACGATGGGACCTTGAGAAATTTGTTTAAGATCTTGAGATCTAGGATTGGTCTGAACGTTCCCTCTTTTTTGGGAACTATGAACAGATTGGAGTAGAACCCCATCCCTTGTTCTCTTAATGGAACAGGATGAATCACTCCCATTTTTAACAGGTCTTCTACACAATGTAAGAACGCCTGTCTTTTTATGTGGTCTGAAGACAACTGCGACCTGTGGAACCTCCCCCTTGGGGGAAGTCCCTTGAATTCCAGAAGATAACCCTGGGAGACTATTTCTAGCGCCCAAGGATCCAGAACATCTCTTGCCCAAGCCTGAGCGAAGAGAGAGAGTCTGCCCCCCACCAGATCCGGTCCCGGATCGGGGGCCAATATTTCATGCTGTTTTGGTAGCAGTGGCAGGTTTCTTGGCCTGCTTTCCCTTGTTCCAGCCTTGCATTGGTCTCCAAGCTGGCTTGGCCTGAGAAGTATTACCCTCTTGCTTAGAGGACGTAGCACCTTGGGCTGGTCCGTTTTTACGAAAGGGACGAAAATTAGGTCTATTTTTTGCCTTGAAAGGCCGATCCTGAGGAAGGGCGTGGCCCTTACCCCCAGTGATATCAGAGATAATCTCTTTCAAGTCAGGACCAAACAACGTTTTCCCCTTGAAAGGAATGTTTAGTAGCTTGTTCTTGGAAGACGCATCAGCCGACCAAGATTTCAACCAAAGCGCTCTGCGCGCCACAATAGCAAACCCAGAGTTCTTAGCCGCTAACTTAGCCAATTGCAAAGAGGCGTCTAGAGTGAAAGAATTAGCCAATTTGAGAGCATTGATTCTGTCCATAATCTCCTCATAAGGAGGAGAGTCACTATCGAGCACCTTAAGCAGTTCATCAAACCAGAAATATGCGGCAGTAGTGACAGGGACAATGCATGAAATGGGTTGTAGAAGGTAACCCTGCTGAACAAACATCTTTTTAAGCAAACCTTCTAATTTTTTATCCATAGGATCTTTGAAAGCACAACTATCCTCTATGGGAATAGTGGTGCGTTTGTTTAAAGTAGAAACCGCTCCCTCGACCTTGGGGACTGACTGCCATAAGTCCTTTCTGGGGTCGACCATAGGAAACAATTTTTTAAATATGGGGGGAGGGACGAAAGGAATACCGGGCCTTTCCCATTCTTTATTAACAATGTCCGCCACCCGCTTGGGTATAGGAAAAGCTTCTGGGAGCCCCGGCACCTCTAGGAACTTGTCCATTTTACATAGTTTCTCTGGGATGACTAAATTTTCACAATCATCCAGAGTGGATAATACCTCCTTAAGCAAAATGCGGAGATGTTCCAATTTAAATTTAAATGTAATCACATCAGATTCAGCCTGCTGAGAAATGTTCCCTAAATCAGTAATTTCTCCCTCAGACAAAACCTCCCTGGCCCCCTCAGATTGGGTTAGGGGCCCTTCAGAGATATTAATATCATCGTCGTCATGCTCTTCAGTAACTAAAACAGAGCAGCCACGCTTACGCTGACAAGGGTTCATTTTGGCTAAAATGTTTTTGACAGAATTATCCATTACAGCCGTTAATTGTTGCATAGTAAGGAGTATTGGCGCGCTAGATGTACTAGGGGCCTCCTGAGTGGGCAAGACTCGTGTAGACGAAGGAGGGAATGATGCAGTACCATGCTTACTCCCCTCACTTGAGGAATCATCTTGGGCATCATTGTCATTATCACATAAATCACATTTATTTAAATGAATAGGAATTCTGGCTTCCCCACATTCAGAACACAGTCTATCTGGTAGTTCAGACATGTTAAACAGGCATAAACTTGATCAGAAAGTACAAAAAACGTTTCAAAATAAAACCGTTACTGTCACTTTAAATTTTAAACTGAACACACTTTATTACTGCAATTGCGAAAAAACATGAAGGAATTGTTCAAAATTCACCAAATTTTCACCACAGCGTCTTAAAGCTTTGAAAATATTGCACACCAATTTTGGAAGCTTTAACCCTTAAAATAACGGAACCGGAGCCGTTTTAAGCTTTAAACCCCTTTACAGTCCCTGGTATCTGCTTTGCTGAGACCCAACCAAACCCAAAGGGGAATACGATACCAAATGACGCCTTCAGAAGTCTTTTATAAGTATCAGAGCTCCTCTCACATGCGACTGCATGCCATGCCTCTCAAAAACAAGTGCGCAACACCGGCGCGAAAATGAGACTCTGCCTATGCTTTGGGAAAGCCCCTAAAGAATAAGGTGTCTAAAACAGTGCCTGCCGATATTATTATATCAAAATACCCAGATAAAATGATTCCTCAAGGCTAAATATGTGTTAATAATCAATCGATTTAGCCCAGAAAAAGTCTACAGTTTAAATAAGCCCTTGTGAAGCCCTTATTTACAATCGTAATAAACATGGCTTACCGGATCCCATAGGGAAAATGACAGCTTCCAGCATTACATCGTCTTGTTAGAATGTGTCATACCTCAAGCAGTAAGAGACTGCACACTGTTCCCCCAACTGAAGTTAATTGCTCTCAACAGTCCTGTGTGGAACAGCCATGGATTTTAGTTACGGTTGCTAAAATCATTTTCCTCATACAAACAGAATTCTTCATCTCTTTTCTGTTTCTGAGTAAATAGTACGTACCAGCACTATTTGAAAATAACAAACTCTTGATTGAATAATGAAAAACTACAGTTAAACACTAAAAAACTCTAAGCCATCTCCGTGGAGATGTTGCCTGTACAACGGCAAAGAGAATGACTGGGGTAGGCGGAGCCTAGGAGGGATCATGTGACCAGCTTTGCTGGGCTCTTTGCCATTTCCTGTTGGGGAAGAGAATATCCCACAAGTAAGGATGACGCCGTGGACCGGACACACCTATGTTGGAGAAATACACTGTTTTGCTTACAGGTGACGTTTTCACCTTTAAGCCAATAGCCGTGCGGGAAATCCGGCTTGGTTCCTTGGGGAGCCGTATCTCCTAAGAGGTGAAAACATCACCTTCCAGCAAAACAGCGATCTGCCGTGGGCTGCCTAAGCAGCTCAGTGCGACGAACACTTGAAACAAATAAAGGAGCTTTAGCATGAAGTATTCTATACTTAATGACTGAAAGTCCCTTTTATTTGTTCCAATGGTCAATCCTAGTGTTTCACAAACGTGTTTAATCAGTTAAACTAGTGTTTAAAGGGACAGTCTACACCAGAATTTGTATTGTTTTAAAAGATAGATAATCCCTTTATTATCCATTCCCCAATTTTGCATAACCAACACAGTTTAATAATATACTTTTAACCTCTGTCATTATCTTGTATCTAAGCCTCTGCAAACTGTCCCTTTATTTCAGTTCTTTTGACAGACTTGTAGTCTAGCCAATCAGTGCCTGCTCCCAGATAACTTCACGTGCACAGTGTTATGTATATGAAATACTTGAACTAACACCCTCTAGTGGTGAAAAACTGTTAAAATGCATTCTGAAAAGAGGTGGCCTTCAAGGTCTAAGAAATTAGCATATGAACCTCCTAGGTTAAGCTTTCAACTAAGAATACCAAGTAAACAAAGCAAAATTGGTGATAAAAGTAAATTGGAAAACTGTTTAAAATTACATGCTCTATCTGAATCATGAAAGTTTTTGGCCTAGACTGTCCCTTTAACTGATAACTGCAAAACACTTTATACTAACAGCATGATCATGTAGCTTTGGTGTCTGCAGACTCAAGCTCAGACTGGCTCCTCTAATTAAGGAATCTGATGGGTGGAGCTTGGCTACTTAAATTCAAATCGTAGGAAAAAAGATACGACAAAAAATAAAAAAATATAATGTTTAAACTTGGCTGATAAAAGGATTAACGTTTGTTACCTTTAAATTTAAAATAGTACATACAGTAATAGTAGCCTAGCATGCTCTTTAGTGCGAGTGTAAATATATATATATATATATATATATATATATGATATTTATTTATAAAAACATAGAATATATTCCCCGATGTTGCATAAATATGATTTTACATGTTTTCATCTACTTTACATACAAATATACATATACTGTATATCCATAAATACATAATGTACACACATTATAATAATACACACACTTAGACATGTATATGTATCTATGTTTAAACCCTTTGTCTGCCTTTTTTTTTTCCCCTAACACCCGAGACCTCATATCATATTTTTCTTTCATTATTCAGATAGCGAATACAATTTTAAACATTCCAATTTACTTCTATTATCTAATTTGCTTCATTCTTTAGATATCATTTGTTTAAGAAATAGCAATGCACATAGGTGAGCCAATCACACGAGGCTACTATGTGCAGCTACCAGTCAGCAGCTTCTGAGTCTATCTAGATATGCTTTTCAGCAAAGAAAAATCAAGAGAATGAAGCAAATTAGATAATAGAAGTAAATAATTAGAAAGTGGTTTAAAATTGCATGCTCTTTCTAAATCATAAAAGAAAACATTTGGTTTTAAATCAAATGCACCCTGGCTGTATGCCTTGCATGACTATTCCAGACTCCAGTAAAGGTTTTAAAAACTATGGGAAGGAAAATTATCCAGGTGCCTGTAATGGAGACTTTTATTTGTCAAGCCCTGGTATGTACATTTGAAAACTACTTTAAGGGGGGAGAGCGGGGGGGGGATTGACATGAACAGCTAAATGTTTGGGGGGGTTCAAGTTGCAATGACAAAATGTCTGTTCTGGATTAATGAAAAGTTCTTCATGATTCCATGAATGGGGTTTGCACTGCACTGTCAAGTTGTTCCAAAGTAAAGAGTAGAGCACAGGTCAAAGCAGCTATAAAACACTGTGCAGACATTCTAGTGACCCCATTTTTTACGCCAAGACAGAAGAATAATACTGAAAGTGACGGAAAGTTTTTGTTCAATGTATAAAAATATATGTCCCTTTGTGCCCAATATAATTTAATTTCAAAGTATAAAGAAAATATATAAATTACCAGCAGTCTGTTTCCTTGGTGTGGTACGAATGGTATACTCAAATTCGGGCACTGCACGACTGTTCATATGAAGGTGATAGTTCCTTGCTTCATCCAGAAAGTCTCTGCATTTTAAGTTGTGCTTTATCAGGTTTTCTTTGGCCACAACTGACATTAGGAAGTCAATTGGTAATAAGGGCAGACGCACCTACAAAGAAAGGGGGAAAGATTGTACAGTGTTTAATGGTAATATTCAAGAGTCCCATTATGCCATTAAAGTACCATTCTAGTGAAAAATATGAGCTATACCCTAGCAAATTAATGTAAATTTTGTGTAAAATTTAGTTCTTTTCTATGTCCAAGAGTGGCGATCCTAGTACAAGGAGCCACAGACTGGTGTAGTATCTGCAGACAATACTTGTGAGTCACATTCATTCACATCACAACTCCTCAATAACTGCAAATGGGGGAGGGTACATAAATGATGAAATTATGTTGATTGTCCATTTTAAAGATGCAAATTATATTTAAAACATAATTAAAAGGGACAGTAAAGTCAAAATTTGACTTTCATAATTTGGTTAGAGCATGCAATGTTAAACAACTTTCCAACTGTATTCTGTTATCAAATTTGATTAGTTCTCTTGGTATCTTATTGAAGAGTAAAACTAGGTAGGCTCATAAGAGCTCAGGTGTGTGCACGTCTTTAGTACTCTATGGCAGCAGTGTTTTGCAACATTTGTACTAAAGACATGTGCACACTCTTGAGTTTTATGAGCCTACCTATTTTTACTCTTCAATAAAAAAGATACCAAGAGAACAAAGCACATTTCATAACAGAAGTAAAACTGGAAAGTTGTTTAAAATTGCATGCTCGGTCTGAATCATGAAAGTCAAATTTTGGCTTTACTCTCCCTTTAAAATGGTATGTTGGGGGTCTGGGACAGCAGAATGACAAGACTGGGTACCTAACATTGATACCAATTTGTCAAATTCGGTTATATATGCAAATCACTGTCCTCCACTCAAAAAAAAAATTGTAACACCACAGGTTTTTGATATGCCATTCCAAAATAATTTGTTTCTTTCATTTTGGTATATTTCTTTTGATGTGTTCACGGACTGGTCTTAAACTTTAAATTAAAAAAAACACAGGGTAAATTTACCAGTTTACAGGGCCGTTTCTAGAGAATCTGGCTCCCAGGGTAAATTTAAAAAATGCATCCCCCCCCCATTCTTTAGACCAGTGTGCTTTTCACAAAGGAAAACTTTCCTGAAGTATATCAGTCTGATCCCGCCAATTAAGATCAGTCCAGCCCTGAAATATCAGGCAATCTCTTCTGAGCAAAGAACATGACAACCCCAGACGATTGTTTCGGCCTCCTATGGGCCTCGTCAGTGAGGTGCAGTCACATTCCTCTAAGCACACTGGGCAAGAAGCACTTCTCTCTTTGTATGCAAATTAATATGACCCTGGGGAAGTCTCCCTATGGGTGATGAGGGGGTGGGGAAACCAGACGTGGACTCCTTGCCCAGTGTGCTTAGAGGAATGTGGCTGCACCTCACTGACGAGGCCCAAATGATCGTCTGGGGTTGTCATGTTCCTTGTTCAGAGGAGAATTGCCTGGTATTTCGGGGCTGGACTGACCTTACTTGGCGGGATCAGACTTATATACACACATATATACATACATACACACAAATTTATGCTTACCTGATAAATTTATTTCTTCTACGATACGACAAGTCCACGGATTCATCCTTACTTGTGGGATATTATCCTCCTGCTAACAGGAAGTGGCAAAGAGCACCACAGCAGCGCTGTATATATAGCTCCTCCCATCTCTCCAACCCCAGTCATTCGACCTACGGTATAGGAAGAGAAAAGAAAAGCTAAAAGGTGCAGAGGTGACTGAAGTTTTGAAAACCAAAAACATAATCTGTCTAAAATGACAGGGAGGGCCGTGGACTCGTCTTATCCTAGAAGAAATCAATTTATCAGGTAAGCATAAATTTCCTTTTCTTCTACTAGATACGAAAAGTCCACGGATTCATCCTTACTTGTGGTATACAATACCAAAGCAACAGGACACGGATGAACGGGAGGGACAAGACATACCTAAACGGAAGGCACCGCTGCTTGAAGAACTTTTCTCCCAAAAATAGCCTCAGAAGAAGCAAAAGTATCAAATTTGGAAAATTTGGAAAAGGTATGAAGGGAGGACTAAGTCGCAGCCTTACAAATCTGTTCAACAGAAGCATTGTTTTTAAAAGCCCATGTGGAAGCCACCGCTCTAGTAGAATGAGCTGCAATTTTTTCAGGAGGCTGCTGTACAGCAGTCTCGTATGCCAAACGGATGATGCTTTTCAGCCAAAAAGAAAGGAGGTAGCCGTAGCTTTGTGACCCCTACGCTTTCCAGATGAACAACAAATAGAGAAGATGTTTGACGGAAATCCTTGGTCGCTTGTAAGTAAAATTTCAAGGCACGAACCACGTCCAAGTTATGTAACGCTCCTTCTTAGAAGGATTAGGACACAGAGAAAGAACAACAATTTCCTGATTAATATTCTTATTTGAATAAACCTTAGTAAGGAATCCAGGTTTAGTACGCAAAACCATAAGGCGAGTCACATTGTAACGAAGAAAGCTCAGAAACTCTTCGAGCAGAAGAGATAGCAACTAAAAACAAAACTTTCCAAGATAACAGCTTAATATCTATGGAATGCATGGGTTCAGATGGAACCCCTTGAAGAACATTTAGAACTAAATTCAAACTCCATGGCGGAGCAACAGGTTTAAACACAGGTTTGATTCCAACTAAAGCCTGGCAAAAAGGACTGAACGTCTGGGACATCCGCCAGACGGTTGTGTAGTAAAATTGACAAAGCAGAAATTTGTCCCTTTAAGGAACTAGCCGATAATCCCTTCTCCAATCCTTCTTGGAGAAAGGTTAAAATCCAAGGAATCCTAACCCTACTCCATGAGTAGCCCTTGGATTCGCACCAATAAAGATATTTACGCCATAACTTATGGTAAATTTTCCTAGCGACAGGCTTTCGAGCCTGAATCAAGGTATCAATGACTGATAAAATCAAGCGTTTAATCTCCAAGCAGTCAGCTGCAGAGAAATTAGATTTGGATGTTGGAACGGACCTTGAATGAGAAGGTCCTGTCTCAGTGGCAGTTTCCACGGTGGCAGAGATGACATTTCCACCAGATCTGCATACCAAGTCCTGCGTGGCCACGCAGGCGCTATCAAGATTACCGAAACCCTCTCCTGTTTGATTCTGGCAATCAGACGAGGTAGGAGAGGAAAAGGAGGAAACATAAGCCAGGTTGAACGCCCAAGGTACTGCTAGAGCATCTATCAGTACTGCTTGGGGATACCTTGATCTGGACCCGCAACAAGGAAGTTTGGCATTCTGACGAGATGCCATCAGATCCAATTCCGGTGTGCCCCATTGACGGATCAATGTTGCAAACACCTCTGGATGGAGCTCCCACTCCCCCGGATGAAAAGTTTGACGACTTAGAAAATCTGCTTCTCGGTTCTCTACTCCTGGGATATAGATTGCTGATAGATGGCAAGAGTGAGTCTCTGCCCATCGAATTATTTTGGAAACCTCTGTCATCGCTAGAGAACTCTTTGTTCCCCCTTGATGATTGATATATGCTATAGTCGTGATATTGTCCGACTGGAATCTTATGAATTTGGCCAAAGCCAACTGAGGCCACGCTTGGAGCGCGTTGAATATTGCTCTCAGTTCCAGAATATTTATTGGTAATAGGGACGACTCCTGAGTCCAAACACCCTGAGCCATCAGGGAATTCCAGACTGCACCCCAGCCCAAGAGGCTGGCGTCCGTCGTCACTATGACCCATACTGACCTGCTGAAGCCCATTCCCTGGGACAAATGATCCTGTGACAACCACCAAAGAAGAGAGTCTCTGGTCTCTAGATCCAGATTTATCGGAGGAGATAAATCCGCATAATCCCCATTCCACTGTGAGCATGCACAGCTGCAGTGGTTAGATTTAAGCGAGCAAATGGAACGATGTCCATTGCCGCTACCATTAACCCAATGACCTCCATACACTGCGCCACTGATGGCTGAGGAATGGAATGAAGTGCTCAGCAAGTAGTTAGGATCTTTGACTTTCTGACCTCCGTCAGAAATATTTTCATGTCTACAGAGTCTATCAAATACAAAAAATAGAATATAATAAACCGTGTAATGTGAAAAATAACACTTTAAACTAAACCAAGAACTGATACTCTCCTTTTAGATAAGACCGCAGCCTTCTTATAGTCTCTCCTCTGTGACTGTCTTGAACAAATGGCAATGGAAAAGTAGATGGCGCTGGTCTGTGGAATAATATTTCTCTAAATGATGAAGAGAAAAAAGGGCTTGAGGTGTATGCAAAAACCGGTGAATATAAGTGCAGTATACTCACTCCATATGTTGTAGGAGTTCAGCTGCGGTGTAATATATTTCTAGGCAATAGAGGTCCCCAGAGCAAATATAGGATATTCAGGATATATCCTGAGCTGGTAGGTAGGTCTGTAATTGAATAAAGACTCAAATTGACCAAAAGTTGTCCAGTGAATAAAGAAAAACAAAGTAGTAACTTACTCCATGTAAAGGAGAATCCAGCTTGTCACAGCAGAGAAGAATATCAACAGTCTTCCAACTATAATAAAAAGATATATTTATTGGCTCAACGCGTTTCAACTTTTAACAAGTCTTTCACAAGAGCAGAATAAAATTAGTAAAAGCAAGTAGCTGAGTATCCTAGGAATGGAACTCTTGTCAGTGGAACCAGTGAACTCTTTTGTATATTCACCTTCCACCCGTGAGTCCTTAGAAAAGCCAACACGATGTCCATGTGAGATTTGGCTAGCTGGCAAGTTGACGCCTGAATCAAAATATCGTCCAGATAAGGCGCCACTGCTATGCCCCGCGGCCTTAGAACCGCCAACAGGGACCCTAGCACTCTTGTGAAAATTCTGGGAGCTGTGGCCAACCCGAAAGGGAGGGTCACAAACTGGTAATGTTTGTCCAGGAAGGCGAACCTGAGAAACTGGTGATGATCTTTGTGGATAGGAATGTGAAGATACACATCCTTCAAATCCACGGTGGTCATATATTGACCCTCCTGGATCATTGGTAAAATTGTTTGTATGGTCTCCATCTTGTTTAGACATTTGAGATCTAAAAATCAGTCTGAAGGTTCCCTCTTTTTTGGGAGCCACAAACAGATTTGAGTAAAACCCATGCCCCTGTTCTAGTTTTGGAACTGGACAGATTACACCCATGGTATAGAGGTCTTCTACACAGCGCAAGAACGCCTCTCTTTTTGTCTGGTCTACAGACAAACGTGAAAGATGAAATCTCCCTCTTGGGAGAAAATCCTTGAATTCTAGTCGGTAACCCTGGGTCACTATTTCTAATGCCCAGAGATCCTGAACGTCCCTTGCCCAAGCCTGAGCGAAGAGAGAAAGTCTGCCCCTACTAGATCCGGTCCCGGATCGGGGGCTTCCCCTTCATGCTGTCTTGGTAGCAGCAGCGGGCTTCTTGGCCTGTTTACCTTTATTCCAGGTCTGGTTAGGTCTCCAGACTGACTTGGATTGAGCAAAATTCCCCTCCTGCTTTGTGGCAGAGGAGGAAGGAGAGGGTCTGCCTTTAAAATTTCAAAAGGAACGAAAATTATTTTGTTTAACCCTCATTTTAACAGTCTTGTCCTGAGTCTTGTTTAACCACGTTCTAATTACTATTAGCCCCTCTTACAGCACCGGTCTTATCGAGACCTCACGGATCGTCCTCACAGGTGCTGTGTTACGTCAGGGTACAGCCCTTTGGAATCACCTGTGAAGCAGATCACCTGTTCCATAGGTGCCGAATTGATATCGCACACCCAGAGTGCAGAGGGATCACCTTCACTGCAGCTACCAGGAACAGCTGGTTTTCCCATCTTCGGTGGGCCACAGGCAGGATTTATCCCCCAGCATACTGACTGCTGTAAAAGGTCAGCCTGCTCGTATGCACTAACTGTTAGTGCCAACTCTCTTGTGAGTACCGTTCCATTGTTGCTATTCCCCCAGGTTATCCACTTGTCATTACGATATTACACCATCAGACATTCTCTCCTTTCTGTCTCCAGGTTCCAGTAATACCCCTTCTTTACATGTAGGATTACTGCTTACCCCTTCCCTTAAGGGAACTATGTCAGCCAGTTCTGAAATACCACAGTCTCTACAGAAAAAAAATGACTGAACATACCTCAATGCTTGTAGCATGAAAAACGTTCCTCACACTGAAGCTTCTCAAGTACTCCTCAGCCATTCTGTGGGAACTACTCTGGATCTTAGTGACAACTGCTAAGGCAGAAATCTTCATCCATCTACTGCCTGGGAAAAAAAATAGCACTCACCGGTACCATATAAAATAAAAAAGTCTTGCTTGAAGAAAATAAAAAACTATTTTATCACCTCTTTAACTTTACCTCTTCCTATTACTTAGTATAGACAAAGAGAATAACTGGAGAGAAGGGAGGAACTATATATACAGCTCTGCTGTGGTGCTCTTTGCCACTTCCTGTTAGCAGGAGGATAATATCACACAAGGATGAATCCGTGGACTGGTCGTATCTAGTAGAAGACACATACATACATACATACATCACTTAAATCAAAGAGCTCAGTGATTACACATTGGGACAAATACAGGAGGGTTTAACCATATGCTGCTTTCCATGTAGGAGTTAAAGGAAAAGAATATAGCACAAGAAAAACAAAAATGGTCTAGGACAGGTAGGGATTTATAGCAAGGATTTAATTTAGAAATAGTTTAGTGAAGTTAAATAAATAAAAATCCTCCAAAAACACTAAGCAATTCTGTACACATTTAGAGGGACACTTATCTGAAGCGGAGTCCTGTGCAATGTCTGAAACTGCTGCTGACCGTACTGAAGGGGGGACTGAAGACACAGCACTGCCTGCCACTGGTTTTGAATTAGTGAAGGTTCAGATTCCTAAGGAAGAGCCACAGCAAGAGAGGGAGGGCATAAGGCTACCAGCAGCTGACCTTAGACCTTTCACACTCTAAGTTGAATTCAGAGCTAGGAGACTGGCACTCGCAGCCCGTGTGTGTGAGACAGGAATGATTTCCAGCTAAAGCAATCCCCTGCTCTTCAACTGCATGGATGAAATGGGGTATGTACAGCTGTGCTCCAATTGAAGTGATGGTGTTACGGTGCTCAATAATAAGACAGTCACAGCTCTCTGGGGGTGGGGGCAGCCAGTGAGAGACAGAGGGAGGCTGGCCTGGGAGCCGGGAGGGGAACTTACCAGCTATTCCTAATAGCAAGCTAAGCTAAAGCAACTCTCTCCCTAATGCGCAGCAGCGCATACTTTGGAATCGCAGGAAAATGAAACTGCTTCCTCCCTCGCTAACTGCCAGTCTCTGACTGCTCTGACTTCCGCTGCCCACAACACTTGCGCAGTGACACTTTTAAGACTATCAAAAAAACAAACAAAAAAAAAAAACAAAAAAAAAAAAAAACACCTGCTCCACTGCCCTGTCAACCCGCCCCTAGAAATGGCCCTGCCAGTTTATTTTTCGAACTTTGAGGAACCAATTTAAAGACCGAATAAAAAAAAAAAAAAAAAAATTATATTTATAAAAAGGACATTAGATTTTTCTAAAGTTTATGCTTACCTGATACATTAACTTCCTTTAGGATGGTGAAAAAACAAACTTATGTAAGAATTTACCTGATAAATTCATTTCTTTCATATTGGCAAGAGTCCATGAGCAAGTGACGTATGGGATATACAATCCTACCAGGAGGGGCAAAGTTTCCCAAACCTCAAAATGCCTATAAAATAAACTGAATTGTGGGTGTGGTGAGGGGTGTATTTTATAGGCATTTTGAAGTTTGGGAAACTTTGCCCCTCCTGGTAGGATTGTATATCCCATACGTCACTTGCTCATGGACTCTTGCCAATATGAAAGAAATAAATTTATCAGGTAAATTTTTGTGCAATTAAATTAGTGATGAATGAATGGATCCATATGACTTTGAAATAAGGGAAGGCAAAGAGTTTTTCCAATTATTAAATTTCTTCAATGTGTTAAGTCTCACAAATATTCTTCAGCAGATACCGGTAAATGCTACTTTAAAGTCTCTTTTATCAAAATAGAGTCAATGTAATTTCTTGTTTTAACGGAGTCTTACTTGTTGTGTTTTGTTTATGGGAAAAAACAAATAATCCTGGATTCACATCGGCTCCAATGTGTCCTCTGTGTCTTTGTCTGTACAAGCGTATTTCTCACGCCTGGCAGAAATGAGCTCAAGCTGCAATCAGGTTGGTCTTTCACAATCTTCAGTCACCTGTCACAACAGTGACTCTAATAGACAAAGACACAGAGGACACATTGGAGCCGATGTGAATCCAGGATTATATGTTTTTTCCCATAAACAAAACACAACAAGTAAGACTCCGTTAAAACATTTACCGGTATCTGCTGAAGAATATTTGTGAGACTTAACACATTGAAGAAATTTAATGATTGGAAAAACTCTTTGCCTTCCCTTATTTCAAAGTCATATGGATCCATTCATTCATCACTAATTTAATTGCACAAAAAGTTCCAGATACCCATATCTGTGAAAAGTAGTAATCACATAAGATAGCCTGCCCTTTCAAGGATTGTTTTTTATATATTTCTAAAGTGTATTAATTTTTTACTGTTATCAATTTGAGAATATTATTTATCCAGTATTTATAAATTTATAAATATATTTATTTTTGAATCAGTGTTGGATATTGCTCGAATGGTTCCCTGTTGGTTACTGATGCAATATACTGACTCTTTTTTTAAAAAATAAGATATATTTAGAAATAAAAATTTATTTTGAATTTTTAAGATAATTAGATAGATTTATATTATTTAGTTTTAGTTAGACTGGCCAGTCTTTATATGATTCATTTTTTATGCACGAATTTACATTTTAATATAATTGAGGGACATTCTATTGAATAAATATTATATTGATTTAACCATATCTTTGCATAGTCATTCATGAAGTCTTAAAAATACATTTATTCATACTACTATATATTAAGGTTCGAATATATTTTAGAACTGTAGAATCCACTTTTAGACTTTTCTATTTTCCCCATCTAAAGGTTAATAGTCACAGGGGCAACCACGCTTTCTTTATTGTCTCCTTAACATAGTATTAATCACCGAGTCAGAGAAATCTCTATGACTTAGTACTAAGCGTTCAATTTCCATACATTCAAATTTAAGGATTTGAGATCCTGATGGAAAAACGGACCTTGAGACAGTACGTCCGGCCTTAACGGAAATGGCCAAGGTTGGCAACTAGACATCCTAACAAGATCCGCATATCAAAACCTGTGTGGCCATGCTGGAGCCACCAGCAACACAAACTATTGTTCCATGATGATTTTGGAGATCACTCTTGGAAGAAGAGCTAGAGGCGGGAAAATGTAAGCAGGATGATAACACCAAGGAAGTGTCAGCGCATCCACTTCTTCCGCCTGAACATCCCTGGACCTGGACAGGTATCTGGGATGTTTCTTGTTTAGATGAGAGGCCATCAGATCTATCTCTGGAAGACCCCACATCTCAACAATCTGAGAAAACACATCTGGATGGAGAGACCACTCCCCCGGATGTAAAGTCTGACGGCTGATATAATACGCCTCCCAATTGTCTACACCTGGGATATGCACCGCAGAGATTAGACAGGAGCTGGATTCCGCCCAAGCAAGTATCCAAATGAACGGTTCTCTCTTCAACAGAGGCCAAAACTGAAGAGCTCTGGGAATTGCAGAGTTTTAAAATATTGATTGGTAATCTCGCCTCTTGAGATTTCCAAACCCTTTGTGCTGTCAGAGATCCCCAAACAGCTCCCCAACCTGAAAGACTTGCGTTTGTAGTGATCACAGTCCAGGTTGGCCGAACAAAGGAAGCCCCTTGAACTAAACGCTGGTGATTTAACCACCACGTCAGAGAGTGTCGAACATTGGGATTTAAGGCTATTAATTGTGATATCTTTGTATAATCCCTGCACCATTGATTCAGCATACAAAGCTGGAGAGGTCTCATGTGAAAACGAGCAAAAGGAATCGCGTCCGATGCTGCAGTCATGAGACCTAAAACTTCTATGCACATAGCCACTGAAGGGAATGACTGAGACTGAAGGTGCCGACAGGCTGCAACCAACTTCAAACGTCTCTTGTCTGTTAGAGACAGAGTCATGGACACTGAATCTACCTGGAAACCTAAAAAGGTAACTCTTGTCTGAGGAATCAAGAAACTTTTTGGTAAATTGATCCTCCAACCATGTCTTTGAAGAAACAACACTAGTTGATTCGTGCGAGATTCTGCAGAACGTAAAGACTGAGCTAGTACCAAGATATCGTCCAAATAAGGAAACACCGCAATACCATGCTCTCAGAGAGTAGGGCACCTAGAACCTTTGAAAAGATTATTGGAGCTGTTGCTAGGCCAAATGGAAGAGCAACAAAATTGGTAATGCTTGTCTAGAAAAGAGAATCTCAGGAACTGATAATGTTCTGGATGAATCGGAATATGAAGGTAAGCATCCTGCAAGTCTATTGTAGACATATAATGTCCTTGCTGAACAAAAGGCAGAATAGTCCTTATAGTCACCATCTTGAAAGTTGGTACTCTTACATAATGATTCAAAATTTTCAGATCCAGGACTGGTCTGAATGAATTTTCCTTCTTTGGGACAATGAATAGATTTGAATAAAACCCCAGACCGTGTTCCTGAAACAGAACGGGCATGATTACCCCTGAAGACTCCAAGTCTGAAACACACTTCAGGAAAACCTGAGCTTTTACTGGATTTGCTGGGATACGCGAGAAAAAAAAAAAAATCTCACAGGAGGTCTTACTCTGAATCCTATTTGATACCCTTGAGAGACAATGCTCTGAATCCATTGATTTTGGACAGAATATATCCAAATATCCTTGAAAAACCTTAATCTGCCCCCTACCAGCTGAGCTGGAATGAGGGCCGCACCTTCATGCGGACTTAGGGGCTGACTTTGGTTTCTTAAAAGGCTTGGATTTATTCCAATTTGAGGAAGGCTTCCAATTGGAAACAGATGTCTTGGGGGAAGGATTAGATTTTTGTTCCTTATTTTGACGAAAGGAACGAAAACGGTTAAAAAGTCTTAGATTTACCCTTAGGTTTTTTATCCTGAGGCAGAAAAACTCCCTTTCCTCCAGTAACAGTTGAAAAAGAATCCAACTGAGAACCAAATAAATTATTACCTTGGAAAGAAATATAGTAATCTAGATTTAGATGTCATATCAGCATTTCAAGATTTAAGCCACAAAGCTCTTCTAGCTAAAATAGCTAAAGACATGGATCAATGCTAGATGTCAGAATTCAATTCCTGTTGCGCTAAATTCTCCAACCAAAAAGTTGATGCAGCCGCAACATCAGCCAAAGAAATTGCAGGTCTGAGAAGATGACCTGAATATAAATAGGCTTTCCTTAGATAGGATTCAAGTTCCCCATCTAAAGGATCTTTAAAAGAAGTACTATCTTCCATAGGAATAGTGGTACGTCTAGCAAGAGCAGAAATAGCCCCATCAACTTTGGGGATCTTTTCCCAGAACTCTATAGAAATTGCTGGTAAAGGATACAATTTTTTAAACCTTGAAGAAGGAATAAAAGGAGTACCTGGCTTATTCCATTCCTTAGAAATCATATCAGAAATAGCATCAGGAATAGGAAAAACCTCTGGAGTAACCACAGGAGGTTTAAAAACAGCATTTAAATGTTTTCTAGTCTTAATGTCAAGAGGACTAGCTTCCTCAATATCCAAAGTAATTACTTCTTTTAACAAAGAACGCATATACTCTATTTTAAACAAATAAGTAGATTTGTCAGTGTCAATATCTGAGAAAGGATCTTCTGAATCAGATAGATCCTCATCAGTGGAGTATAAATCATTATGTTGTCGGTCATTTGAAATTTCATCAACTATGAGAAGTTTTAAAAGACATTTTACGTTTATTAGAAGGCAGAAATGCAGACAAAGCCTTCTGAATAGAATCAGAAACAAATTCTTTAAAATTCATAGGTATACCATGTACATTAGAAGTTGAAGGAACTGCAACTGGCAATGTACTATTACTGATGGATACATTCTCTGCATGTAAAAGTTTATCATGACAACTATTACAAATGACATTCGGAGATCTAATTTCCACAATCTTACAACAAATGCACTTTGCTTTGGTAGAACCGATGTCAGACAGCAAAGTTCCAACAGATACTTCTGAGACATCTTGCAAAATGTAAAAGAAAAAACAACATATAAAGCAAAATTATAAATTTCCTTATATGACAGTTTCAGGAATGGGGAAAAAATGCAAATAGCATAGCCCTTTGACATAGAAAAAAAGGCAAGAGTCAAATAGCAATGGGGTAATTAATGAAAAATTTGGCGGCAAGTATGACGCACAACGTAACTGAAATTTTTTTTGCCGCTAACATCCGGAATGACACACTTGTGTCACTAACGACGCAACCCTGTGTAAGACTTGGCGTCAACTAAGACGCCGGAAATGACGAGCCTGCGTCAACGGATGTACTTTGGCGCCAAAAAATTATTGCATCAAGAATGACGCAATAAAGTCTAGCATTTGGCGCACCCGTGGGCCTAGTACTGCCTGCAATTTGCAAGAAAAATGTAGTCAATCAGAAAAAAAAGACTAAACCCAGGTTAAAAAATAAATAAATAAATAAAAAAAAAAAAAAAAAATTCTTAAAATGTTAATTTTCCCCAAATATGAAACGGACAGTCTGCACAAGGAAATACATGAACCTGACTCATGGCAAATATAAGTACAATACATATATTTAGAACTTTATATAAATGCATAAAGTGCCAAACCATAGCTGGGGTGTCTTAAGTAATAAAAACATACTTACCAAAAGACACCCATCCACATATAGCAGATAACTGTTTCAGTACTGGTTTGGCTATCAGTAGAGGTAATGGTATATGAGAGTATATCGTCGATCTGAAAAGGGAGGTAGGAGATGAATCTCTACGACCGATAACAGAGAACCTATGAAATAGACCCCATTAGGGAAATCATTGCATTCAATAGGCGATACTCCCTTCACATCCCTCTGACATTCGCTGTACTCAGAGGAATCGGCTTCAACCATGCTGAGAAGCGCATATCAACGTAGAAATCTTAGCACAAACTTACTTCACCACCTCCATAGGAGGCCAAGTTTGTAAAAACTGAATTGTGGGTGTGGTGAGGGGTGTATTTATAGGCATTTTGAGGTTTGGGAAACTTTGCCCCTCCTGGTAGGATTGTATATCCCATACGTCACTAGCTCATGGACTCTTGCCAATTACATGAAAGAAAGGTCATTCTCTGGCTACTAGGAAGAGGCAAACAAAACTACACTCCAGAGCTTTGAGCTTCACTATCTCCTCCCTCATTATAGACTCTTCTTGTATCTATTTATTTCTGCTTTGACACATGGGAAAAGAAACGAGACAGGAAAGGACAAAGAGGGGCAAAAAAGTAACAAGTTATGCTGCGAGCAGTATTAAAGCAAAGGGCTTGCTCATGGACTCACAAACCTGGAAATCAGATAAGCATACATTTTCATCGGCTGGTGAGAGTCCACAAGATCATCATATGAAGGCTCCTATACCCAAGCAGTGGAGTCTACAAGATCATCATAAATAGGGCTGGACTTATACAGGAAGGCAGACTTTACTTGTCAGGCACAATGGCTCACAGTACTTTCTTGCCCAAAGCTGACTCAGCCAAAGTCAAAATGAAGAAATTAGCAAAAAGTATGCAAGGAAGACAGCATCAAAATTGAGACTCAAAGGAGGTGTTGCCAGACAAATAACTGGCCTTAGGGGAAATAAATGCCTGATCTAGGGTTACCACCCTCGGCCATATTTCCTGGACACTTATGAGTTACACATGCTGGAAGGTGTGCAGGGAGGAACATGAATAGTGCTGTCCAGGGTCACCATTTTTGTGCTATCCAGAAGCACAATGTATGTTCTTCCCTGTACACCATGCAGCATGTGTAATTCATAAGTGTCCAGGAAAACATGGCCGAGGTGGCAACCCTAGCCTGATCAGGTCTGAATATCAGTAAACATATCACTTTTCAGAACAGATAAGGCCAAATTTGACCTCTCAGAGAATCTGCAGACACAACTTTCTCCAAAATCCTCAAACACCATAGAATCCAAAAGGAATTCTATTAGTACACTCAACGCACACTATGAGTATGACTACAAGAGATGCGCATCCACCATTTTTGGCAACACTTTTTCTATGTGTAACATTTTCTGATTGGTTGAAATATGGTTTATAAAACATGGTGATAGGTGTCTATTTACATAGGACTAAGCACCTGTAGCAGCCACAAAACACGTCAGAAGGGAATATCCCTTCCTAAGATATGCCTTTGTATTTAAGATACAATAAAAACTTGCTTTTATTATATTAACATGAGTGCTGCTTCATTTTATTTATGCTATTTCATATTTTTTGACGGTTTGTTTCAACCATCACAGCATAACACCTTACTAACCCCAGATCCCCTGTATCCAGATTTATATACACCATGCGTGCCTTTAGCAGCATAACCTACTGCTTAGACATGAACGGACCCTCATGTAGTAATGGGACTGCCAAAGTGCCAATGGTTCCCATCTTGAAGGATGGAATCTTCTTTAGATTCAGAATCGGCCAATAAGACAGCA
Organism: Bombina bombina; assembly: GCF_027579735.1. Classification (NCBI taxonomy): domain Eukaryota; kingdom Metazoa; phylum Chordata; class Amphibia; order Anura; family Bombinatoridae; genus Bombina; species Bombina bombina. Next base: position 930,221,306 of record NC_069500.1, on the reverse strand, counting down.
GGGTAAAATAAGAAGCCTGCCAGCTGAAAGACTGCCCATGAAAGGCAAGCTTCCTATCCATGGGATCTTTGAAAGAGGTGCAGTATGGAGATGACTATGTTGAACTTTGTTATAGTCTCTCAGACTTCTAGGGTAGCAATGGGTAAAGAAAACATGGCTTTAAAAGTTAGCTGAAGGAACAAAGGGAATGCCCTTTTTGTTCTATTACTATCCAAATCCCAGCAGCATTAGAAATAGGGAAAAAAGGTGGGCTGTTTTAGTGCATGCTTCAAAAATCGTATCAAGAACTTTAGCAGAAGCCTTAATAGGGTTGGGATCCGCCGTACTTCATTTAAAGTGATGGTAAATCCTATATGTTTCAAAAATGCTAGATTTACCATCACTAAAAATAAAATAGGATCAGTGATCACTTTGAAGAAAAAAAAAAAAAAAAAAGAAGTGTTCTAAACAACCTTTCTGTTCTGCAGCCTCCTCCCTAAACTCAGCGGCTCCAGCCCCCTACGGCACAGTGCTCTTTTTTCAATGAGGTGACGTTTCCACCTCTATACCAATAACTGTGCTAGGAGTACGGCACTGTATTGGATTGTAGCATGGCTACTGGTTTACAGGTGGAAAGATCACCTAATTGAAAAGGGGGGGGGGGGAAAAAAAAAAAAAAAAAAGGGCTGTGCTGTGGGTGGCAGGAGCCAATGAGTTTAGTGAGGAAGCCGCTGCACAGAAAGGGTAAGTTTAGTAAACATTTTTTAATTTAACAGCATTGGTTATGCTAAACTGGTGAATAGGTAATAAAGAGATTATCTATATTTTAACTCCTTAACGACCAAGGACGTGTCAGGCACATCATACAAAAAAAAAAACAAAAAAAAAAAACAGAATTTATGCTTACCTGATAAATTACTTTCTCTTACAGGTGTATTCAGTCCACTGATTCATCCTTACTTGTGGGATATTCTCAATCCCTACAGGAAGTGGCAAAGAGAGCACACAGCAAAGCTGTCCATATAGCTCCTCTCAGGGTCCGCCCCCCCAGTCATTCGACCGACAGTTAGGAGAAAAAGGAGAACCATAGGGTGCAGTGGTGACTGTAGTTATTGTAAATTATTTGAACCTGACTTAAATATCAGGGCGGGCCGTGGACTGAATACACCTGTAAGAGAAAGTAATTTATCAGGTAAGCATAAATTCTGTATTCTCTTACTTGGTGTATTCAGTCCACGGATTCATCCTTACTTGTGGGATACCAATAGGACATGGATGAAGGGAGGGAACAAGTCAGGTAACCTAAACGGAAGGCACCACTGCTTGCAAAACCTGTCTCCCAAAAATAGCCTCCGAAGAAGCAAAAGTATCGAATTTATAACATTTGGCGAATGTATGCAGTGAAGACCAAGTTGCTGCCTTACAAATCTGTTCAACAGAAGCCTCATTCTTGAAAGCCCATGTGGAAGCCACAGCTCTGGTGGAATGAGCTGTAAGTCGTTCAGGAGGCTGCTTACCAGCAGTCTCATAAGCCAATCGGATGATGCTTTTCAGCCAGAATGAAAGAGGTAGCAGTCGCTTTCTGACCTCTCCTCTTACCAGAATACACAACAAACAAGGATGATGTTTGTCTGAAATCTTTAGTTGCTTTTAAATAGAACTTTAAAGCACGAACCACATCAAGATTGTGCAACAGTCGTTCCGTCTTAGAAACTGGATTAGGGCACAGAGAAGGAACAATGATTTCCTGGTTAATATTCTTATTAGAAACCACCTTTGGAAGGAAACCAGGTTTAGTACGCAAAACAACCTTATCTGCATGGAACACCAGATAGGGTGAATCACACTGCAAAGCAGACAATTATGAAACTCTTCGAGCAGAAGAAATAGCTACTAAAAACAAAACTTTCCAAGATAATAACTTGATATCTATGGAATGTAAAGGTTCAAACGGAACCCCTTGAAGAACTGAAAAAACTAAATTTAGACTCCATGGAGGAGCCACAGGTCTGTAGACAGGCTTGATTCTAACTAGGGCCTGTGCAAACGCCTGAACGTCTGGTACAGCTGCCAGACGCTTGTGTAACAGAATAGACAGAGCAGATATCTGTCCCTTTAAGGAACTAGCTGACAGACCTTTCTCCAAACCTTCTTGGAGAAAAGACAATATCCTTGGAATCCTAACCTTACTCCACGAGTAACCCTTGGATTCACACCAACAAAGATATTTCCGCCATATCTTATGGTAAATTTTCCTGGTGACAGGCTTTCGGGCCTGTATCAGAGTATCTATAACTGAATCAGAGAAACCCCGCTTAGCTAGGATTAAGCGTTCAATCTCCAAGCAGTCAGTTGCAGAGAAACTAGATTTGGATGCTTGAAAGGACCCTGGATTAGAAGATCCTGCCTCGATGGCAGTTTCCATGGTGGGACCGATGACATGTCCACTAGGTCTGCATACCAAGTCCTGCGTGGCCACGCAGGCGCTATCAGAATTACCGAAGCCTTCTCCTGTTTGATTCTGGCTATTAGCCGAGGGAGAAGAGGAAACGGGGGAAAGACATAATCTAGACTGAATGACCAAGGCGCTATTAATGCATTTATCAATGCCGCCTTGGGATCCCTGGATCTGGATCCGTAAAGGGGAAGTTTGGTGTTCTGACGGGACGCCATCAGATCCAACTCTGGAATGCCCCAAAGCTGGGTCAGCTGAGCAAAAACCTCCGGGTGGAGTTCCCACTCCCCTGGATGGAAAGTCTGACGACTTTCCATCCTACTACTCCTGGGATGTGAATTGCAGATAGATGGCAGGAGTGATCCTCCGCCCATTTGATAATCTTGGATACTTCCTTCATCGCTAGGGAACTCTTTGTTCCTCCCTGATGATTGATATACACCGCAGTCGTGATGTTGTCCGACTGAAATCTGATGAATTTGGCCTCTGCAAGTTGAGGCCACGCCTGGAGCGTGTTGAATATCGCTCTCAGCTCCAAAATGTTTATCGGGAGAAGAGATTCTTCCCGAGACCATAGTCCCTGAGCCTTCAGGGAGTTCCAGACCGCACCCCAGCCTACCAGACTGGCATCGGTCGTGACAATGATCCACTCCGGTCTGCGGAAACTCATTCCCTGAGACAGGTGATCTTGAGACAACCACCAGAGAAGAGAGTCTCTGGTTTTTTGATCTGTGTAATCTCCATTCCACTGTTTGAGCATGCACAGCTGCAGTGGCCTGAGATGGATTCGGGCGAAAGGGACTACGTCCATTGCCGCAACCATTAAACCAATTACTTCCATGCACTGAGCCACGGAAGGCAGAGGAATGGAGTGAAGAACTCGGCAAGTATTCAGCAGTTTCGACTTCCTGACCTCTGTCAGAAAGATTTTCATTTCTACCGAGTCTATTAGTGTTCCCAGGAAGGGAACCCTTGTAAGCAGGGACAGAGAACTTTTTTCTACGTTCACCTTCCACCCGTGAGACCATAGAAAGGCCAGAACAATGTCCGTATGAGCCTTGGCTCTGTGGAAAGACGACGCCTGTATTAATATGTCGTCTAGGTAAGGTGCTACTGCAATGCTACCGCGGTCTTAGCACCGCCAGAAGGGACCCTAGCACCTTTGTGAAAATTCTGGGAGCAGTGGCCAACCCGAAAGGAAGGGCCACGAACTGGTAATGTTTGTCCAGAAAGGCGAACCTTAGGAACTGATGGTGATCTTTGTGGATAGGAATATGTAGGTACGCATCCTTTAGATCCACGGTAGTCATATATTGACCTTCCTGGATCATCGGCAAGATTGTCCGAATGGTTTCCATCTTGAAAGACGGAACTCTGAGGAATTTGTTTAGAATCTTTAGATCCAGGATTGGCCTGAAAGTTCCCTCCTTTTTGGGAACTACGAACAGGTTGGAGTAAAAGCCCAGATCTTGTTCTGCAATTGGAACTGGGTGTATTACTCCCATTTATAGGAGATCTTCTACACAGCGTAAGAACACCTGTTTCTTTGTTTGGTCTGAAGACAAACGAGAACTGTGGAACCTTCCCCTTGGGGGAGAATCCTTGAATTCTAGAAGGTACCCCTGAGCAACTATTTCTAATGCCCAGGGATACGGAACGTCTCTTGCCCAAGCCTGAGCAAAGAGAGAAAGTCTGCCCCCTACTAGATCCGGTCCCGGATCGGGGGCTACCCCTTCATGCTGTCTTGGTAGCAGGAGCAGGCTTCTTGGCCTGTTTACCCTTATTCCAGCCCTGCAGGTGTTTCCAGGTTGCTTTGGGCTGGGAAGCGTTATCTTGCTTTGCGACAGCAGAGGTTGCAGCAGGTCCGCTCCTGAAGTTGCGAAAGGAGCGAAAATTAGCCTTGTTTTTGGCCTTAAACGGCCTATCTTGTGGAAGCTCTGGGCCGAAAAGGGTCTTCCCCTTGAAGGGAATATTTAACAGTTTAGTTTTGGACGACATCTGCCGACCATGATTTGAGCCAAAGCGCTCTTCGCGCCATGATGGCAAAACCTGAGTTTTTCGCCGCTAGTTTAGCTAACTGGAAAGCGGCATCAGTGATAAAAGAATTAGCCAGCTTTAGAGCATGAATTCTATCCATGACCTCATCGTATGAAGTCTCCCTCTGGAGCGACTCCTTCAGGGCCTCGAACCAAAAAGCCGCTGCAGTAGTTACAGGAATTATGCAGGCAATTGGTTGAAGTAGAAAACCTTGCTGAACAAAAATTTTCTTCAGCAATCCTTCCAATTTTTTATCCATAGGATCTTTGAAAGCACAACTGTCCTCTATTGGTATAGTTGTACGCTTAGCAAGTGTTGAAACAGCCCCCTCTACCTTAGGGACCGTCTGCCACTCGTCCCGCCTGGGGTCGTTTATGGGGAACATTTTCTTAAAGATAGGGGGGGAACAAAGGGTACACCTGGTCTCTCCCACTCCCTAGTCACAATATCCGCCACCCTCTTTGGGATCGGAAATGCCTCAGTGTAAACAGGGACCTCTAAAAACCTGTCCATCTTACACAATTTTTCTGGGACCACCATGGGGTCACAATCATCCAGCGTAGCTAAAACCTCCTTAAGCAGTACGCGGAGGTGTTCCAGCTTAAATTTAAACGCTAAGGAATCTGAATCTGCCCGCTGAGAAACTTTTCCTTTATCAGAAATTTCACCCTCAGACAGACCTTCACTCACTGCTACTTCTGAGTTTTGTGAGGGTACTACAGATAAATTATCCACAGCGTCTGATTGCTCATCCTCTGTATTTAAAACTGAGCTATCGCGCTTTCTTGGAAAAACTGGCAGTTTGGATAAAAATGCTGCAAGGGAATTATCCATAACTGCTGCTAATTGTTATAAAGTAATAGGGACCAATACGCTAGAGGTACTAGGCATCGCTTACGCGGGCGTAACTGGTGTAGACACATGGGGGGAGGAAGAAGGACTATCCTCATTACCCTCCGTTAAGTAATCATCTTGGGCAGCATCTTTAATTGTCACTGGATGATCTTTAAAATGCTTAGATGTTTTTGCACACTTTAAACAAATGTAATGGGGGTACTGCCATGGCTTTTGAACATAAAGAACAAGGTCTATCTGAAGGCTCAGACATGTTTGACAGACTCAGACAATACTAAAATATTGAAAAAAATACTTTATGAAAAAACGTTACTGTCTCTTTAAATAATAAAAGGCACACACTTTACCAAATCATCAAAAAACATGCGATCTTAATAAAATTTTCACCACATGATCCTAATGGCTTGAAATGATTGCACACAAATTTTCAAATCATTTAACCCCTTAATGCCCAAACCGGAGCAAAATGAAGTAAACACCCGGTTTAACCCACTACAGTACGATGCCACAGTCTTTGCTTTGGCTTTACCTTCCTTTAGGGTTAATTGCAGGTGTAAATTAAGCCTCCCTGAAGTCCTCCTGTACTCTTAAGGCTCTGCACATGAAGCTGCATGGAGCGTGTGTTGCAAATCAACTGCGCATTGAGGCGCGAAAATGAGGCCCCCTCCTTGGAGTTATGGGGCCTTTCTGAGTCAGATTAGCTGTTTACAAAATGCCAGGCGTAAAAAAGTCCCCAAAAAGTGTTTCCAACGCCTAAAAACGCTTAATAAATATAAGATTACCTTAATAAAGTAATCGATTTAGCCCATCACAGGGTCTGTCAGTATTAAAGCCCTTAACTGAAGCCATCATCTTATACTGTGTCTCATAAATTGCTTACCTTCCTTCATGGGATATCTGTTCAGTCTTCTAGCACTACCAAGTCTTGTTAGAAAAAAAATGACTGAACATACCTTAAGCAGTATAAGCCCTGCAAACTGTTCCCCCCAACTGAAGTTCTCCGGTACTCAACAGTCCCTGTGTGGGAACAGCAATGGATTTTAGTTACAACATGCTAAAATCTTTTTCCTCTCAGCAGAAATCTTCATCACTTTCTGCCTCAGAGTAAATAGTACAAACCGGCACTATTTTAAAACAACAAACTCTTGATTGAAGAATAAAAACTACAAATCTAACACCACATACTCTTTACCCTCCCATGGAGATGCTACTTGTTAGAGCGGCAAAGAGAATGACTGGGGGGGGCGGAGCCTGAGGGGAGCTATATGGACAGCTTTGCTGTGTGCTCTCTTTGCCACTTCCTGTAGGGATTGAGAATATCCCACAAGTAAGGATGAATCCGTGGACTGAATACACCAAGTAAGAGAAATATACAGTTAGTGACCAAGGACGTGCCCAACACGTCCTCTGGAGTTTCAAGCACTGGAAGCGATGGTGATCGCTTCCAAGTGCTTTCGGGGTATTGCAGTGATGCCTCGATATTGAGGCATCACTGCAATACCCTTTTTTACCCACCTGTATTGGCCATCGTTGGTGGGTGGGAGCTGTAGGAGGGAGGTGGGTGGGCGGCCCATCGTTAGTTTCTCATCCGGATCTAGTTACTCACTAGTGTGCGCATTGCTGTGGGGGGTGGGGGGTATATTTATATTACGAATGTATGGGAAGCAGCTACACTACAGAAAATGGTTTATTATATATAAAAATATAAAAACATTTTTTTGGCAAAATTAGGTACTGGCAGTACCCAAGAAGGCAGAAAATAGGTTTAGGGGGGAGGGTTAGAGATGTATGGGGAGGGGGGAGATTCACTGCAGACTAAATAAAAAAAAAAAAAAAAAAAAAAAAAAAAAAAAGATAATAAATGCCATTTTAGTACTGGCAGACTTTCTGCCAGTACTTAAGATGGCAGTGACAAGTGTGGGGGAGGGCAGTCAGGGAGGGATCAGAGGGTGGGATGAGTCAGGTGGGAGGCTGATCTCTACACTAAAGCAAAAATTAACTTAATTAACCCCTTAACTGCTGGGCATAATACAAGTGTGGTGCACAGCGGCATTTAGCAGCCTTTTAATAACCAAAAAGCAATGTCAAAGCCATATGTCTGCTATTTCTGAAGAAAGGGGATCCCAGAGAATCATTTACAACCATGTGTGCCATAATTGCACAAGATGTTTGTAAATAATTTTAGTGAGAAACCTAAAGTTTGTGAAAAAGTGAACAATTTTTTTTTATTTGATCGCATTTGGCGGTGAAATGGTGGCATGAAATATACAAAAATGGGCCTATATTAATACTTTGGGTTGTTTACTAAAACACACATACACACATCAAGGGATATTCAGGGATTCCTGACAGATATCAGTGTAACTATCGCTAAAAAAAATTTTTTGGGGGGGGGGGGGGTGGTATGGAAATAGCAAAGTGCTACTTGTATTTATTGCCCTATAACTTGCACCAAAAAAAAAAAAAAAGCAAAGAACATGTAACATTGGGCATTTCTAGACTCAGGACAAAATTTAGAAACTTTTTAGCATGGGTGTGTTTTGGTGGTTGTAGATGTGTAACAGATTTTGGGGGTCAACGTTAGAAAAAGTGTGTTTTTCCATTTTTTCATCATATTTTATATATAAAAAGAAAATTATTAAATTATAAGATATGATGAAAATAATGGTATCTTTAGAAAGTCCATTTAATGGCAAGAAAAATCGTATAGAATATATGTGGATACAGTAAATGAGTAAGAGGAAAATTACAGCTAAACAAACACTGCAGAAATGTAAAAATAGCCTTGGTCCAAAATGGTCAGAAAATGGAAAAGTGCTGTGGTCACTAAGGGGTTAAATAAAAAAGGTTTTCAAGTAGACTGTCATTTTAATCTCTTCTACACCCCACTGGGAGTGTAATTTCTTCTGATGGCTGTGTTTACATAGCTTGTCAATATCCTTTAAACTTTCAGCATAGTTAAAGATACCACAGGCTACATTCACCATTTCAAATACTGAAATAAGGGTAAAGGAGCTACTTGTAAACCATTTAATACACTCCAGGAGGTTAAATGGATCACTAGAAAGAAGTTAAAGTGGAGAAAACTATTGGGTAAATTGTACCTATAAAATGTTTAAACAAATGTTTGCTGTAATCAAAAGTAACAATTGTCATTTATTCAATGGCTTCATAATAGTATGGCACCTGACTCTTCAGGATTTAGCAAAATGCAAGTGTTGGCTGAAGTATCTTGTACAGGCAAAAAACACCCATCAAATATGCTTAACAATGACTATTATATGTAAAAATGTGTTAAAAGAAAATTAGCAAGCAAAAACTATTGTAACTTTCCTACCTGTGAAATGATTTCATCCAGCCATCCATCATGGTGTTGTAGGTTTGCTTGAAGCCACTTAATGGCTGCATTGTACACCTGCTTTTCATTCACAATATTAAGGTCCCCAGAGGAGAGCAATTTGTAGAGGTGTTGGGGTGACATATTAACAAAGTCTTCACACTCTACCACATCTGGGAAATGGTCACAGGCATAGAGGTCAGCCATGTCCATAAGGTCAACTCGATTGTGGCTTTCAGCAAACGCCCTGACAGCCAGACAGTTTGAGGGGTTTAAATGGAGCTTCATGTATTCACAGCAAGCCTTGGCAACCAATTCCACTTGAAGGATGCAGGCAGCATACAAAAGGGGTTGTACATTGTCTACAGTCAAAGTCACCCTGGACGAGTAAGCGAACCTTACTAGGTCTTCTATGGCATCACCATCAAAATCACGGATCTCGATCAGCGTTTGCTTTGCTTCTGCCATATCTGAGAGGAACATGGCACGGAAATACGGGATCACGCATGCTAGTACGAGTTTATGGCATGGGATCAGCTTAGAACCAACCTAAAAGGGAAGTGGTTGAGAAAAATAAAGTTTAGATTTGCAATAGCTGTGTAATATACAGATAAAGCCATTGTTTCTACTGCGGTAACAAATCTTAAGATTTACAAGGGATGTAACATTGTTTTGTTCCTTTCAGCACAAAGAAAAACATTTCAAGGGACATGGAACCTAAAGTTTTTCTTTCCTGATTCAGATAGAGCATACAATTTTTAACAACTTTCCAATTTATTTCTATTTTCAAATTTTTTTTGTTTCCTTTTTATCCTTTGTTGAAAAGAAGAGCACTAGATGGCAGTGCTATTTCCTTCCAGGTAGTGCTCCAGAAATGTGCACATTACTCTAACATATCTCTTAAACAAAGAATAAATATGAGAACAAAACAAGTTTGACAATGGAAATAAATTGGAATTTTTTTTTAAATTGCATTCTCTATCTGAATCATAAAAAATAAATAAAAAATAAAATAGGGTTTTATGTACAAAACACACTTTGTATTTATTTAGCTCTCGGAATAAAGTGAGGGCAATTTCTCAAAATCAATTCATATACTGAAGGATTCATCTACAGCAGTGCTTTCCAAACTGTGTGTCGGGACACACTAGTGTGTCGGCAGCAGTGTGTAGGTGTGTCCCTGCTTCAGCACAATTTTTTTTACATTTTAATTTTTTTATGTTTTGTTTTTTTTTTTTGGTTTCTGACTTTCCGCCTGCCTGCTATGCATATCACATGGTTGACATGTGATTGATACCTAGGGGGTCACAGATCATCTTAACCTATTGTCGCAGCTCAATGGGAACTGAAACTATTCCCATTGGTGGCTTTGGGGGCACATTGGCACCTGACTGCACATGTAGTCTCCTCAATCGGCTCGTGGCTGCATGTGTAGTCAGTGAGTGGGACAGCAGTACGTTTGCCAGCGTGGGCAGTAGTACAATCGGACTCGCCGAGCTCTGAGGGCGGCAGCTTAAACGCTGAGCTGAAGTCAGAAGTCAGTGGGGGTTTTTTGCAGCTAGCTCCCAGTAGTGCATGGCTGTTCCTGCTCTTGATATATGGATAGGAAGGGGAAGCTTAAAAATGCGAGTGTCTAATATCCCACCAAATATTCAGAAACTGTGTTCATCCCATCAACCTCATACATCCCATTAAAATAGTAAGTAACTATTGGTGTTATTAAACTTTTTTTTAATTCTTACACATACATACTGTACTGTTACTTGTAAATACATTTCGTTATTATATAATTTATGTATGTGTCCGTATCTCTTAAAACAAGTTAGTTTAACCTCCTGTTTGCTAGTACAACTGAATCACTGTGTCGCAAAATGATGTAGGTCTAAAAAGTGTGTCACCGACATGAAAAGTTTGGAAAGCTCTGATCTACAGGATCATCAACTACTGCTTTCATAATACAATGACATTTAGATGTTAAAGGGACAGTTTAGTCAAAATTAAACTTTCATGATTCAGATAGGGCATGCACTTTTAAACAACTTTCCAATTTACTTCTATTATCTGATTTGCTCAATTCTTTAGATATCCTTTGTGGAAGAAATAGTAATACACATGTGTGAGCCAATCACACAAGTCCTCTAGGTGCAGCAACCAATCAGCAGCTACTGAGCATATCTAGATATGCTTTTCAGCAAGTGATATCAAGAGAATGAAGCAAATTAGATAATAGAAGTAAATTAGAAAGTTGTTTAAAATGACATGCTCTTTCTAAATCACGAAAGAAAAAAAATTGGCTTTCATGTCCCTTTAAAACACCACAAAAGAAATATTTATCTGAAGTTATTACTACTGCACTACTGGTTCTGAGGAGAACATGGCTGCCGAGCCAGTAATGAGAAACACATGTGTATCTGCTAATCATCAGCCATGTTTAACTCAGAATGAGAAGTGCATTATTGCTCCAAAATTAACTTGTGGGGGTTACATTTACATGCAAGCAACAGAAGGACTTTATATTCATTTAACAATGATGCTGTTTAAATCTTATTGATTAGAATCTATTAAAAAAAGGGACATTAAACACCTCAAAATAGTAATATAAATTGTTTAATTACATGTAGCAGAACAACTTAGCAATATACTAATACTTTATTTTATTCTCCTTTCCTGTAATTTAATTCTGAATATTGTGGGCTTTTCCAATTCATGTTAAACATGCAAGTACAGACACAGCTGTAATCCACAGTCATTGGCTGCACACTCTAGTTAGCCATTCATAACCGTTCCTAATTGGCTTCCGCAGAAAAGGTAACTTAAGTTACAATATGGCGGCGCCCACTGCTCTATGGACATTAATTTTACCCTTATGTTTTCAATATTTAAATAACTAATATAATTGTTAAAAAAAAAATATATGTATAAATTAGTCTCAGGCTTACCTTTGCTCTGAATATATCATTCAAGCAATGTTTTAATTTTAGTGTTTAAAGGGACAGAATACTGTAAAATAGTTTTTCCTTTAATGCGTTTCCCATTACTTTTTTTTACCAGCTGCAGAGTATAAAATGTATGAGAATTTGCTTTTTAAGGTTTGTGTATATGAAGTAGTTAGTTTTGTGTTTTGAAACCACAACCTAATAAAATGGGTTGAACTTGTAGGTATAATCAGATCTCATTACGTTATCACATTGTGTACATATACATGCTTATTTATCTTATATCTGTCCGTAAACCAAAGACCAATAACAACCATGGAAAAAAAAAAAATTGTCCATTAAAACAGCAATATGGAAACCCTATTTTTATTCTTTTAATATGATGCATTACAGAAATGCTATAAAATGACAGGAATTTTACAACATGAACACTAATTAAATGTACTAAAAAGGAAGTACTAAAAACATTAATGGGTTTTGGTCTGGTTTGATATAGTTTTACACACTATTAAGTAATTTTTGTGAAGAAAACAGAGTGCGTCAACTTGGCCACACAATTTACCAGGAAAATATTCAGAGTCTCCAGGCACATCAACTCCCATTAAAAACCTCCAGGCCCAATCGCTCCAACATACGGCACTTATACTCATTAAGTTGTGCGACAACGAGAGCCCCCACCAGTACCACCAGCCGCCTGTTTTTTTGGGCCAGCTTTGCCTTAACAGACCTCTTTATTTCTGATTTTTTATTTTTTTTTTTATATATAGGAGAGGGCATCTTTTTCAACAATTCCTTGTGGCAACACCTCCTGGCATATTTTGTTACAGATCTCTCGTCTAACCTACAATCTGCTGGTAACAGAATTGACTACTTCGTATAACTTTGGTGGATCAAGCAGCGGCCATAATTGTTGGCTTTCAAAACAAAACAAAATATATAAACTGAAATTAAGTTGCACATCGGTTTTATACATGTCGCACAGCATGCTGGTACAACTTTCCCACGATTAAGTTTACATTACGAGAGCAAAATACACTTCAAACATGCACACACCTTAATACAATTAAACACGTCTGTTATGGTTTCAGATTTATCACTCACCTCCGGTCTACGTTTCTAATTTGACGCAAAGATATCCTGCTCCTCTTGATAAATGTAGGCGTTGGATCTTAACACTTATGTCCTCTTCTTTTAGAATCATTGATAAATTGAGACCATTGTGTTTAATCACTACATAGTGGTTCCAAATATAATTCCCACCCAAGATACCCAATCATTGCAGCTGCTGAGCAGGACACGGCCAGTGAGTCAATTAGGAGAATCAGTGGCTTTAAACCACAGTCACTTTCTGCTCAGAACTTACATGGGGTTTGCTTATGTATGGAAATTGGCAATACTATTTTGTTTCGCATTAACATTAAATAAAGGGGGAAAAATGGTTCTCTTATTAGTTGAAAAGCAAGAAGGAGCCGTTTACTATTCAGATTTTGTACCTCGTTTTGCCACTTTCATTGAATTAAAATCTATGCATAATCCAGTTGTAATTCTGCCATTGTAAGAGGATAATTTCCTTTCACTGCTGTTCATCATCCCATGACAGCATCACGAGGATTAACACTACTGTTCGCAGCTTTACTTGGAGACTACACGTAGATGAATTAAAAAGGTAACTTTGATCCTGCACTTGATCCCCTTAACAGTAGGAGCCATCACGTCTATTGTAGTCATGGATTATGACCAGCAACAGAAAATATGTTTGATTATATTCTCATTTTCTAAGCAATTATACATTAGTCATTTTGATCTAAATATCATGCTAAAGCGAACACTGATTTGAGTAATGAATGAGGTTTTCTTGTCAATAATAGGGGGAAAAGCAAACTGTTAGGACTTTGGAATTTAGTTTTTAAAATTGAGACCCTGCTCTCAGACTTTACAAATTATGAACTTTAACCAAGATGATAACGCATTGTCTGGTAATTTAGAAACCAGTTATTCTCCTGAAACTACTCAAGCTTGTGTTATATTTATAACCATGCAAAGTTAGTATCTCAAATACGCAAAATAGCAAGCGGGAAATCCGGCTCCCAAGGGCGCCAAGCCAGATTTACTGCACGGCTATTGGCTAAGAGGTGAAAACGTCACCTCTCTAACAAAACAGCGATCTTAGCAGCTCAGAACGGCGATTGCTTGAAACAATGAAAACGGAGCTTTCTGCATTAAGTGTTATACTTCATGAATTAGAGTCCCCTTTATTTGTTTCAATAGTCAATACTAGAGTTTTCAGAAATGCTAGGATTGACTATTTTTTAAGCAAAACACTATCTGCTACCCTCCTTGGGAAATTAGACAGTTTGCACATAGACATTTGGTTTCTTTGGATACTGTAGCTATTTTGGAACAGTGTCTTTATTTTTAATATCTGCACTTCCCCTTGGGCTCAGCAATTTAGACAATTTTCCTTTTCTAGTTTTACCCGGGTTCTGATAGAGAATACCATTTTAAACAAGTTTACTTCAAATATCAAATGGTCTTCATTATCTTAGTATCCTTTGTTGAAGAAGCAGTGTACTACTGGGAGCTAGATGAACACATGTAAACCAATAATGACAAGAAGCATATATGGGCTGCCACCATTCACCAGCTAGCTCCCAGTAGTGCACTGCTGCTCCTTAGCCTAGATATGATTTATAACAAAGGATACCAAGAGAATGAAGGAAATTAGATAACAGAAGTAAATTGGAAAATGTAAAACTGCATGCTGTTTGAATCATGAACGTTTCATGTTATAATATGTTTTCACTGTATTTTCTGGTAAAAATTTGAATACTTAGTCTTTTCCTTTGCATATAAAATTTACCTTGTTCTTATTTTAAAGGGCCATAATACCCAAATGTTTAAACACTTGAAAGTGATGCAGCATAGCTGTAAAAAGCTGACTAGAAAATATCTCCTGAACATCTCTATGTAAAAAAGAAAGATATTTTACCTCAAAAGTTCCTCAGTAGCCACCTCCCATTGTAAAGGATTTCTAAGCAGCATTTTAGTGTGTCTGTCCTGGGACAGCTGAAAGGATGAGCCTCGTGCACTCTCATGTTATTTCACCAATCAGGTAAAGGAAGCTTACTATGAAATCTCATGAGAGTTAAGTCAAATCTCATGAGATCACAGTAAGAGTTCATGACCTCAGCACTGCTGATGCTGATTGGCTGCTGTTCATTTCTTCATTTTTTTTTTTTATTTTTTTTTACCTGCAGATGGGAGCAGCTGAGTATAACTTTTTACACAGAACTTACTCTGCTGAGCTGAGGAAGTTGTGAGGTAAAATATCTTCCTTTTTTTATATAGAGATGCTCAGGTGATATTTTCCTGTCAGCTTTTTACTGTTATACTGCATCAGTTTCAAGTGATTTAGCATATGAGTATTATGTCCCTTTAAGCATTAAATGGACAGAAAGATCCAAACTCAAAATGTATATAGCTGCATTTAGATTTTAAACAGAAGAATGTTTTCAATATACTTCCTATACCAAAAAAAAAACTTTAAAAAAGGGACACTAAATTCAATATTTTTCTTATGATTTAGAAAGCATACAATTTTAAGCAATTTTCTAATTTACTCCTATAATCAATTTGTCTTCGTTCTCTTGCTATCTTTATTTGAAAAAGGAACCCAAGCTTTGGAGCCAACCCCATTTTTGGTTCAGCACCTGCGTTGCTCTTGCTAATTGGTGGCTAAATGTATCCACCAACCAGCAGAGCACTATCCAGGGTGCTGAACCAAAATGGGCCAGCTCCTTAGCTTAGGTTCCTGCTTTTTCAAATGAAGATAGCAAGAAAATGAAGAAAATTAATAGGAGGCAAAATTAGAAAGTTGCACACTCTATATGAGCTATGAAAGGGGAAAAAAAAAAAAAAAAAAAAAAGGACATTAGGTTTATTATCCCTTTAAGTAACAATTATGGATTGTCCTATACAACAGCACTCAGATACTTCACCTTCTCAGAGTCAGTGGTTTGGATGACAAACTAAAAAAGGACATGAAACCCAAAGTTTATGATTCAGACAGGGCATACAATTTTTTACAGCTTCCAATGTATTTCTGTTATCAAATTTGCATTGTTCTGATATTATTTTTAGTTAGATTCCAAGGTAGGTAGTTAACATGTCTGGAACATTGCGTGGCAGTAAAAAAGTGCTGCCCTCTAGTGATCTGGCAAATGTATAACATTCTTGAAAACTGCTACCATATAGTGCAGCAGACACATGCACTCTCCTGAGCTTAACCCCTTAATGACCGAGGACGTACGCCATACGTCCTCAGAAAAAATACAGTTAACGCCTGAGGACGTATGGCGTATGCTTTCCGGTTATTGCAGGATGCCTCGATATTGAGGCATCCTGCAATAACAATTTGTACCCCTCCGGTGCAGAGAGAGCCACTCTGTGGCCCTCTCTACACCGGACATTGATGGCCGCATTCGTTGGTGGGTGGGAGCTGCAGTGGGAGGCGGGTGGGCGGCCATCGATGGGTTCTAAGACACAGAGGGGGGTGGTATCGGGGGCGGGACAGTCGGCCGCGCAAACAATGCGCGCGTGCACGGGGGGTCGGCCCGCGTGCACGGGGAGGGAGCGGGTGGGAACCGCTACACTACATAAAATTATCAAAGTATAAGTGGGAGGAAAGGGGGAAGAAATGCCCCAAAAAAGTAATCTACGGCATCTGGGAGGGGGTGGGGGTTGGTCTTGGGCTACACTACAGAAAAAAATAAAACAACAAATAAAAAAGAGACTATATAGTGTAAACTGCGTACTGGCAGACAGCTGCCAGTACCCAAGATGGCTGCCAAGAGGGTAGAGGGGGAGGTTAGAGAGCTGTTTGGGGGGGGGGATCCTACACAGCAGCATATGTAAATATGCAAAGGGGGGAAAAAAGAAAAAAAGAATGCCTTTTATTTTAGTACTGGCAGACTTTCTGGGGGAGGTAAGAGAGCCGTTTGGGAGGGATCTGGAGGGGGTGATGTGTCAGGTGGGAGGCTGATCTCTACACTAAAGCTAAAATTAACCTTGCAAGCTACCTAATTAACCCCTTCACTGCTAGCCATAATACACGTGTGATGCGCAGCGGCATTTAGCGGCCTTCTAAATACCAAAAAACAACGCCAAAGCCATATATGTCTGCTATTTCTGAACAAAGGGGATCCCAGAGAAGCATTTACAACCATTTATGCCATAATTACACAAGCTGTTTGTAAATGATTTCAGTGAGAAACCTAAAATTTGGAAAAATTTTACGTTTTTTTTAATTTTATCGCATATGGCGGTGAAATGGTGGTATGAAATATACCAAAATGGGCCTAGATCAATACTTTGGGTTGTCTACTACATTACACTAAAGCTAAAATTACCCCAAAAAGCTCCCTACATGCTCCCTAATTAACCCCTTCACTGCTGGGCATAATACACGTGTGGTGCGCAATGGCATTTTGCGGCCTTCTAATTACTAAAAAGCAAATCCAAAGCCATATATGTCTGCTATTTCTGAACAAAGAGAAAAAATTACAACCATTTATGCCATAATTGCACAAGCTGTTTGTAAATAATTTCAATGAGAAACCTAAAGTTTGTAAAAAAAAAAAAAAAGTGAAAAAAAAGTGAACTTTTTTTTTTTTATTTGATCGCATTTGGCGGTGAAATGGTGGCATGAAATATACCAAATTGGCCTAGATCAATACTTTGGGATGTCTTCTAAAAAAAAGATATACATGTCATGGGATATTTAGGTATTCCTGACAGATATCAGTGTTCTAATGTAACTAGCGCTAATTTAAAAAAAAAGTGGTTTGGAAATAGCAAAGTGCTACTTGTATTTATGGCCCTATAACTTGCAAAAAAAGCAAAGAACATGTAAACATTGGGTATTTATAAACTCTGGACAAAATTTAGAAACTATTTAGCATGGGTATTTTTTGGTGGTTGTAGATGTGTAACAGATTTTGGGGGTCAAAGTTAGAAAAAGTGTGTTTTTTTTTTCATTTTTTCCTGATATTTTATAATTTTTTTATAGTAAATTATAAGATATGATGAAAATAATGGTATCTTTATAAAGTCCATTTAATGGCGAGAAAAACGGTATATAATATGTGTGGGTACAGTAAATGAGTAAGAGGAAAATTACAGCTAAACACAAACACCGCAGAAATGTAAAAATAGCCTTGGTCCCAAACGAACAGAAAATGGAAAAGTGCTGTGGTCATTAAGGGGTTAAACTTCTTGCTTCTCAACAAAAGGATAAGAAAAAATAAATAAAATATATATATATATATATATATATATATATATATATATATATATATATATATATATATATATATATATATATATATATATATATTACACACACAATTTTAAACAACTTTCCAATTTACTTCTAAACCCCCCCCAATAGTTTTTATTCACAATTGAGGTCTTCACAGATGCAATACACATTACTGCCAGTGATAGGAGCATGCATAGTGTTTAAATCCCCAGAGCCTTTAGTAACAGTACTAACTTTTACTAGAAGCATTTTTGCTAAAGGAAGTAGAATAAATCATTTGTTTTGAAGCAACACAGACAACACTGTAGATCTGGAACAATTTGGCATTTCCTACATAATATTGTGCACCAGTTAATTGCTGCAGAAAGATAAAGAAGAACAAAACAAAGCTGAAAATCCTAATTAAAAACGTGCAGTGTAACAAAAACAAAAAAAGGGGGGGGGGGGGGTACTAAGGATCATGTGTCAAAAGCTGACAAGCTGTTTTTCAGGTTTGTTTTTGAATGTTCCTACTCACTGAACCAGTAAACTTTAATAAAACAGGTTGTTCCTATACAATTTGTAGAAGAGAGTTCTAAAAGGAGATCAAAGGGCACTAAAATTATCATAAAAAAAATAATATATATATATATTATATATATAAAAAAAATTAAAAAAACAGTGCAAAGAACCCAAGAAAGGTTTTTTTTACTTAAACACCATTTAAAAAGGGACAGTCAAGTCCAAAAAAAACCAAAAAACTTTCATGGTGTAAATAAGGCATGTCATTTTAAACAACTTTCCAATTCACTTTTATCACCAATTTTGCTTTTTTCTCTTGGTATTCTTAGTTGAAAGCTAAACCTAGGAGGTTCATATGCTAATTTTTTTAGACCTTGAAGGCCGCCTCTTATGTGCATGCATTTTGACAGTTTCACCACTTATTTCATGTGTCATATAGATAACATTGAGCTCACGTACGTGAAGTTACCTAGGAGTAAGCACTGTGGCTAAAATGGAAGTCTGTCAAAAGAAATGAAATAATGGGCAATTTACAGAGGCTTAGATACAAGGTAATCGTAGAGGTAAAAGGTGTATTTATATAACGGTTTGTTGTGCAAACTCTCCAGTTGCTGAATGTTCCGATATATAGGTTTTTTTTTACTACTGTTCACTATAAACGGTCTGAGTAGGACCAAGTCAAAAGACTGCTTCTTCATATCTGAACGTTTAATACAGATTTTCTCAATGGACGGACACTCTGCACGAACATTAATGCATTGGAATAGTTTCCAGCTCCACCAATAGTCCTTCCTGACCATTTCTAATTGTAGATTAGATGTTTTCTTTTTCTGTGCACGTTGTACCAACAATGTGTTTCAATAAAGATTATTAAAAAAAAAACAAAAAAATTTTTTTTTATTTTTTTTTTTACAAATGATGATTCAGATAGGCCATTTTATACAACTTTCCATTTTACTTTTATTAACTAATTTGCATTATTCTCTTGGTATTGTGTCGAAAAGCATACCTAGGTGAGCTCAGGAGCACCGGTGCACTACCGGGAGCTTGATTATTGGTGGCTGAACTTGTATACCTCTTGTTACCGTCTCACCCTAGGTGCTCAGCTAGCTCCAAGTAGTGCACTGCTGCTCCATCAACAAAAGGATAAAGAAAGAATTAAGCAAATCTGATAATAGAAGTTTAAAAAGTGGTTTAAAAGTGTATGCGGTATCTGAATCATGAAATAAAAATATTAGGTTTAATGTCCCTCTAAAAATGGTTGATATATTGCTCTATATCGCAACACAGCAGAAATATCTTGTAAGTACAATGCGTCTACTGTCCCTTTAATGCATCACTCCCCTGTTCCTTAAATCCAATAAGCCATGACCTACCTTAAGGGTCACATCACACAAACTCTCGACTTCATAAAAATTAAGGAGCGACCTGTGGAAATCCTTCCAGGCCTCGTTAGCCTCAAAGATAAAGGGTCCGTCACCATCTCCATCACTGGAGAACGATTTGTCCTGATGGTGCAGCCGCTTTCCTTTTACTTGCTGAGATTTGGTTTCTGCATGGATAGCATCAGACTCCATCTGCAACACCAATACGTCCCACTGTTCAGCAACGTCTTCATATCAGTGTGTCAATCCAACGTATGCAGCCATTGTCCTATGTAGCAAAAGAAACATACTTATTAACTGGAACCTATAATTGGGGTACAGCACAAGCAGTGTATAAAGAGCTACAAGATCACCCAATACAAGCTATATCTAAAAAGGTATGTCAAACCTAGTAGCTGTTGGCTAAGAGAGTTTTACCCCTGGCTCATGATACACATATTTCAAAGATGCATAGGATAAAAAAAAGTTTCCAAAGGATATGAAGAAAAAGAAAATACTGTAAGAATGGACAAATCAGGAAGTGTCCGATGATGGTTTGACAATTAGGGTCAGACAAATGAAACTCACAACAGGATATCTTACATAAATCCAAAATAGACAACAAGCTGAAAACATCTAACTTTTTTTTTTTTTACAATACTAAAAACAAAGTGCATTAAAATGCATGTAATGCCCCTTTAAGTGAAAGGGACACTGAACTGCTGGGTACAACAACTAAAGCAGGGATACAGCTCTGTTCAAAATCATTCTCATTTTAACCCATTACGGATGCCAGTTGGTGGTGTCCACCATAAAAAATCCTGATCTTCCCCATCTTGGTACATAATATTCGGGGAAAACTGACATAAGCAGTGCACTTTTACAAATTGATGGTATTGAAAGGGTTAAAAAAAATAAAAAAAAAGTTTTAATGAGAGTGGCAAGCAGAGGGGGGTGGGGAAACAATCCCATAGTGTGAGTTGTATTTGTGCCCAGCAGTTTAATGCCGTTTAGAACTGTATATTTTTTGAGGGTGACAAGAAGTGCAGGTGTATATCTTGGCTCTTGGGACTAGATACACACTCCCTGTTAAGCAGACCTTCTGCTACTTCGTTAGTGCACAGTGACACCTCAAAACAAAGACATTTCATTTCCTCATTACAGGAACAATTTGCTCTAAAAAAAAGACAAATGCATTCTAAAAATCAGTCTTCAATGCTGCTTTTAAGGCAAAGATTATGGAACTTCTTGAAGCCAAGAAGCTACGCCTTGTAACATTTATATTAATAATACATAAATGTAAAAATATCACAACCAACCAAAAGTGCAATAAAGTTAAAAATAAAACAGTGCACTTTTTTTTTTTTTTTTTTTTAAATCATGGGGAACAACACTATGGGATATATTACATTGACTGGTAAGCTTTACCAATGCTCTCATTACATGGCCAACTCCATTAACCCCTTAATGACAACTGACGTACCAGGTACGTCATGCATTAACAAGCAGTTAATGACAATGGACGTACCTGGTACGTCAGTTGTCAAACAGAGTGCTGGAAGCGATCACAAATGCTTCCAGCAGCTCTGAGGGTATTGCAGTGATGCCTCGATATGGAGGCATCCTGCAATACCACTTTACAAGCCCCCGATGCAGAGAGAGCCACTCTGTGGCCCTCTCTGCACCGGTAGCGATAGTGCCGGGTGTGAGCGTGCGCGTGCACCCATTAGCCACACTGACACCAATGAATGATGCAGAAAGGGGAAAAAAAAAAAAGGGATTTAAAAAAAAAAAATATATATATATAAAAGGATCTGGGAGGGGGTGGGGGTATTGTGGGGGGCTGCTACACTACAGAAATAGTTTTTTAAGTAAAAATAAAATAAAAATACTTTTTGGGGGGTTTTTGGGGCCAAACTGGGTTCTGGCAGACAGCTGCCAGTACCCAAGATGGTGGTAATTAGGTAGGGGAGAGGGTTAGAGAGCTGGAGGGGGGATCAGGGAGGTTGGGGCTAAGGCAGGGGTCCATCACAGCTAAAATACTTTATTATTTTTATTTAAAAAAAAACAAACTCTTTTATTTAGTACTGGCAGACTTTCTGCCAGTACTTAGATGGCGGGAACAATTGTGGGGTGGGGGAGGGAAGAGAGCTGTTTGGGAGGGATCAGGGGGTGGGATGTGTCAGTTGGGAGGCTGATCTCTAAAATTAACCCTGCAAGCTCCCTACAAGCTACCTAATGTATTAACCCCTATCCTGCCCCCCACTACACCGCCGCCACTGTAATAAAATTATTAACCCCTAAACCTAAGTCTAACACTAACCCTAACACCCCCCTAACTTAAATATTAATTAAATAAATCTAAATAATATTTCTATTATTAACTAAATTAATCCTATTTAAAACTAAATACTTACCTATAAAATAAACCCTAATATAGCTACAATATAAATAATAATTATATTGTAGCTATGTTAGGATTTATTTTTATTTTACAGGCAAATTTCCATTTATTTTAACTAGGAACAATAGCTATTAACTATTTAATAGTTTACCTAGCTAAAATAAAGAGAAATTTACCTGTAAAATAAAAACTTACCTAAGTTACAATTACACCTAACACTACACTATACTTTAATAAATGAATCCTATTTAAAACTAAATACTTACCTGTAAAATAAACCCCAAGATAGCTACAATATAATTAATAATTACATTGTAGCTATCTTAGGATTTATATTTATTTTACAGGCAACTTTGTATTTATTTTAGCTAGTTAGAATAGTTATTAAAGGGACAGTTTACTCAAAAATTTTCTCCCCTTTAATTTGTTCCCAATGATCCACTTTACCTGCTGGAGTGTATTAAATTGTTTACAAATAGCTCCTTTACCCTTATATAGGCATTTTAAATTGTTGATTTAGCATGTGGTATCCCCACCTATTCTGAAAGTTTGTGGCCGCGCGTACCAGCCATAGATAAGCTTTGTAAACACAGCCAGCAGAAGAAATTACACTCCCAGTCGGATATAGCAGAGATAAGGTAATACAATGTTGATTTTCCATTGTTCTCTCAAAGTACTGGTGATTTTTTTAAGGACAGATATAAGATAAAGTAGCAGGTATATGTGCACAATGTGATACAGTAATGAGATCTGATTATACCTACAAGCTCAACCCATTTTATTAGGTTGTGGCTTCAAAACACAAAATCAGAGCTTTAATATACACAAATAAGCCTTAAAAAGCTAATTTTCATACATTTTTTACTCTGCAGTTGGTAAAAAAAGTAATTGTAAACACATTAAGGGAAAAACTATTTTACAGTATACTGTCCCTTTAAATAGTTATTAACTATTTAATAACTACCTAGCTAAAAGAAATACAAAATTACCTGTAAAAGAAATCCTAACCTAAGCTCAATTAAACCTAACACTACACTATCATTAAATAAATTAAATTAAATACAATTACATAAACTAACTAAAGTACAAAAAATAAAAAAGCTAAGTTACAAAAAAAAAAAAAATAGGTTACAAACATTTTAAAAATATTACAACAATTTTAAGCTAATTACACCTAATCTAAGCCCCTAATAAAATAACAAAGCCCCCCAAAATAAAAAAAGATTCCCTACCCTATTCTACATTAAAAAAGTTCAAAGCGCTTTTACCTTACCAGCCCTTAAAAGGGCCTTTTGTGGGGCATGCCCCAAAGAATTCAGCTCTTTTGCCTGTAAAAGAAAAATACAACCCGCCCCCCAACATTAAAACCCACCACCCACATACCCCTAATCTAAACCAAACCCCCCTTAAAATAACCTAACACTAATCCCCTGAAGATCATCCTACCTTTAGTCGTCTTCACTCAGCCGAGCCACCGATGGAACTAATGAGGAGATCCGGAGCGGCAGAAGTGATCCTCCAAGGGGCGCTGAAGAAATCTTCCATCCGATGAAGTGATCCTCCAGGCGGCGCTGAAGAAGTCTTCTATCCGGGCGATGTCATCTTCCAAGCGGGGTCTTCAATCTTCATCCCGCCGACGCGGAACATCCTTCTTTCCCAGACTACCGACGAATGAAGGCTCCTTTAAGGGACGTCATCCGAGATGGCGTCCCTTCAATTCCGATTGGCTGATAGGATTCTATCAACCAATCGGAATTAAGGTAGGAAAAATCTGATTGGCTGATTGAAGTTCAATCCGATTGGCTGATCCAATCAGCCAATCAGATTGAGCTTGCATTCTATTGGCTGATCCGATCAGCCAATCGGATTGAACTTCAATCTGATTGGCTGATTCAATCAGATTTTTCCTACCTTAATTCCGATTGGCTGATAGAATCCTATCAGCCAATCAGAATTGAAGGGACGCCATCTTGGATGATGTCCCTTAAAAGGAGCCTTCATTCGTCGGTAGTCCGTCGGGAAAGAAGGATGTTTTGCGTCGGCGGGATGAAGATTGAAGACCCCGCTTGGAAGAGGACATCGCCCGGATAGAAGACTTCTTCAGCGCCACCTGGAGGATCACTTCATCGGATGGAAGATTTCTTCAGCGCCCCTTGGAGGATCACTTCTGCCGCTCCGGATCTCCTCTTTAGTTCCATCAGTGGCTTGGCTGAGTGAAGACGACTAAAGGTAGGATGATCTTCAGGGGATTAGTGTTAGGTTATTTTAAGGGGGGTTTGGGTTAGATTAGGGGTATGTGGGTGGTGGGTTTTAATGTTGGGGGGGGGGTTGTATTTTTCTTTTACAGGCAAAAGAGCTGAATTATTTGGGGCATGCCCCACAAAAGGCCCTTTTAAGGGCTGGTAAGGTAAAAGAGCTTTGAACTTTTTTAATGTAGAATAGGGTAGGGATTTTTTTTATTTTGGGGGGCTTTGTTATTTTATTAGGGGGCTTAGATTAGGTGTAATTAGCTTAAAAATTGTTGTAATATTTTTTAAATGTTTGTAACTTATTTTTTTTATTTTTTGTACTTTAGTTAGTTTATGTAATTATATTTAATTGTAGTTATTTGTATTTAATTTATTTAATGATAGTGTAGTGTTAGGTTTAATTGTAACTTAGGTTAGGATTTATTTTACAGGTGATTTTGTATTTCTTTTAGCTAGGTAGTTATTAAATAGTTAATAACTATTTAATAACTATTCTAACTAGCTAAAATAAATACAAAGTTGCCTGTAAAATAAATATAAATCCTAAGATAGCTACAATGTAATTATTAATTATATTGTAGCTATCTTAGGGTTTATTTTACAGGTAAGTATTTAATTTTAAATAGGAATAATTTATTTAATGATAGTGTAGTGTTAGGTGTAATTGTAACTTAGGTTAGTTTTTATTTTACAGGTAAATTTCTCTTTATTTTAGCTAGGTAAGCTATTAAATAGTTAATAACTATTTAATAGCTATTGTACCTGGTTAAAATAAATTTAAAGTTACCTGTAAAATAAAAATAAATCCTAACATAGCTACAATATAATTATTATTTATATTGTAGCTATATTAGCGTTTATTTTATAGGTAAGTATTTAGTTTTAAATAGGATTAATTTAGTTCATAATAAAAATATTATTTAGATTTATTTAATTAATATGTAAGTTAGGGGGGTGTTAGGGTTAGTGTTAGACTTAGGTTTAGGGGTTAATAATTTTATTACAGTGGCGGCGGTGTAGTGGGGGGCAGGATAGGGGTTAATAAATGTATTATAGGTGGCGACGGTGTAGGGGGGAAGATTAGGGGTTAATAAATTTAATATAGGTTGCGGCGGTTTAGGGGTTAATACATTTATTATAGTTGCGGCGGGGTCAGGGAGCGGCGGTTTAGGGGTTAATATGTATAGAGTAGCTTGCGCTGGGCTCCGGGAGCGGCGGTTTAGGGGTTAAACAGTTTATTAGCGTGGCAGTGGGCTCCGGTTTAGGGGGTAATAATTTATTTAGTTGCGGCGGTGTAGGGAGGGCATATTAGGGGTGTTTAGACTCGGGGTACATGTTAGGGTGTTCTGTGTAGACATCTCCCATAGGAATCAATGGGATGTCTGTCAGCAGCGAACTTGTACTTTCGTTATGGTCAGACTCCCATTGATTCCTATGGGATCCGCTGCCTCCAGGGCGGCGGATTGAAAACCAGGTACGCTGGGCCGTAAAAGTGCCGAGCGTACCTGCTAGTTTTTTGATAACTAGCAAAAGTAGTCAGATTGTGCCGCACTTGTGTGCGGAGCATCTGGAGTGACGTAAGAATCGATCTGTGTCGGACTGAGTCCGGCGGATCGAAGCTTACGTCACAAAATTCTACTTTTGCCGGTCTCTAGCCTTTAATAACTAAGGCGAATCAGCCTTGCAACAAATACGCTGCGGAATTCCAGCGTATTTGAGGTTGACGGCTTGATAACTAGGCCCCCAAGTATCGGTGCATTTGCACGAGTACAAGTACTGGTGAAAGTACTTGGTATCGGTACCGATACTAGTATCAGTGCATTCCTACCATGGACTCTGCACTACTATGTGTTTAAACACAGCAAAGGAGGTTAAACATACAGCAGAAGTACTGCTCGAGACCCACAGAGCACTGCTGGTCCAGAGTGGAAACTGACGCTCACACAATCAATTGCACTAGTCACATGACTAAGATGTGGAACTAGTGCTGCTGATTAGATCAGCGGCATATTCGGTTTGGGACCAGCAGTGCTCTGTGGGTTCAGAGAGGTAATTCTACTGTGTGTTTAACACAAAGAAGTCCAGATTCGATAGTCTTAAAAATTACATGCCCTAACAAAATTATAGCATGTAACTTGTCCACTTGTATAGCCATTCAATGCCACCACATCAGAAAGTAAACAAACAAAAGTTAAAACTAAATAAAAAGACATAACCGAAAAAGGTTTCGCAGATTAGCCATTCCCTCACTTATGACAATTCTCCTTTACAAGAAGCACATTGGAGTTTCATAGAAGGTGAACTTTGTTTGCTTAACAGTCCTGGTGAATATTTATACTGTAACAACGTGGAAACAAATGTACATTCCTATACATAAACACTACATTTACAACATGTAATTACCAAGAGTTGTTTCCATAAACAAATGAAAACAAGTCTTAAAGTCACAGATGAAAAATCCATTCAAAACGGTTTGATAATAAAAAAAAAAAAAAAAAAAAAAAAAAAAAAAGTGTAGAATGTTATAAATTGGCAGCGGTGAAATCCAAGCAATCAAAACCATGAAGGCTTTCTTGCAATGCATCTCTTTTGGTGCCATTGCCAAATAGGGCTTTAAAAGAAAGTGTACTAAAAAAAAATTGATTTATCCCGTTTCCAGTGACTTGTTATACCAGAAGCAGAGTATAAAAAAAATGATATACATATGTATGAGAAATTGTTATTTTAGGTTTATTTTGCAAAATGTAATAGCAGGGTTTGTTCTTTTTTGGGCTAGCAATTAAATCAGATCTTATTTTATCGCTTTCTGTACACACACATGCTTCTTAATATTATATATGTCTGTATACCAAAGCCTTGGAGAGAACAACTGAAAATTAGCAATTTTATTACTTATCTCTCATAAACCCCACTGGGAGTGTAATTTTGTCTGCTGGTTAGGTTTACACAGCTTTTATTTAGCAAATATTTAAAGGGATATGAAACCCAAAATGTCTCATGTTTCAAATAGAGGATGAAATTTTAACCAACTTTCTAATCTACTTCTATTATAATTTTCCCCCCTTTTCTTTGTATCTTTTGTTGAAAAGCAGGGACATAAAACCAGGAAACTGCCCTTTTCTGTAGCCCTATATGGCAGCAGTTTTGCAAAAATCTTATTCCTTTGCAAGAGCACTAGATGGCAGCACTATTTCCTGCCATGTAGTGCTCCAATACACTCTAGTTGCACATTTACAACTAAAATCCCTAACCATAAATTAACCAAGGAACACAACAACTACACAATTATATTCTGAGAAAGGTCAGATAATAATGGCACAGACACTGCTCTATATAGCTCCTACTCGCATGCACAGGGCAAACCCACTGTTAAAGAATCTTGTTTGGCACAAATAATTTATGAAAAACTTTAGGTCCATTGGCGGCAGTAACCAGTCATGTAGCTATTACAACTTCATGATTATTATTATTCGTAAACCTGTGATATGCTATACTTTAAAATCACCATAATTATAATAAATACTGTACCTATTACAGGTGGCCCTCTGTTTACGCCGTTTCAGAATAACAAACTTTTTTTTCCAGTCATCGGACTGCTATTAAAATGCATTAAAAATCAGTGCACTAATTAAAATAGCCAGTAGGTGGAGCTGTCCGCTTGTGTTTCAGCAAAGTTAAGCTAGTTTAACAGCCTGAAATTGATCTGTGTACACAGATCAGACAAGACCTATCGAGCAAGATCTTGCAGCCACTTCCCTATTATCTTCCTGTCCAGTCCAGCTGCTTGAGATGAGAGTGACTAACTGCCTATTAATCACTACAGATTGAAATGCATAGAATAGGTGCAGAACCAATATTATCTAACATGCTAACAATGCAGAGAACTGATTGCAGAAAAATGAAAATAAAAAAATGTTTTTGTTCATTAAACTTGGTTTGATGATGATACAACCTATATTATTGGGTTTATAATGCTGTTTAGCATTTAAAGTCTTCATTTCAAACCTTTAAATATAATGTATTAGGTGTTACTTATGACAATTTTGAGAGGGGCCTGGAACCTAACTCCCTCACTTTCCATTGACTTACATTATAAACTGGGTTTCAGTTTACAGCGGTTTCGATTTACAACCATTCCTCCTGGAACCTAACCCCGGCGTAAACTGAGGGCTACCTGTACTTATTTATGGCCTACAATTAGGGTTGTACCGATACCATTTTTTTTAAGACCGAGTACAAGTACCGATACTTTTTTTCAAATACTCACCGATACCAATTACTGATACTTCTTTTTTAATATCATGACAGTTTTCCAAGCACAATGCAGATTAATGAATTAAGATAGCTTCTTTATAATTATGAACTGCAACTCAAAAGACATTTTGAAATAATAAAACTGTTTTATTTGTTGTCACAAAGTTCACAGAAAATGTTTCTAAATAAAAAATATTACAATCAAATATATTAATTATGACAACAATAAATAACAGCTGCAGCAGCTGTGGCTGGAAAGCTACAATTTAAAGGGGTGATTACTGGATGCTATTGGGTTGTATGGTGCCTATATAACATCAATCTGACATTTGTATTTAATACAAAGTAATATAATTTAATTCTGGAAAAAATATTGGGAAAGGAGTGTCCCAGTAATCCCCTATGAGAAAAATGGGGCATTTGAATTCTTCTGACTAGGACTGGTCTTCATATTTTTCCAGGGCTGCTTTTTTTTTTCTCAGTCCTCAGAGTACATTATGTTTTGAACATACTTGTTCAAGATGAGAACTAGCAGTATAACAGGCAATCTAGCTATTTGAATATTTTTTAAAAGTTAGTGGCAAGTTCTTTTTAATGAACAGAAGCATCTCTGTATGTTCAGCTATAATTCTGTTTCTGCTATCAGTAAGGACGTTTGACGCTAAGCTGAACAGTCTTTCACTTTTCACACTACTGCATGGGGCAGAAATATATTTTTGGGCCATTTTAGCCAGAGCTGGAAATCTCAGTTTATTAACTGCCCAGTACTTCAGAGGTTTGCCTGAACGAGGTGTATAGTAGCAGCTTTTGGAGCACTGCTCTGACATACAATAATACAAATAACAGCAAATTGTATTGGCAGAACAGAAGCGAACAAGTTTTAGTTAAGTTTCCACTCATTGTCAATTGACACAGAGGGGCTTCATATACGCCCCCTTATTACAATATACTCAGTGGAAAATATCAATTGAGAAAAAAATTTTTTTATGTAAAAGGCCAGAAAACTAGACATTCGGCCTTGAGATACGATAACAAGAAATATAGAGACCATGTTGATACTAGCAAGCATCGTTAGTCCACAAGAACAAATGTCAGTAGACTAAGGTTGAGAATAACAAAAGCAAAATATATTGAGAACAATAGTTCAGTGTTAAAACTTAGAAATGCCGACAAGATACAAAATGCTAAAGTGACAAGATGGAGGCAGATTGGTTATACATTCTTACACCTACCTAGGCATCTCTTCAACAAAGAATATGGAGAGAAAGGACATTTGATAATAGAAGTAAAGTGTAAACTTTTTTTTTTTTTTTTTTTTAAAGTGTATGCTTTATCTAGATCAAAAAAAAAAAAGAACATTTTTGGGATTCATATCCCTTTAAGTATAGAAAATTTCAGTATAGGTGGTGACAGCACAAACAAAAACAGCTGTTTCAAATGCAGATATAAAAAAAATGTAAAGGAGCTATTTGAAAACAATTTAATACACTCCAGCAGGTAAAATTACTAATTGGGAACAAATTAAAGTGGAGAAAAATACAGGGTACTCTATCCCTTTAAAATCATATATTTTTTAAAATTATCAAGACATTTAAAAAAAAAACAAAAAAAAAAAAAAAAAAAAAAAAAAACTTTTCTTTGCCATAAATCTAACAAAAAATATTCTGGCATAGAGATCAGACAAAAGTACTATATCATGTCACTATAGTTAATAGAGTAACACATGTAAAATGTGCAATGAGGTTTGAATCTCTACAAAAGAATGATCACACAATATATTTAATTCTGGTACCAATACATCAGAGGTTGTAGATAATTATAATAGGTATCTGCTTCTTGGACTAATATGAGGTGAAATCATATTAACACTTTCAAAGCACGAATCTCAATGGCAATACAAAACCAAAAGGTAATAAAAAAAACTTATACACTCGAGAAATGCCCCTTTACAAAATATTTAATTGCAAATAAAAAATAAACTGATCAATTAGGGAAAAAAAGGCTACTTTACTATCCACTATAACAATACCCGGCATTTATTCATACATAGTTATCCATTATAGCCAGGAAACTTGGGGAAGTCACTCTTATATACAAAGAGAAAAATCAAGAAATAATAAAAAAAAGACAATGAAAAAAAAAAGATAAAGTAAAACAGGAAATGCCTTGTTTTGTAAATAAACACATCATAGAACAGCTGAACGTTATTCACGCGCAAAATTAAAGCAAAGATAAACAAGTGATAATGGTAAAGATTAAAACTTACACACCCAGCGGCAGATAAACCTTCTACCTTGCTTAGCAGATCTAGCAGCAGCTGCTGCTTCTACGTCCAGTACCTCCTCTACTTCTACTTTGGACAAACACGCATGCGCAAATCCACATCTTTTGGTGCGTGTCCACCGTATTTGTTTTGGGCAATGCATTGCCCAATGCACATTTCATTCATTGAATACTTTTTGGTCACGGAGGTTTGTTAGGTTGCTGATCTGCTAATGACATACAATTGTAACTACTACACGTTAAAAATAGTTACTTGCTTGATTCCATATTTTTTTATTAAGTACGAATTTTTTTTTTTTTTTTATCAACGAGTTATTTTATTTTGCTGGCTTCTAGTTGGAATCTGTTGTGCTGTAGAAATAGGATGCCAGTGTTCAATATGGCTCCTTGCGAAAAAGAAAGGATGTGATAACTAAACTGTTCTGTTGGTTCCTGATAATCGAAATTCATAACAAAACTCAGAGAACGTTTTGAAGTATTTTAGCTTTCATAGTTTTCTGGTCAATTTTGTAATTTCACGAATAGAGGCTATTTTTAGACTTGCTTATTGGAAATGGCGTGTGCACAGCAAGTTGCCAGTAAGTAGTGTATTAAAAATTCCATAACAAAGTTATTAATAGATGTTCCGAATGGCACTTTCTCCCTCATTTTTAAAGCTGTAGCCTTAAATATGTAATTACCAACTATAAAGTTGCCACTCCCAGGAATTTTAATACAATATATATAATAATACATACAAAGTGGTTCCGCAAATACACTATTATTAAAGCACATGAAACCCATATTGTTTTCTTTTATCATTTAAACTGAGCTTATTAGCACATTTGTTTAATTCTCTTGGTAATGGTATAAGTTTGGGTTCTCGGACAGAATGCAAAGCACATTTGTCCGTCAGACATATGTCCAAGACTATGTCCCAGTTCGGCCGAGGGTTGATACGGTCCAGAGTGCTCTGTTCTATTTAGAGCCTTGGGGGCCGCTACCAACTCTGGGAACCTAACCATGGGTCTCACCCACATGTCTTGTGGTTCTCTGTCTGTGTATTTATCTAATCTATCTCGTGGCCGGACTGTTATCCAACGGCCATTTGTCTGCCGGAATATTATCCATCACACAAATGTCAGTCATACAAATGTCCGTTGGATAACAGTCCGGCCACAATCATTTTTTTAAAGAACCAGCAATGCACTACTGGGAGTTAGGTGAACACCACAGGTGACCAAAGGGCAAGAGCCATATATGTGCAGCCACCAATCATAAGCTAGTCCCCAGTAGAGCATTGTTGCTCCTGAGCCTACCTAAGTGTACTCTTCAACAAAGGATAGCAAAGGAATAATGCAAATTAGATAATAGAAGAAAATTGGATAGATGTTTAAAATTCCATGTTCTATCTGAATCACAAAAGTTTAATTTTTATTTTACTGTCTCTTTACCAGATATCACTGGAGCGCATCCCTAATTTTTTTGTTATGGACAGTCCTGAATTTGGTCAATCTGTCCCTAATTTTTTAAAAGGTTTTGCTGTCCTGGATTGTTCCATATGTGCCCAAATTGGTTTACTGTCCCATTAACAAGAACCAACTTTATGTTCCACACAATCAGCTGCACTTACTTCTACAATCCAAAAAGGGGGGCTGTGTCGCCTATCACAGTTTTAATTCCCAGTGACAGCAGGAAACGGTAGTTTATTTGCCCTATGCCTCCTTGAGAATGGCTGGCATGACGCTGGTAAAAGAGGGTAAAATGAGTATGGTCCACTGTTGATTGAGAGCCTATGCTTGGTTTCACTCACCAGTAGGGTGACAGAGCTGGGGAAAACCCTAGTGGCTGCTGAGTGAGGCAGGATATCTCTGGTGATTTTCATAGCTGTGATCAATGCCTGTCTGCTTTTGATACATAGAGACCATCTGTGCTAGGTACAGTGTGTGCAGAGCTGGTTAGTTCCATACTTATATGTTGTAGCAGGGTTCATAATACTTCTGGTTACTAAGGCCCTGATGATTGAAGCAGCAGCAATGTGGCAATATATTCAAAAGGGATCCATTGCACAATCAAGATTGCCAGTGAAATGTCCCAAAGGGCTGACACCAGTGTTTGAAGGCTGAGAGGAGTTTTACTAAACATCGTATTGGGTGGCAATGCTTTTCTGATATACACTCGCAATATATTCAAAGCAGCATCGCCACCTACATTGAAGTTGTACTGTAAATGATCCTTTTACATGGCAGTACAATTTACATGTGTCAACAGAAACTCAACCCCTATTAATACACCTATAGGAGCTGGTGAATTATGGGTATATGATAGATGTATTTACATTTAATTTAAAATATTTTATTTTGCCATTTCATTTTTTTTTTGTTTTTTTAGAATGAATCTTTCGTCTTTGCAGTATTAATATTTCATAGAAGACAGTAGCCACGACTCCTTTTTTAGTTATGTATTACCGATATGAGTTCTAACTGTTCTGAACATGTTATACTTATACAGGGAGTGCAGAATTATTAGGCAAATGAGTATTTTGACCACATCATCCTCTTTATGCATGTTGTCTTACTCCAAGCTGTATAGGCTCAAAAGCCTACTACCAATTAAGCATATTAGATGATGTGCATCTCTGTAATGAGAAGGGGTGTGGTCTAATGACATCAACACCCTATATCAGGTGTGCATAATTATTAGGCAACTTCCTTTCCTTTGGCAAAATGGGTCAAAAGAAGGACTTGACAGGCTCAGAAAAGTCAAAAATAGTGAGATATCTTGCAGAGGGATGCAGCACTCTTAAAATTGCAAAGCTTCTGAAGAGTGATCATCGAACAATCAAGTGTTTCATTCAAAATAGTCAACAGGGTCGCAAGAAGCATGTGGAAAAACCAAGGCGCAAAATAACTGCCCATGAACTGAGAAAAGTCAAGCGTACAGCTGCCAAGATGCCACTTGCCACCAGTTTGGCCATATTTCAGAGCTGCAACATCACTGGAGTGCCCAAAAGCACAAGGTGTGCAATACTCAGAGACATGGCCAAGGTAAGAAAGGCTGAAAGACGACCACCACTGAACAAGACACACAAGCTGAAGCGTCAAGACTGGGCCAAGAAATATCTCAAGACTGATTTTTCTAAGGTTTTATGGACTGATGAAATGAGAGTGAGTCTTGATGGGTCAGATGGATGGGCCCGTGGCTGGATTGGTAAAGGGCAGAGAGCTCCAGTCCAACTCAGACGCCAGCAAGGTGGAGGTGGAGTACTGGTTTGGGCTGGTATCATCAAAGTTGAGCTTGTGGGGCCTTTTCGGGTTGAGGATGGAGTCAAGCTCAACTCCCAGTCCTACTGCCAGTTTCTGGAAGACACCTTCTTCAAGCAGTGGTACAGGAAGAAGTCTGCATCCTTCAAGAAAAACATGATTTTCATGCAGGACAATGCTCCATCACACGCGTCCAAGTACTCCACAGCGTGGCTGGCAAGAAAGGGTATAAAAGAAGAAAATCTAATGACATGGCCTCCTTGTTCACCTGATCTGAACCCCATTGAGAACCTGTGGTCCATCATCAAATGTGAGATTTACAAGGAGGGAAAACAGTACACCTCTCTGAACAGTGTCTGGGAGGCTGTGGTTGCTGCTGCACGCAATGTTGATGGTGAACAGATCAAAACACTGACAGAATCCATGGATGGCAGGCTTTCGAGTGTCCTTGCAAAGAAAGGTGTCTATATTGGTCACTGATTTGTTTTTGTTTTGTTTTTGAATGTCAGAAATGTATATTTGTGAATGTTGAGATGTTATATTGGTATCACTGGTAAAAATAAATAATTGAAATGGGTATATATTTGTTTTTTGTTAAGTTGCCTAATAATTATGCACAGTAATAGTCACCTGCACACACAGATATCCCCCTAAAATAGCTATAACTAAAAACAAACTAAAAACTACTTCCAAAACTATTCAGCTTTGCTATTAATGAGTTTTTTGGGTTCATTGAGAACATGGTTGTTGTTCAATAATAAAATTAATCCTCAAAAATACAACTTGCCTAATAATTCTGCACTCCCTGTAGTATTGTGACTGCACTGTAACAAACATGTTATTAATATATACAGCTTACCTGAATCCTGCTCTTCCCGTTGCATTTACCTGGTATCCTATGACAGCCTCACTCACAATACCCACTGGGTATTCTGTGCCTGCTGAGTCTACTTTATCCTGCTGTACGATTGGCAGCTTACCTGAATCCTGCTGTACGATTGGCAGCTTACCTGAATCCTGCTGTACCTGCCTGGAATCCTGTGGTAGCCTCATTAACAGCACCCACTGGATATCCTGTGCCTGCTGAGTCTTCTGTGCTTGCTGTACCGGTGGCAGCTTACCTTAAACCTGTTTTCACTGCTGCATCTATCTGGTATCCTATGTCAGTCTGTCCACCTATACCTGCTGGACATTGCTTTTTCCTCCCCCCTTGGTACCTAGTTGCTGGACTGATCTCATGGTACCCGACCTTAGGCTTGTTCCTGGACTCTGCTCTTGTTTTACCTTTGATATTGATAAATTCTTAGCTTTATTATAGTCTTGTAAAATACTTTTTGCTTCCTTTACTTAAATTCCTACATATACAGCTCCACTTAAAGGGACACTGAACCCATTTTTTTTCTTTTGTGATTCAGATAGAGCATGCAATTTTAAGCAACTTTCTAATTTACTCCTATTATCAATTTTTCTTCGTTCTCTTGCTATCTTTATTTGAAAAAGACATCTAAGCTTTTTTTATTGGTGGATGAATTTATCCACCAATCAGCAAGGACAACCCAGGTTGTTCACCAAAAATGGGCCGGCATCTAAACTTGCATTCTTGCATTTCAAATGATGATACCAAGAGACTGAATACAATTTGATAATAGGAGTAAATGAGAAAGTAGCTTAAAATGTCATGCTCTATCTGAATCACGAAAGAACAAAATTGGGTTTAGTATCCCTCACATAGACCACCTACCTTTGTGCACAGGGACATAATCATGCTGGAACAGGAAAGAACCTTAACCACATTTTTGCCACAAAATTGGAAGCATGCAATTATCTAAAATGTCTTTCTCCCTGTAGCATTAAGATGACCCTTCAATGGATCTAAGGGGCCTAGCCCAAACCCTGAAAAATAGACCCAGATCATTATTCCTCTTCCACCAATCGTCACAGTAGACAGCATTCTCCTGGCATCTACCACCCCAGATTCTTCCTTCAGACTTCCAGACAGTGAAGTATGATTCATCACGCCAGAGAACAAGTTTACACTGTTCCAGAGACGCGGTGTGCTTTAGACCGCTCCAGCCAATGCTTGGTATTGCACTTGCTAATGTGAGGCTTGTGTACAGCTGCTCAGCTATAGAAAACTTCATGAAGCTCCCAACGCACAGTTCTTGGGCTGATGTTGTTTCCAGAAGCAGTTTGTAACTCTGTAGTGTAACATTTGTGGGATATTTCTTTATCAGACCAAACTTGGCCAGTAGTCTTCTTATCCCCGCGTCAAGTGGAAAGATAAAGACAAATCCCAGAACTAAATTTAACCCCTTAATGACCTCGACATACCGTCGCTGGTTGTTAAGGGATTGTGTTGCTATAAAAGCGCAGGTCTTGCCATTAGTCCCTCCCTCCATCCGGATAGCTTCCGAAAATAGCGCGACTTGTCATTAAGGGGTTAAGTGTTAAAATGAATGCGGTAGGACAGACACAGCAGCAAACAGGTAGTTCAGACCTCTGAGAAATAAGAGGCAAGGAAAATAAGTAAACCACACGGCAAAGCCGGAGACAGCAGCAGAAAGCCAACCCAGAGCACCAAGGGGTTAAGTAATATAGAAGGTCTCTAGGCAGAGCAGGGTTCAGCAACAAATAGCCAGTCCAATCTTTTAGAGTGCCAAAGGGATAAGCAAAAGAGTAATCACTTAGGCAGAGCAGAGTTTGCAAAGTTTACTACTTCATGGCTTGGCACTTCATAATAATACCACTTAAAATTATATAATGTTGCCAATATTAAAATATATATATATTACAGTATGTATAATAATTTTTAAATAATTATTATTTTTTAATATTTTATATTAAGATGACTAATTTTTCATGTGCACCAACACCACATTAGACCTAAAGCGCTAAACACGAAGCACGTTACGCATATTTTACTTTGCTATGTTCTTCACATATACTTTTTTAAATTTTTATTATAATATATATATATATATATATATATACTGTATATCTGATAATGTTAATGTAAAATATATATTTATACCTACATATCTATAGGCATATATATATATAGGTATACAGATATAAATATATATGTATAGAAATATGTATTTACAATAAAAATAAAACATTTCTGTATGTGAAAAAAATTGAAATGTGAAATATTTATAACTTCTGTCGGGTTAGCGAGAGCCATACGTGCTAGGGTGTTTTCTTCTGTGCTTTCCATTGAAGTCTTTGGGGGAGAATAAGTTAACATGGTCGCAATATTCAATGCGTTCAACTTGTAATACGCGTGCTTATAGCGAAGTTTGCGCTCAAGCGAAAGTGCTAAATAGCGAGCTGGTTGTAATCTAGCCTTATATAGTTATACCTATATTTCT
This sequence comes from Bombina bombina, assembly GCF_027579735.1. Classification (NCBI taxonomy): domain Eukaryota; kingdom Metazoa; phylum Chordata; class Amphibia; order Anura; family Bombinatoridae; genus Bombina; species Bombina bombina. The sequence continues at coordinate 930,183,720 of NC_069500.1, read as the reverse complement.
ATATGAATATATACAGGTATAGATATATACAGCTATATATATAAAAATATATATTTAAAAATATTAAGAACTGTCAGGGTACCAGGAATCAGACTGAGACAAGAAGTGTAAAAATAATCACACCTTTATTAATAGCAAAAAATAATAAAAAGTCCACAAGTCAAATAAGCCAGGAATCAAAACCAGAACTGGTAGTCATCCGAGCCAAGTCAGGAGCCAAACCGAATAGTCAGACACGCCGGAATCAGGAACAAGGAGAACAGCAGAGTCAGGAACAAGCCAGGGATCAGGAACCAGGAGGGACGTCAGACAGCCAGGTAATACACAGGAGCTCTCACAAACAGGTCTGAGACAACGCAAGGGCAAAGCATACTGAACAGAAGCCCTTTAAATAATAAGTGATGACATCACAATTCTGAGACTGCATCCTGTCTCACACGGATGATGTAGACCAGTCTGGCCATAAAAGGAAGTGCAGGAAATGAGCAGCATCACACAGTATGCACCAGAGTCAAGAAGAGAGGTGAGTAAAATGGCTGCCTGCAGCACATGGCAAACAGATCAGGGAAAAAACCCTGACAAGACCATTTTCTACTCAGTAAAGGACAATGAAATGTAACATTTCTTTCATGTAATTAGCAAGAGTCCATGAGCTAGTGACGTATGGGATATACATTCCTACCAGGAGGGGCAAAGTTTCCCAAACCTCAAAATGCCTATAAATACACCCCTCACCACACCCACAAATCAGTTTTACAAACTTTGCCTCCTATGGAGGTGGTGAAGTAAGTTTGTGCTAGATTCTACGTTGATATGCGCTCCGCAGCAGGCTGGAGCCCGGTTTTCCTCTCAGCGTGTAGTGAATGTCAGAGGGATGTGAGGAGAGTATTGCCTGTTTGAATTCAATGATCTCCTTCTACAGGGTCTATTTCATGGGTTCTCTGTTATCGGTCGTAGAGATTCATCTCTTACCTCCCTTTTCAGATCGACAATATACTCTTATATTTATACCATTACCTCTGCTGATTTTCGTTTCAGTACTGGTTTGGCTTTCTACAACATGTAGATGAGTGTCCTGGGGTAAGTAAGTCTTATTTTCTGTGACACTCTAAAGCTATGGTTGGGCACTTTTTTATAAAGTTCTAAATATATGTATTCAAACATTTATTTGCCTTGACTCAGGATGTTCAACATTTCCTTATTTCAGACAGTCAGTTTCATATTTGGGATAATGCATTTGAATATATCATTTTTATCTTACCTTAAAATTTTGACTTTTTCCCTGTGGGCTGTTAGGCTCGCGGGGGCTGAAAATGCTTCATTTTATTGCGTCATTCTTGGCGCTGACTTTCTTGGTGCAAAATTTTTTTTCTATTTCCGGCGTCATACGTGTCGCCGGAAGTTGCGTCATTTTTGAAGTTTTTTTCGCGCCAAAAATGTCGGCGTTCCGGATGTGGCGTGATTTTTGGCGCTAATAGCATTTAGGCTCCAAATAATGTGGGCGTCAATTTTGTCTCCACTTTATTAAGTCTCATTTTTTTGTTGCTTCTGGTTGCTAGAAGCTTGTTCACTGGCATTTTTTCCCATTCCTGAAACTGTCATTTAAGGAATTTGATCAATTTTGCTTTATATGTTGTTTTTTCTATTACATATTGCAAGATGTCCCACGTTGCAACTGAGTCAGAAGATACTACTGGAAAATCGCTGCCTGGTGCTGGAACTACCAAAGCTAAGTGTATCTGCTGTAAACTTTTGGTAGTTGTTCCTCCAGCTGTTGTTTGTATTAAATGTCATGACAAACTTGTTAATGCAGAAAATATTTCCTTTAGTAAAGTACCATTACCTGTTGCAGTTCCATCAACATCTAATGTTCAGAGTGTTCCTGATAACATAAGAGATTTTGTTTCTGAATCCATTAAGAAGGCTATGTCTGTTATTCCTCCTTCTGGTAAACATAAAAAGTCTTTTAAAACTTCTCTTTATACAGATGAATTTTTAAATGAACATCATCATTCTGATTCTAATGATTCTTCTGATACAGAGGATTCTGTCTCAGAGGTTGATGCTGATAAATCGTCATATTTATTTAAAATGGAATTTATCCGTTCTTTACTTAAAGAAGTCCTAATTGCATTAGAAATTGAGGATTCTGGTCCTCTTGATACTAAATCTAAACGATTAGACAAGGTCTTTAGATCTCCTGTGGTTAATCCAGAAGTTTTTCCTGTTCCTGGTGCTATTTCTGAAGTAATTTCCAGAGAATGGAATAATTTGGGTAATTCATTTACTCCTTCTAAACGTTTTAAGCAATTATATCCTGTACTGTCCGACAGATTAGAGTTTTGGGACAAAATCCCTAAAGTTGATGGGGCTATTTCTACCCTTGCTAAACGTACTACTATTCCTACGGCAGATGGTACTTATTTAAGGATCCTTTAGATAGGAAAATTGAATCCTTTCTAAGAAAAGCTTATCTGTGTTCAGGTAATCTTCTTAGACCTGCTATATCATTGGCTGATGTTGCTGCAGCTTCAACTTTTTGGTTGGAAACTTTAGCGCAACAAGTAACAGATCATGATTCTCATAATATTATTATTCTTCTTCAACATGCTAATAATTTTATCTGTGATGCCATTTTTGATATTATCAGAGTTGATGTCAGGTTTATGTCTCTAGCTATTTTAGCTAGAAGAGCTTTATGGCTTAAAACCTGGAATGCTGATATGTCTTCTAAATCGACTCTACTTTCCCTTTCTTTCCAGGGTAATAAATTATTTGGTTCTCAGTTGGATTCTATTATCTCAACTGTTACTCGTGGGAAAGGAACTTTTTTACCACAGGATAAAAAATCTAAAGGTAAAAACAGGGCTAATAATCGTTTTCGTTCCTTTCGTTTCAACAAAGAACAAAAGCCTGATCCTTCATCCTCAGGAGCAGTTTCAGTTTGGAAACCATCTCCAGTCTGGAATAAATCCAAGCCTTCTAGAAAAGCAAAGCCAGCTTCTAAGTCCACATGAAGGTGCGGCCCTCATTCCAGCTCAGCTGGTAGGGGGCAGATTACGTTTTTTCAAAGAAATTTGGATCAATTCTGTTCACAATCTTTGGATTCAGAACATTGTTTCAGAAGGGTACAGAATTGGTTTCAAGATAAGACCTCCTGCAAAGAGATTTTTTCTTTCCCGTGTCCCAGTAAACCCAGTGAAAGCTCAAGCATTTCTGAAATGTGTTTCAGATCTAGAGTTGGCTGGAGTAATTATGCCAGTTTCAGTTTTGGAACAGGGGCTGGGGTTTTATTCGAATCTCTTCATTGTACCCAAGAAGGAGAATTCCTTCAGACCAGTTCTGGATCTAAAAATATTGAATCGTTATGTAAGGATACCAACATTCAAAATGGTAACTGTAAGGACTATCTTGCCTTTTGTTCAGCAAGGGCATTATATGTCTACAATAGATTTACAGGATGCATATCTGCATATTCCGATTCATCCAGCTCACTATCAGTTCCTGAGATTCTCTTTCCTGGACAAGCATTACCAGTTTGTGGCTCTGCCGTTTGGCCTAGCTACAGCCCCAAGAATTTTTACAAAGGTTCTCGGTGCCCTTCTGTCTGTAATCAGAGAACAGGGTATTGTGGTTTTTCCTTATTTGGACGATATCTTGGTACTTGCTCAGTCTTCACATTTAGCAGAATCTCATACGAATCGACTTGTGTTGTTTCTTCAAGATCATGGTTGGAGGATCAATTCACTAAAAAGTTCATTGATTCCTCAGACAAGGGTAATCTTTTTAGGTTTCCAGATAGATTCAGTGTCCATGACTCTATCTTTGACAGACAAAAGACGTCTAAAATTGATTTCAGCTTGTCGAAACCTTCAGTCACAATCATTCCCTTCGGTAGCCTTATGCATGGAAATTCTAGGTCTTATGACTGCTGCATCGGACGCTATCCCCTTTGCTCGTTTTCACATGCGACCTCTTCAGCTCTGTATGCTGAACCAATGGTGCAGGGATTACACAAAGATATCTCAATTAATATCTTTAAAACCGATTGTCCGACATTCTCTGACGTGGTGGACAGATCACCATCGTTTAATTCAGGGGGCTTCTTTTGTTCTTCCGACCTGGACTATAATCTCAACAGATGCAAGTCTTACAGGTTGGGGAGCTGTGTGGGGGTCTCTGACCGCACAAGGGGTTTGGGAATCTCAGGAGGTGAGATTACCGATCAATATTTTGGAACTCCGTGCAATTTTCAGAGCTCTTCAGTCTTGGCCTCTTCTGAAGAGAGAGTCGTTCATTTGTTTTCAGACAGACAATGTCACAACTGTGGCATACATCAATCATCAAGGAGGGTCTCACAGTCCTCTGGCTATGAAAGAAGTATCTCGAATTCTGGTTTGGGCGGAATCCAGCTCCTGTCTAATCTCTGCGGTTCATATCCCAGGTATAGACAATTGGGAAGCGGATTATCTCAGTCGCCAAACGTTGCATCCCGGCGAATGGTCTCTTCACCCAGAGGTATTTCTTCAGATTGTTCAAATGTGGGAACTCCCAGAAATAGATCTGATGGCTTCTCATCTAAACAAGAAACTTCCCAGGTATCTGTCCAGATCCCGGGATCCTCAGGCGGAGGCAGTGGATGCATTATCACTTCCTTGGAAGTATCATCCTGCCTATATCTTTCCGCCTCTAGTTCTTCTTCCAAGAGTAATCTCCAAGATTCTGAAGGAATGCTCGTTTGTTCTGCTGGTAGCTCCAGCATGGCCTCACAGGTTTTGGTATGCGGATCTTGTCCGGATGGCCTCTTGCCAGCCGTGGACTCTTCCGTTAAGACCAGACCTTCTGTCGCAAGGTCCTTTCTTCCATCAGGATCTCAAATCCTTAAATTTAAAGGTATGGAGATTGAACGCTTGATCCTTGGTCAAAGAGGTTTCTCTGACTCTGTGATTAATACTATGTTACAGGCTCGTAAATCTGTATCTAGAGAGATATATTATAGAGTCTGGAAGACTTATATTTCTTGGTGTCTTTCTCATCATTTTTCCTGGCATGCTTTTAGAATTCCGAGAATTTTACAGTTTCTTCAGGATGGTTTAGATAAAGGTTTGTCCGCAAGTTCCTTGAAAGGACAAATCTCTGCTCTTTCTGTTCCTTTTCACAGAAAGATTGCTAATCTTCCTGATATTCATTGTTTTGTACAAGCTTTGGTTCGTATAAAGCCTGTCATTAAGTCTATTTCTCCTCCTTGGAGTTTGAATTTGGTTCTGAGGGCTCTTCAAGCTCCTCCTTTTGAACCCATGCATTCATTGGACATTAAATTACTTTCTTGGAAAGTTTTGTTCCTTTTGGCCATCTCTTCTGCCAGAAGAGTCTCTGAATTATCTGCTCTTTCTTGTGAGTCTCCTTTTCTGATTTTTCATCAGGATAAGGCGGTGTTGCGAACTTCTTTTGAATTTTTACCTAAGGTTGTGAATTCCAACAACATTAGTAGAGAAATTGTGGTTCCTTCATTATGTCCTAATCCTAAGAATTCTAAGGAGAAATCGTTGCATTCTTTGGATGTTGTTAGAGCTTTGAAATATTATGTTGAGGCTACTAAGTCTTTCCGAAAGACTTCTAGTCTATTTGTCATCTTTTCCGGTTCTAGAAAAGGTCAGAAAGCTTCTGCCATTTCTTTGGCATCTTGGTTGAAATCCTTAATTCACCATGCTTATGTCGAGTCGGGTAAAACTCCGCCTGAAAGGATTACAGCTCATTCTACTAGGTCAGTTTCTACTTCCTGGGCGTTTAGGAATGAGGCTTCGGTTGATCAGATTTGCAAAGCAGCAACTTGGTCCTCTTTGCATACTTTTACTAAATTCTACCATTTTGATGTGTTTTCTTCTTCTGAAGCAGTTTTTGGTAGAAAAGTACTTCAGGCAGCGGTTTCAGTTTGAATCTTCTGCTTATGTTTTCATTAAACTTTATTTTGGGTGTGGATTATTTTCAGCAGGAATTGGCTGTCTTTATTTTATCCCTCCCTCTCTAGTGACTCTTGCGTGGAAAGATCCACATCTTGGGTAGTCATTATCCCATACGTCACTAGCTCATGGACTCTTGCTAATTACATGAAAGAAAACATAATTTATGTAAGAACTTACCTGATAAATTCATTTCTTTCATATTAGCAAGAGTCCATGAGGCCCACCCTTTTTGGTGGTTATGATTTTTTTGTATAAAGCACAACTATTCCAATTCCTTATTTTATATGCTTTCGCACTTTTTTTATCACCCCACTTCTTGGCTATTCGTTAAACTGATTTGTGGGTGTGGTGAGGGGTGTATTTATAGGCATTTTGAGGTTTGGGAAACTTTGCCCCTCCTGGTAGGAATGTATATCCCATACGTCACTAGCTCATGGACTCTTGCTAATATGAAAGAAATGAATTTATCAGGTAAGTTCTTACATAAATTATGTTATTTACAGTAAATAAACAGTTAAACACATGAAATATTAAAATTGAATAAAATTATTTTTAATGTTTTAAAGTGAATGTAAATTTAGATGATAAAGTGCCCGGTTTTAAAAAAATCCGATTAAAAGCAGGGGCACTTTAATTCATCAAAATTTACATTTCACTCGTGTTGTGAAAATACTTACCTTTTAATCTTGACAGCCGCTCCACCGATTCTCCCGGTCGTTGAAAGCCTCTTCATACGTCAGAAATGACGGATCGATCATCCTCCAATCACGGCTTCCCCCCCGGGGGAATCAGTGTCTGATTCAACTCCGTGATTGGAGACTATCCCCAAGGTCATATTTACATATGCAAAACAGATCTGTCTGACGAGGCCCACATAAGGCCGAAACGATCGTCTGGGGTTGCCTTTTCCTTGTTCAGAGGAGAATTGCCTGGTATTTCGGGGCTGGACTGACCATGTCGGCGGGATCAGACTGATATACTACAAAAAAGTTTTCCTCTGTGAAAAGCACAATTGGGCAGAAAGAAGCTACTTCCAGGTGGTAACCGGGCCATAGAACAAGCTATTGATGCTTCTGTTCGTCTCTGGCAGACTGCTTCTTTTTCTGTTTTGCATATGTAAATATGACCCTGGGGATAGTCTCCCTATGGGTGATGGGGGAAACCAGACGTGGACTCCTTGCCCAATGTGCTTAGAGGAATATGGCTGCACCTCACTGACAAGGCCCACAGAAGGCCGAAACGATTGTCTGGAGTTGCCTTTTCCTTGTTCAGAGGAGAATTGCCTGGTATTTCGGGGCTAGACTGACCATGTCGGCGGGATCAGACCGATATACTACAGGAAAGTTTTCCTCTGTGAAAAGCACAATTGGGCAGAAAGAAGCTACTTCCAGGTGGTAACCGGGCCATAGAACAAGCTATTGATGCTGCTGTTCGTTCCTGGCAGACTGCTTCTCTTTCTGTTTTGCATAAAATACAAAATACCTTTATCTAGCAAATAAGATTACTTAGCATCAATATCACTAGTTCTAAACTACACAGGATTATGAACATTAACTTAAAATACAAAGTGCACTTTTAAATTACCCGTTTCAATTAAACTATAGCTATAGAATACCTTTGATTTAAATATTATATATTCTTAACAATTTCTTATACTTTACCAGTTAACCAAATAAATGCTCAGCTTCTTCTGATGAGTCTGGTTCACCTCATAAATAATAAAGGTATTTGCAATTTAGAGAATAAAAGGTTTATGTCCTGTTGCTTTCTGTAAACCAAGGCAGCAAAATAAGTCAGAGAGTTAAAACTCAGCAGCATGGCACCTTTTTTCCTCTGTGCAAAAGACTATATCATGTGATAAGTCCCACCTTTTTTTATTCTAATCATTGGTGAATATTCGGATACTCCCTTACTGAAGCTTGTCTTATAGGCCCTTAACGGAGCTGTCAGGGTTTTTTTCCCTGTTTTGTTTGCCATGTGCTGCTGGCAGCCATTTTACTCACCTCTCTTGCTGACTATGGTGCATTGTGGGGGATGCTGCTCGTTTCCTGCACTTCCTTTTATGGCCAGACTGGTGTGCATTATCTGTGTGAGACAGGATGCAGTCTCAGAATTGTGATGTCATCACTTATTATTTAAAGGGCCTCTGTTCAGTGTGCTTTGCCTTTGCGTTGTCTCAGACCTGTTTGTGAGAGTTCCTGTGTATTACCTGGCTGTCTGACGTCCTTCCTGGTTTCTGATCCCTGGCTTTTTCCTGACTCTACTGTTTTCCTTGTTCCTGATTCCGGCTTGTCTGACTATTCGCTTTGGCTCCTGACTCGGCTCGTCTTACTACCAGCTCTGATTTTGACTCCTGGCTTGTTATTTGACTTGTGGACTTTTTATTATTTTTTTTGTTATTAATAAAGGTGTGATTATTTTTGCACTTCTCGTCTCAGTCTGATTCCTGGCACCCTGACATTACGCAAAGGCCATGAATCCTGATGGTGCTAATAATGCACCTTTACCTGCCATCATTTCCAAGATGGATGAACAGGATCACCGCTTGGATCAATTTGCACTAGCCCTGCAATCCCTGCTTACTCACACTGCACATTTGGACCAAAGTGTCCCACAGGTTATGGCAGCTCCTGTTTCCGCTGCTGCACCTAGTCCTACCAGGAGCATGTCCGGTTCTGTACCTCTACCTGAGCGATATGGAGGCGATCCTATTCAGTGCAGAGGGTTTTTGAACCAGGTGGGCATTTACTTTGAGATGTTACCTCAGGCGTTTTCCTCTGTCAGAGCTAAGGTGGGATTTCTCATCTCGTTACTCTCTGACACAGCTCTTGCCTGGGCTAATCCCTTTTGGGAGACTAATAAACCTGTGATTTCAAATTACCCTGAATTTGTGGCCTCCTTTCGAAGAGTATTTGATGTTCCGGCTCGCTCCTCCTCTGCTGCTAAATGACTCATGTGCTATTGAGTTCTGTACGCTTGCCGCAGAGGTTGGTTGGAACAATGAAGCCCTTGTTGCCGCTTCTTTCAAGGGCTCTCTGATGCGATTAAAGATGAAGTTGCTGCCAGAGATTTACCAGAGGATCTCGAGGCATTGGTGTCTTTTTTTATCATAATTGACATCAGACTCAGAGAGAGGCCCTCTTTCAAGGAGCGCTTGCGGAAGCCTCCTGTTCCGTTGTCTCCTAAGTGTTCGTTCCCACCCATGCCTCCCTCTCCTCCCATGCCTCCTGGTCCCGAGTCACCAGGTACTGCTAAGCCGATGCAGTTGGGATTCACGTGTCTCTCCGCGACGGAGAGGGCCTTTAGGAGGAGGGAGGGGCTCTGCCTCTATTGAGGGTTACAGGGCCACCTTTTGAAGTCTTGTCCTACACGGCCGGGAAACGCTCATACCTAAGGTCCTGTCGGGGGCAGACCTCGGGTGGTTTATCCTCGTCCCCGGAACCGCTTAAGGAGAAACCTTTGGTCACGGTTGTCCTTTCCTGGGTGGACTCCTCCATAGTCACCCGGGCATTTGTTGAGCGGGCATTATGAGTATCTTGTAATGCCCTTTGGCCTATGTAATGCTCCTGCTGTTTTCCAGGAATTTATTAATGATGTCCTACGAGATATGTTGCAACAGTGTGTTGTGGTGTACTTAGACGACATCCTCATACACTCACCCACACTTGAGGCTCATTGTTCTGATGTTACACGGGTTTGTCAGATACTACGTGAGAACGGCCTGTTTTGTAAACTCGAGAAATGTGAGTTCCATCAGACTCAAGTAACCTTCCTAGGTTATGTTATCTCCGTTGCAGGGTTCTCCATGGATCCTGATAAGTTATCTGCAGTTCTGCAGTGGCCTCGCCCAGTTGGTCTTCGGTCTATTTAACGTTTTTTGGGGTTCGCCAATTACTATAGAAAGTTTATTAAAAACTTTTCTTCCTTGGTCAAACCTATCACAGACATGACCTGTAAAGAGAATGATCCACTCCATTGGTCACCTACTGCCATTAGGGCCTTTGATAGTCTTAAGACTGCCTTTCCAGTTCTGGCTCATCCTAACCCTGTCCTGCCTTTCGTTCTTGAGGTTGATGCGTCTGAGACTGGAGTAGGTGCCCTGTTGTCTCAACGTCCTACGTCTGACGGTTCCTTGCATCCGTGTGGTTTCTTCTCTAAGAAATTGTCTCCGGCAGAGTGCAATTATGAAATTGGCGACAGGGAATTACTGGCCATCATTTTGGCACTCAAGGAATGGAGGCATCTTCTCGAGGGTACTAGCGTGCCAGTGCTCATTCTTACTGACCACAAGAATTTAACTTATCTATCTGAAGCAAAACGTTTGTCGCACCGACAGGCCAGATGGGCGCTATTTTTGTCTCAGTTTAGTTATGTGGTCTCCTACCTGCCTAGTAGTAAAAATGTTAGGGCTTATGCCCTCTCTCAACATTTTTCGCCTCTGTCCAAGGAGGAGTCTGTACCTACTCCTGTTATACCTGCTGACCATATTTTAGCTACCATACGTACTAATTTGACTTCTCCCTTGGGGGAGGAGATCCTGGCTGCAAACCAATGTACCTCCTGAGAAACCTAGTCGTAAGTGTTTTGTTCCTGAGAATCTTCAAACTAAACTTTTGCACACTTACCACTATCTTAAAGCCGCAGGTCACCCAGGCAAGAACCAAATTATTTGGTCTGTCACTCGACAATTCTGGTGGCCAAGTCTTCGTTCTCATGTTGCTGCGTATGTTGCCTCCTGCTCAGTTTGTGCACAGAATAAGACTCCTTGACGTCTTCCTGTGGGTCTTCTTCAACCTATTTCTAATGTCGAGCGTCCTTGGACACATCTTTCCATGGACTTCATTGTCAAGCTCCCTGTTTCCAATGGCAATACTGTTATCCTTATGGTGGTTGACCGTTTTTCTAAAATGTCACATTGCATTCCCTTGATGAAGTTGCCTACCGCTCAGGAGCTTGCTTCAATTTTTGCCCGGGAGGTCTTCCTTTTACATGGGTTACCCAAGCAGATAGTGTCAGACCGGGGTAGTCAGTTTGTCTCCAGATTTTGGCGTTCCTTTTGTGCTCAAATGGGGATCCAGCTTTCCTTCTCCTCTGCATATCACCCTCAATCCAATGGGGCTGCGGAACGGTCTAATCAAGCTCTGGAACAGTTCCTCCGTTGCTATGTCTCAGATCACCACAATAATTGGTCTGAACTGTTACCTTGGGCAGAGTTTGCTCGTAATAGTGCTATGAATGCTTCCTCCAAGTTATCCCCGTTCATGGCAAATTATGGATTTCAACCATCCTTGTTGCCCGATTCATTCATGTCTCAGGGTATTCCGGCTTTGGAGGAGCATCTCCGTTCCATATGGGTGCAGATTCAGGATTGCCTTCATCGTTCTATGCAGCGCCAAAAGTTCCAGGCTGATCATAGGCGTCTGCCCGCGCCTTCCTACCAGGTTGGTGAGAGAGTTTGGCTGTCCTCCCGCAACTTAAACCTTCGTGTGCCTTCCAATAAACTGGCTCCCCGTTATGTTGGTCCTTTTCGAATACTCGGACGGGTCAATCCTGTGACCTACGCTCTTGACCTTCCTCCTGCAATGCGCATCTCCAATGTTTTTCATGTCTCCCTCTTGAAACCATTGGTTTGTAATCTGTTTACCACTGTGTTGCCTCGTCTCCGTCCTATCTTTGTTGACAACCATGAGGAGTATGAGGTCAGCAGCATTATTGACTCTCGTATGTCCAGGGGCCGTGTACAGTATTTGGTTCACTGGAGGGGCTACGGTCTGTAGGAGCGTTCTTATGTTCCCTCCTCTGATGTTCATGCTCCCTCCCTCCTCCGTGCCTTCCATGCCCGTTTCCCCAATAAGCCTTTTGTCATCCCGCGGGGGAGGGGTCATTGAGGGGAGGGTACTGTCAGGGTTTTTTCCCTGTTTTGTTTGCCATGTGCTGCAGGCAGCCATTTTACTCACCTCTCTTGCTGACTATGGTGCATTGTGGGGGATGCTGCTCATTTCCTGCACTTCCTTTTTTGGCCAGACTGGTGTGCATCATCTGTGTGAGACAGGATGCAGTCTCAGAATTGTGATGTCATCACTTATTATTTAATGGGCCTCTGTTCAGTATGCTTTGCCTTTGCGTTGTCTCAGACCTGTTTGTGAGAGTTCATGTGTATTACCTGGCTGTCTGACGTCCTTCCTGGTTCCTGATCCCTGGCTTGTTCCTGACTCTGCTGTTTTCCTTGTTCCTGATTCCGGCTCGTCTGACTATTCGCTTTGGCTCCTGACTCGGCTCGTATGACTACCAGCTCTGGTTTTGTCTCCTGCCTTGTTATTTGACTTGTGGACTTTTTATTATTTTTTTTGTTATTAATAAAGGTGTGATTATTTTTGCACTTCTCGTCTCAGTCTGATTCCTGGCACCCTGACAGGAGCTGAGCATTGATTGGCCCTCGGAGCTGAACATATCATTGGTTATTTGGGAAACGCCTTCCTTAGCAGCAAAATATCTTTTGGTTATAATATAATTTTTTAACTATAGGTGGCAGCAGATAACCGGAAATGCAGTCTCACTATCAATACTGCTACAGTTAATATCTAAAAGAAAATGTTTATCAAATACACTATACAATTTCCAGCATCAACAAATCACATGATCAATACACATGGGACTATATAGTGCTATTTTGTCTCATTATTTCAATACTAAACATGTTATATTTCTTATAATATTTTAGAAGATGCCGCTAAAGTTGCATTTTTATGAGGGACTAGTACTATCAATCAATAAAATATATATGTCTATCTGACTTATTCTGTATATCAGTTCATTTGATATAGTGGTACATATTTCATTTCTTAGTCACATCTTATATCATAGAATATACATTAGCATTATAGTTATTTATTAATACATGTCTCAACAGTGCCCAAGACATGGGCTTAAAATCTATGATACTTCTATATGTCAACTCATAGCATCTTATTTAGAACCCTCATCTTCACATCAGTTCTTCCCTGTAATGTTCATTAGATTTCTGGAGAATAAAGAAAAATGTATTTATCTTGAAATAAACTAGTTAAAGGGACACTGAACCCAATTTTTTTCTTTCGTGATTCAGATAGAGCATGGAATTTTAAGCAACTTTCTAATTTACTCCTATTATCAAATTTTCTTCATTCTCTTGGTATCTTTATTTGAAATGCAAGAATGTAAGTTTAGATGCCGGCCCATTTTTGGTGAACAACCTGGGTTGTTCTTGCTGATTGGTGGATAAATTCATCCACCAATAAAAAAGTGCTATCCAGAGTTCTGAACTAATAAAAAGCTTAGATGCTTATCTTTTTCAAATAAAGATAGCAAGAGAATGAAGAAAAATTGATAAGAGGAGTAAATTATAAAGTTGCTTAAAATTGCATGCTCTTTCTGAATCGCGAAAGGAAAAATTTTTGTTCAGTGTCCCTTTAAACATTTTTAATTGACTACATAGCTACTTATTAAATTCAGCAAATACTTATCTAATATGTTATTGTCAGGCATCTCTTCTCAGATCCACAAATATAAATTTTTATACAATACTGAGGTATACCTTAACTGACAATTAAACAAACATAAGTTGTACTTTAAAATTTATTTCAAAGTTCCAATGCAACATGTGTTTCTGCTAGCCAGCATGATGTGTCTTTGAGGTTCAGGGGCAATTAACAGGCATGTGCTAATTACTACATTCTCAAAATTTCTGTTTGCTTATCTGACTTTATGTACAGAATCATGTCTCCACTACCCCAGGATGCATCCTGACTTGGGTAATTACCAGGCCCATGTTTACTCTCTGTGGAGCTATGAGCTTCAAATAATTAATTAGTGATCTATCTTCACTAATTGAACAATTGTATCATCTCTTTTGTTCTCAACTTGTCTTAAGCAGTGAGGGGGAAGGGGCTATAGTGAGTTGAATTCATATCAAATTAGATATTAGCCAAAAATGAAATATTAGATTATGTGATACATCTGTAGTTTATTTAATGTTACTTCACAGGTACCCTGACATAATTCCCCATTCCAATTTTAAATAGATGTAGGACACATGTATTTTAATTGGCTTAAAGTCAGTGGTACTTGGTGAGTGTATTGACAGTATGCATCATAGACAGTCAGAAATTCTACGAAGAGAGTCCATTATTTTTCGATCCTCACATTTATGCTCGTTAGTTAGTAGGATTTGCTTTAGTCTTTCTAGTTGCACCTGTATCTATCCCTTTCCACCATCTGGATATACCATATGTATGGACTCATGCCCCTTCTGGATATGAGTCTAAATTGGTATTATTATTAGATCTATGTGATCAATTATATTCACACTACATACAATTAGTACAAATATACAGACCATTTCATATTGTCATACATTAGCCCCTTCCCTAGGTCTAGCTAGCTACTAGGTTAAATAGAGTAAATGACACATTTAAAGTGATATACATCACTTACACTTAGCAACATATGTTTTTTATTCTAACACATTATATAATCTATCTTTTAAGTTGCCTTTAGCACTAAAGTGACACATACAATTACACTTAGCAACACATAGTATATTATTAAATAAGCACAACAAAAGGAACACAGTAATATTATTGTGTAGAATCTCTTACATTGTCATAAATGAGACACATTAGAATAAACTCACATAGTGGGTAACATTAAAATAGTCACAATCTATAAAACTGATTGCAGAATTGTCTATTTTTATTTATATTTACATACACTGTATAGTCACGGTTACACTAACACTAAGTTTTGATTATACTGGAATTTATCAGTATATATTATTAATTAGATGACACACATTAATAAACAATATCAGAGGATACATACACAGATTCATGGTTATATTTATACAAAGGGGTTATTTATATGAACTGGAATACAGGTTATCTCTTTTTCTGCACACTTAAAAAGTTTACACTAAGGGTTGATTATACTGGATTTGATTAGTATATATGATGAGTATAGATGGTACGCATTAATATACAGTATCAGAGGATACATATACAGATTTTTGGTTATATATACACAAATGTTTGTTTTTTGTTTAAGCAGTGTTCATTAGTGATATTTTCACAGAAGAATAGAGTCCCAGGGATTGGTTACCTATTAAAACAGTCTGCCCAATCACAAACAATTGTTAAAATGAGAACTTGTCCATGATTGGTAGATACGACCTGCTCAGAGAGTGTAGTCTGTGAGGATTGGCTACTAGTCATTAACTATATAAAAGATATTTCATTAAAAGTGCCCCAAAAATATATAATCCAGTACAGATTAGTTTTAATGAGAACGACTATAAAACTATAGGGGTTCTTAATGAATTGCAACATAATGACACAGATGTAAACCCCATGTCCTCAGAGGATCAAGATTTGGGAGATCTTTCTATTCATGAACCAAAGGACACAATTGAGCATAGTAACTTAAAGAGAAAATCGAGCTTATACCCCTATTCGGCCCAGGGTGAATACATTAGCACCTTTAATAGACTAGTCTGTAGTGATCTAAAAAAACTATGGGAAACTAAAGACAAAACTTGGGTAACCAAATATAATGATAATCTTTCCACACAGGAAAGAAATACTCTAAAATTGCTTCAAAAAAATAATAATATCATAATAAGAGCAGCGGACAAGGGGGGAGGAGTCGTCGTACAAAACAGATGCGACTACCTCCAGGAGGCTAGTAATATTCTTAGTGATACCCAAACTTACAAAAAATTATATTTTGATCCCACTCAAAAATATAAAAAAGAACTTCTTTCTATCTTGAAGGATGCAAAAAACAATGATATTTTAAACAATGATGAATTTAATTATTTAATGGAACTGCATCCATCAATACCCACTTTTTATCACTTGCCTAAGGTGCATAAAACCTTAGTAGCACCTCCAGGTAGGCCGATCATATCGGGTATAGGTTCCCTCACCAACAATCTTTCGGTCTACATTGATCACTACCTTCAACCCCTAGTTAAATCAACTAAGGCCTACCTGAGAGATACCCTACACACCATCAACATTTTTGAGGGATTTGAGTGGCAAGATGACTATATGTGGATAACATGTGACGTGTCCTCCTTGTATACTTGCATCCCTCATGACTCAGGAGTCAAGGCGGTACAGGAGACACTACATAACGCTGATTTTGCTCAAAAACATTTAGACTTTATCCTAATGGGTATTAGATTCATATTGAATCATAATTATTTTGTTTTTGAAAAACAATTTTATTGTCAGATACAGGGGACTGCGATGGGGACTACATTTGCCCCATCGTATGCCAATATTTACATGGATAATTTTGAATCTAAGTACATTTGGGCCAACAATCCCCACAGCAGTAATCTGATCAAGTACCATCGGTATATAGATGATATCGTGATGATTTGGAGGGGGTCAGAAACTAGCTGTGGGGAATTGTTGAACCACATGAACAATAATGATTACAATTTAAAATTTACTTCTAAAATAGACAAACAAAAAGTGGAATTCCTAGACTTAGTGTTGTTTGTGGATGAGAATAAGAAAATAGCAGTCTCCAATTATCGTAAACCCACAGATAAAAATGGGTTTTTGAACGCAAAAAGCGGCCACCTACCAAGGTGGAAAACCAATATCCCGTTAGGTCAGTACCAGCGGATTAAAAGGAACTGCACCAAAGACACTGACTACTATAGAGAGGAAGCAATTTTGGATAACAGGTTCAAGGAGAAAGGCTATGATCCGAAAGACTTACAAAAAGCAAAAGACAGGGTCAGAATCATGGATAGGACAAGCATTTTACAACCTAAAGATACAGCTACACAGAATAAGAGCAATCCAAATAGGGAAGTCAGATTTGTCACCACATACAATCAAGGCAGCAGAGACATTCAAAATGTTTTAAAAAAACATTGGGGAATACTAAAAGCAGATCCTATCTTAGGAGCTACCCTATATGAAACCCCTTTAGTGACTTTCAGGAAGAATAGAGATCTGAAAAATATTCTAGCTCCCACCAAATTACGTAATGCCACGAGAGACAAAATCGCTCCAACAACCTGGCTAGAACAAAAACCAGGAACATTTAGATGTGGGGTGAGTAGGTGTGGAATGTGTAGTCACATCAAAACAGGCAATTCCTTTACAAATTATAATGGATCTAAATCATTTACAATGAAATATAAAAGCAATTGCGGCACCAACTATGCCGTTTATCTTCTCAGTTGTAAATGCAACCTTATTTATATTGGTAGAACAAAAAGGAACGTACGCACCAGACTCAGTGAGCATGTCAATAACATAAAGATAGGTATGACTACACATAGTGTATCAGAACATTTTAGGCTGTACCATAACAAAGACCCTAGTTCTTTGAAAATACAAATAATAGACTGGATTCCAGTAAACAAATATCCTAATAGACTCCTCACATTGAGACGCAGGGAGTCATATTGGATTTACCAACTTGACTCTATGCAGCCTCACGGTCTTAACGTGGATTTAGACTTACAAGCTTTTATGTGACATCTAACTTTAACTTTAATTTTTAACAACAACAGGGAGCTGTGAACGGAAATAACTTCAATCCTTTGTTAGACACATCTTATGGTACACACAGCCTTCATTTAGGGAATGGAGGAATCAAAAAAATGTTTTTATTTGGTACCACATATTTGCAAGAGGTTTCATGTACACTTAGCATTTGAGTGATGGACTCATATATATATATATATATATATACATGTAAGTGTGTTTTTCATTTCAACTTCTTTATTCCAATTTTTATTCCAATTTTATTTCAATTGTAATTTTTAGGGTAAATGTATATTCTTGTATCATTAGGTAATTTTTACGTACCTGCTTTAGGCTTTTTTAGAAATGTCTCTATTAAGAACTTTTTAAAGGGATTATATTGATATAATTGGTAACATAGATTTTGTATGTTCTGCTGGGAGTTAGCTTGTGCAATAGTTGTCACTATTAGGATTTTGTTAAACTGATATTGGACTCAGCCTTTCAAATTAATTATGCACACACAGCAGGATTAATGATTGGCTGGGATCCTTTTTTCCAATCACAGTGGCTCTTTTTTAAAGCTGGTTTGAGCCCTGTGTTGCATTCAGCTCATTTTTATTATACTCTTGAAAAAGTCTGAGCGAACTCAGACGAAACGTACGTAGAGTTTTTTATTATACCACCAGGAGCAATTTTAGTTCCAGCACCTCTCACCCAGACTTGGTATTATCCGACTGAGATGTTCGTGCCTGGGCTGTGAATTCTATTACCTAACTGGAGGGATTATTTTAAACCCATATTGCTGTTTTATCTTCTAAACGTTTGTAAGTATGTATTGTGTACTTGCACTTATGTCCTAATAAATTATTCTACACTTGAATTGGGCTGCGCCTGTCTTCTACTCTGTCCTAGTTCCTGTTCCTGATTGGGTGTCACCTGAGAGCACACACCTTCCACTACGGGCAGCAGCACACCCGGATCTGAATAACAGAGGTTACGGGATCATCAGCTTGTTTTTCTACAACAGCCAGTCTGTGGATCTTCACCATTAACTAAGATTAATATAACCGGCTTTTCAATTCTCAGTATTTACCCCTCACCATCTACAAGTTATTGTGACCAACTACCAGGACCTAAGCGCCGATACCGGTAAACTGTCTTTTTCATGCTCGTTAGTTAGTAGGATTTGCTTTAGTCTTTCTAGTTGCACCTGTATCTATCCCTTTCCACCATCTGGATATACCATATGTATGGACTCATGCCCCTTCTGGATATGAGTCTAAATTGGTATTATTATTAGATCTATGTGATCAATTATATTCACACTACATACAATTAGTACAAATATACAGACCATTTCATATTGTCATACATTAGCCCCTTCCCTAGGTCTAGCTAGCTACTAGGTTAAATAGAGTAAATGACACATTTAAAGTGATATACATCACTTACACTTAGCAACATATGTTTTTTATTCTAACACATTATATAATCTATCTTTTAAGTTGCCTTTAGCACTAAAGTGACACATACAATTACACTTAGCAACACATAGTATATTATTAAATAAGCACAACAAAAGGAACACAGTAATATTATTGTGTAGAATCTCTTACATTGTCATAAATGAGACACATTAGAATAAACTCACATAGTGGGTAACATTAAAATAGTCACAATCTATAAAACTGATTGCAGAATTGTCTATTTTTATTTATATTTACATACACTGTATAGTCACGGTTACACTAACACTAAGTTTTGATTATACTGGAATTTATCAGTATATATTATTAATTAGATGACACACATTAATAAACAATATCAGAGGATACATACACAGATTCATGGTTATATTTATACAAAGGGGTTATTTATATGAACTGGAATACAGGTTATCTCTTTTTCTGCACACTTAAAAAGTTTACACTAAGGGTTGATTATACTGGATTTGATTAGTATATATGATGAGTATAGATGGTACGCATTAATATACAGTATCAGAGGATACATATACAGATTTTTGGTTATATATACACAAATGTTTGTTTTTTGTTTAAGCAGTGTTCATTAGTGATATTTTCACAGAAGAATAGAGTCCCAGGGATTGGTTACCTATTAAAACAGTCTGCCCAATCACAAACAATTGTTAAAATGAGAACTTGTCCATGATTGGTAGATACGACCTGCTCAGAGAGTGTAGTCTGTGAGGATTGGCTACTAGTCATTAACTATAGAAGTATAGCAGGAAGTAAAAGGTTTTGGTTACCTATTAAAACGGTCTGCCCAATCACAAACAATTGTTAAAATGAGAACTCGTCCATGATTGGCAGATACAACATGTTCAGAGAGTGTAGTTTGTGAGGATTGGCTACTAGTCATTAACTATAGAAGTATAGCAGGAAGTATAAGTTGTTTTTTTTTGTTTGTATGTAGAATACATGCAATTGATCAATGCTTATTTAGAGAGATATAATGGAAGATCTGAATCCTGCATTATGTACATCATTAAGGTAAAAAACAAATCCTTTTTGTTTTATAAATAATTTTATAAAATGGAATTAAAATCATAACAAACAATTATGGTACATGAAAAGGAAGTGAGCTTAAAACGAATTTAAAATTAATGATGATTGTTTAAAATGAAACAATTTTATTGAAATACAAAACACTCAGTCAATATAGGACACCTAACTGATAGGTACTTTTTAATAAAAACAACAATATAGAAAAATGGGGAATGTAGCTGTGTTAACAGAGAAATTCATTATGGTGGAGATATGGGCCCATAGTTATCAAGCCGTCAACCTCAAATACGCTGGAATTCCGCAGCGTATTTGTGGCAAGGCTGATTCGCCTTAGTTATCAAGCCCTACACACCAGCAAAAGTAGAATTTTGTGACGTAAGCTTCGATCCGCCGGACTCAGTCCGACACAGATCCATTCTTACGTCACTCCAGATGTTCCGCACACAAGTTCGGCACAATCTTACTACTTTTGCTAGTTATCAAAAAACTAGCAGGTACGCTCGGCACTTTTCTGGCCCAGCGTACCTGGTTTTCAATCCGCCACCCTGGAGCCGGCGGATCCCATAGGAATCAATGGGAGTCTGACCATAGCAAAAGCTCATGTTCGCTGCTGCCCGACATCCCATTGATTCCTATGAGAGATGTCTGCACCTAACACCCTAACATGTACCCCGAGTCTAAACACCCCTAATCTGTCCCCCCCTACACCGTCGCAACTAAATAAATGTATTACCCCCTAAACCGCCGCTCCCGGAGCCCACCGCCACTATAATAAACTGATTAACCCCTAAACCGCCGCTCCTAGACCCCGCCGCAACTATAATAAATATGTTAACCCCTAAACCGCCGCTCCCGGACCCCGTTGCCACTATAATAAAATTATTAACCCCTAAACCTAAGTCTAGGGGTTATTTTATTAGGGGGCTTAGATTAGGTGTAAGTATCTTAAAATTGTTGTAATATTTTTTAAATGTTTGTAACTTATTTTTTTTATTTTTTGTAACTTAGTTTTTTTTATTTTTTGTACTTTAGTTAGTTTATTTAATTGTATTTAATTGTAGTTATTTGTAGGTAATTTATTTAATTAATTTAATTATAGTGTAGTGTTAGGTTTAATTGTAACTTAGGTTAGGATTTATTTTACAGGTAATTTTGTATTTCTTTTAGCTAGGTAGTTATTAAATAGTTAATAACTATTTACTGACTATTCTAACTAGCTAAAATAAATACAAAGTTACCTGTAAAATCAATATAAATCCTAAAATAGCTACAATGTAATTATTAATTACATTGTAGCTATCTTAGGTTTTATTTTACAGGTAAGTATTTAGTTTTAAATAGGAATAATTAATTTAATGATAGTGTAGTGTTAGTTGTAATTGTAACTTAGGTTAGTTTTTATTTTACAGGTAAATTTCTCTATATTTTAACTAGGTAGCTATTAAATAGTTATTAACTATTTAATAGGTATTGTACCTAGTTAAAATAAATTGAAATTTGCTTGTAAAATAAAAATAAATCCTAAAATAGCTACAATATAATTATTATTTATATTGTAGCTATATTAGGGTTTATTTTATAGGTAAGTATTTATTTTTAAATAGGATTAATTTAGTTAATAAGAGTTATAATATTTAGATGTATTTAATTAATATTTAAGTTAGGGGGGTGTTAGGGTTAGACTTAGGTTTAGGGGTTAATAATTTTATTATAGTTACGGCGGTGTAGGGGGGGCAGGATAGTTGTTAATAAATTTATTATAGGTGGCAACGGTGTAGGGGGGGCAGATTAGGGGTTAATACGTTTAATATAGGTGGTGGCGGGGTCCGGGAGCGGCGGTTTAGGGGTTAAACAATTTATTTAGTTGCGGCGGGGTACGGGATCGGCAGGATAGGGGTTAATAAATTTATTATAGGTGGCAGCGGTATGGGGGGGCAGGATAGTGGTTAATAGGTATTATGTAGGTGGCGGCGGGGTCCGGGAGCGGCGGTTTAGGGGTTAATCAGTTTATTAGAGTGGCGGTGGGCTCCGGGAGCGGCGGTTTAGGGGTTAATACATTTATAAGAGTTGCGGCGGGGTCTAGGAGCGGCGGTTTAGGGGTTAATAACTTTATTTAGTTGCAAGGGGCTCCGGGGGCGCCGATATAGGGGGTAGAACAGTGTAGTTTAGTGTGGGTGCTTAGTGACAGCTTGTCAATAAAGTTGTAAAAAAGCCGAAACGCAGCGAGATCGGATGAGTGATAACTATCACAGTCCGCTGCTCATCGCCCCGTACTTGGTGCGCGGCTTTTTGACAGCTTTATTGATAACTTTGGCGAGATTTTTCAGGACCGCGGCGGCGATGGTATGCGAGCGTATTGGGGCCGGCGATGGCAGGTAAGTAGACACGTTGATAACTAGAGGCCATGGTTGCAACTTAAAGTTTGACTAACTAACAGGATGAGGATGATGTATTTGAATATTCTAAACACAATGCTTTATGTATAAGAATAATATGTTTTGTTTGTTTGGATTAATGCATAACATGTGTCTTATGGACACGCCCATTGTGGGTGTTGTTCTTTAATCAATTGTGTATTGGTAGCATAAAGGTTTAAATAGCAGGATAGAGGTAAGGTGTATACATGCCTGAGGAAACGGCCCTTCAGTGCCGAGAAACGCGTTGCATTAGAGGGGATTATCCCCTTGAACACTACTACTTGTTATTATATTCTTTTAATATTTTAATTTTTTATTTCAATTTTTGTTTTCAATCTTTTAATAAAAATGTTTTTTACTATAACACAAGTATAGTGGTTTCTACCTTACCTCTCATTTCCCAATATTGGGCTGTTTGTGCATTTATCCTGTTTTTGGACCATATCGTTTGTAACACCTGGAGTGGGTGAGCTGATATGCCCTAACCTAAAATTATCAGTCTGCATCTACCAGCACATAGGTGTGCTATTGGACATTGTGAGTATCCATTAGGCATAATTATCTCCATTGTTCCATCTATTTGGTTGATCTGCACATGTGGTTTCCTTTGTTGTCTTAACTCTCCATTACAGACACACCTGGCGGGGATATCCTGGAGTGGGTGTACTGACATACCATATTATGTCAGTCTGCTTCCATTAGCACATTGGGGTTCTTATTTTAAATGTGACTACCAATTTGGTTAGAGTGCATAAACTTTGGCTTTTGTGATTTGGTGATTCTACACATGAGGCACCCCTCTCTTTCTTCTATTTTACAGTTTTTCCAGTATTTTCTGTTAAGAGGAGTGCAGCCATCATTCACACTGAGGACATACCTGATTTTTTGCAATATCATAGTGACTTTCAACATGAGACTTTGATATAATTGTATGTTAATAGGTACAAGTGCCATATATTGAATGAGCTGTGTATGTTGTTTTTTGAAGTTGTGCAGTGTATATAGAGTGTATGCGCCCTCTCTTGTCTTTGATATTTTTGCTCATTAGTTAGGCATCTTTAAACTTCATTCTCCCTCTATGACTTGTAGTTGGGATCTAGGATGGCATGCTTGCAACTAATTAATATGGACCCATTTGTCTATAAAAGTATCATTTTTAGGTATCCTAATTTTATAGGTAACTGGAGATATTTTGTCAGTAATGAAAAAAGGACCCTTCCATGATGGAAGAAATTTCTTCTCCTTAACCTGATCTCTTCCAAAATTATAAAGATAAACTTTATCATTTATTTCATATTCTTTTTTGGACGTTTTGAGATCATAATAGGTTTTAGCAGCAGTTGCAGAATTTTCTATGTTCCTTTGAGCAAATGCAAAGGCATATTGAAGTTCTCCACATATTGATGCGTATTGGCAGCATTTATCAAGTTCTGGTCTGATGTACGGTGCAATAGATGTTGTGGTAGAACCATTCTTCTACCAGTCATAAATTCAAAAGGTGACATTTTAGTAGCACTACTTGGAGTTGCTCTTAATGCCATTAGGACTAGAGGTAATTTTACATCCCAGTCTTTACCTGTTTCACTCACAAACTTTTTGAGGATTTTCACAATGGACTGGTTGTAACGCTCTACACCACTACTAGAGGCAGCTCTATATGCAATATGGAGCTTTCTTTTGACCCCTAGTATTTTCCACATTTTGGTCATCACTTCGCTAGTGAAGTGGGTCCCCCGATCGGATTTGATTCGCTGGGGTAAACCAAATCTGGAAAACACGTGGTTGATGAGCAATGTTGTGCATGTTTTAGCACTATTATTAGGTGCACTGATGCACTCTACCCATTTGGTGAATAGGCATGTCACTGTTAACATGTATTTGTTACCTCTAGATGACCTAGTTACTGGACCAATAAAATCAATTTGGATAGCTGACCATGGTATTACAATCCCCCTTTTCTGCAGTGGCGCTCTATGCGTTGGCGCAGTGGATTGGAATTGTGGACAGATTAAACAACCTTGACAGTAGGTTTGAACATCCTTCAACATATGCGGCCAAAAGGCATAATCATATGTTAATTTGGCGCCACGATAACCAGATGTGGGAGCATCATGGCCATGTTGAAGCATGAGACCTTTGAACTGGGTAGGTACCACCCATTGCAGGATGCCGATTTTGGAGGTTCTAATTAACAAACCATACTGTAACTTGAATTGTGATCTGGACTTCATTAAGATTCTAAGAACTTCCTTGCCAATACCGTCCTCTTTTGAGATGGGGTTGCTTTCAAAATCTTCTATGTGTTTATAGAAGATACCTATAATGGGGTCTTCCTTTTGACTAGTGATCAGGTCCTCACTAGGAGAATCCTGACTCCATTGTACCAGGTTAGGCTCACTTTGTTGTTTAGCCTGGTTTCTGGTAATGGCTTCTACCTGAATTGCACCCATTAAGTGGTCAATATTGAGGAGTTCTCCAGTTATGGCTCCTTGTTTGGCTAATGAATCTGCAAGATCATTGCCTTCCTTATCAAGACCTTGAATTCTGGAATGAACTTTGGTCTTCTTCCAGTGTTTGGTTAACCCATTGGAAACCACTAGATTATCAATCTCGCAGAACAACTTGCCATGTTTGACTGGTTTGTTGTTAGTTTTCTGCATGCCATTTCTTTTCCAAGTTGGCAGGTATTCAACAAAACTGTCACGCACATAATTTGAGTCAGTAATGATCACAAATTCATGAATACCTTGTTCAACAGCCATTTCAATGGTTTTTAGAACAGCAGTGAGTTCTGCAACTTGACTGGATCTTGGTCCAATGTTGAAACCTACAGAAATATTTGGGAATCCATTTGCCCAAGTTATACCAATGCCGGCGACTAATCTGCGCTCATTATCAATAGTGGCATAGTAAGAGCAACCATCAACATATACCCAAGGTAATGTTTGACAATGGTCCTCGTATATTTTATATGGGGAAATCAATTGTTCCTCCAGGAAATCATCTAATAACTCTTCCCCATGATCCTTAGCAGTACAGTCGTGGAGCTCAGTGCGACTGGATTCTGTGCGACTGGATTTGCTTTGCTTGTAGCGAATTTCTTGTAAGGAAAGAGTCCAAGCTGTTATGCGGCTATTAGACAAGTTCCCATCTCTTATTCTCTCACTTTGCAGATATAACAAAGGCTGGGGGGTTGTTTCTAAAATAATTTTCTCGCCCTGTATATAGCTGCGGAAATTTTGTAGAGCCCATACAGTAGATGATAGGGCTTTTTCACATTCACTAAATTGTATTTCTATTGGGGATAAAGTTTTGCTCACATAAGCAATGACTTTGCTTAAATTATCATGCTTTTGGTATAAAACAGCACTCATGCTTATATCTGTGTAACCTGTTTCTAAGTAGAAAGAGTTCCCCCTTCAGGGTATGCTAAGCAAGGTGTTTAAATAAGTTTTCTATTCAGCTCTCTTATGGCTGTCTCTTGAACCTCACTCCAGTGCCATTTCACATCCTTCTTTAGAAGAAGTAGCAGTGGTATAGATAATTCTACATAATTATCAATAAATTTGCGAGAATAATTCATCATACCCAGGAATGATCTTAAAGTGATGGTACTTTACAATTTCATATTTACATTGCTATAGGTATATATGATCAAACCGCATTATCCGTTTTTTATATTTATATGTAATTTATCCTCAATTTTCCTAATGTTTTTTAACCTGTTTGCTCCGCATCTCCCCGCCTCGCTCCGCCCCTCTTATATGCCCGTAACACCACTCTATCCTTTGTCCTCTCTCCATCCTCTCTTCACGTCATACTGATTGCTCATTCCCGATATTCTAATTTTTAACGCATGCGCATTGGTTTGCATGACGTCTAGGAAGTAAACATTGACTCGTGACATTCAATGTTTACTTTTTTTAGTGCGAACGAACAATTGGTGTGTAGCGGGTGTGCGAGCGATCTTAGACAAGGTTATTATTTTCTAAATACTATTTCTATTTCTCAATTGTTAAATAAAGATATTAATTGATAAGATCACTTCCTATATATTCGTTATTTATTATCTATTATGTCAATAAAAGTAATCTAAATTGTTTATTCAAAACGTAATACCTATTTACATAAAGTTTTTTATTTCATAAACATTGTAATCAATTTGTAAAGAGAATATTAAAATAATTCTCATTTAGATATCTAATTATAATTATATTTCGATATAATTTACGTCTTCATTCTAATTCAATTGCAAAATTAGGTCTGACATTATATATAAGACATTCAGACAGAAAGAATAATATATATATATATATATATATATATATATATATATGTAATACATGTAATGAAAATGTATTCCAATCTATTAATATATGCAGATGTCTTTGTTCCAAATTCCAATACTTGATTTATTGCAAGATAAAATCATCCATGTTTTGCACGATCAAAAGGATAATCACACAAATCCAGCATGAACTTGTGGGAAAACTGCTGCTGACATGTTTCGCCACTCACGGCGTAATTATAGCATATATATATTTATTTATTTTATATCACACTAAAAAAAATTTGTTGTTTAAATATACATATTTTTAAATAAAATAGATCAATATAACATAGTGCAGTGTTTTTCAACCAGTGTGCCGTGGCACACTAGTGTGCCGTGAGAGATCCTCAGGTGTGCCACGGCAGACTGACAACAGTGTGACATATTTTTTAAACTTTGCTTGTTTTTTACTCCCAGTGCAGGGTTAGTTTGTAGGAGGCATGGCATAACAGCACAATACATACAGTATGTGTGTGTTTGTGTGTATGTGTATATATATATATGCTGTATTAGGCTACAATGTGTGATTTTTTTTAAAATTTTGGGATGGTGGTGTGCCACAGGATTTTTTAATGTAAAAAAGTGTGCCATGGCAAAAAAAAGGTTAAAAATCACTGACATAGTGAATACCCATCAATATCATTTGTAGTCATTAGCTAAATGTATCAATTAGATTAGTATGAATAATATGTTGAATGCATTACAGCTATCTAAAAAATTAATTATTAAAACAAAGGTTTTCGTAAATAAAATATTTTTAACAAACAATTAAAACTCTATATTTGTAAGATGTACTTACTGGCACTGCTCCAAGTAAGGAATGTATCGTATACTAATAGTATACAATACAGGGCTTACTTTAGAGTGCCATGTGAAAAATAACCTAAGACGCATGCATTAAATCGAACGTGCACGCGCAGATTCTTAGACGGATTGAGAGGATGTTGATTGGTTGTTAGGATCGTCGGAAGTGATCGTTAGGGCGCATGCGCAAATAAATTGTACTGCGGAAAGCCTGTCTAGCGACTGGATAGATGATTGGACACAGACATAAAAAAATTAATGTGACGTCACGGTGGGCTGGCGATTTTACGGAACGGATATATTCTTTATTTGTAAATTGTAAGTAAATGGCTATTTCATGTTTTTATTGAAATTTCAAGAGAAAATGTAATAATATTAGATAATACCGATAACATATTCACCCTATACTGAGTTTACCATCCCTTTAATTCCTTTAAGTTAGTTGGGTTCTTAGAATGTATTATAGCTTCCACCTTTTTCTTCTGAGGATTTTAACCCTTCAGAAGTAACGTCACGTCCCAAGAAGTTTACACGAGTACGGCACCATTGGGCTTTTAGTAGGAATAATTTGACACCTGCCCTTTTAAGTTGGCTGAGGACGTGTTTAAGTTCAGTGATGTGTTTTTCAAAGTCTGTGCTTTTGATTAAAACATAATCAACATACGATAAGGTTACCCTTTCCAGTGCATCAGGCATAGCCTTATGCATGAATACTGCAAATTCATGTCCTGAATTTATGTATCCAAACGGGAGCCTTTGGAATGCATACTGGACCTTTTGGAACGAGAATGCAAGCTTATACTGGTCCTCCTCATGTACCTTTATGGTCCAATATCCCTGTGCACAATCAATTGCATTGAATATTTTAGATCCCTGCATCTGTGCTAGGCACTGGTCAATGTATGGCACAGGCCAGCCAGACATGTATACTCGTTTGTTTAGCTGTTTTAAGTCAGCACACAAACGCCACTGTCCATTGGGCTTAAGAACACCTAAAATAGGATTGTTATAAGAGCTGTGCACCTGTCGGATAATAC
The DNA here is from genome assembly GCF_027579735.1 of Bombina bombina. Taxonomy (NCBI): domain Eukaryota; kingdom Metazoa; phylum Chordata; class Amphibia; order Anura; family Bombinatoridae; genus Bombina; species Bombina bombina. Next base: position 930,155,110 of record NC_069500.1, on the reverse strand, counting down.
CCCTTTCTTCCAGATTCCTTATGATTTCTGCAAGAGAATCATATGAGGCTAAGGGAAGTCTGTATTGTTTAATAAAGACAGGTGGTGCATTGGGATCGGTTTGGATTCTTGCAATGTGCAGGTTTGTAGTCCCACAGTTATAAGAATCCCTAGCAAAAATATCCTTGTACTCCATCAGGAGTTCTCGTAGCTGTCGGCGTTCATCATCACTGGAACAGCCATTAGCTAAGGAGATTTGATCTTTGACTATTTGCTGAAATCGTGAAAAGATTCCAGGCTGTCCTATCTTATCGGCTTCTTCCAACCTAGAGGTAAGATCCCCTTGATTATAATTTACATTGCCCCCATGATTCTGGGTATTGGGGTATTCTTGTTCTTTGATCGGCTAATCAAAGACTAGGGAGGCTTCTTCAATTTTACAGATGCCTTCCTTTGAGCTAAAGGGATACATAGACTGAATTGTAAACTATCCCTCTGGCATAGATGCAAAGAACAGTTCTATTAACTGTTCTTCAGTTAAGTATCCTTCAGGTATTAGGCCAATTATTATTATTATTATGGAATCCAAAAGTGTAGTAACTGGATTCTAGAGCATATCCTATGGTAGTTCCCTTGGACAAGGTGATATCCTGTGGGGTCATGTTATGCACAATAACATGTATTGGAATAGTTCCAATATTTACCATAGGAGTATGGGTCATTGTTATACCCAGATTTTGCATTCTATGGGAGATGCATATTAGCGTTTCAGAAGTTTTTACCTGTAAGGATAAGAGGAATTTATCAGCCCCAACATTGTTAGATACCTGCATATTCACAGCATATGGCATTTGCTGGTTTGATTTCAGGGCTGCATTTTCATCCTGAAATACTTCAGGGTCCCCCTTTAACCTGCTCCAGAGGCAAAGGTTAATCAAATCTGTTTGTATGGCATATCTATTTAAGAGATCATTGCCAATGTATATTTGATTATGGGGAGTATTTAAAACTAAAAACAGGTGCTTCGCTGATTTATTACCTAAGGAGATAGTTAATAAACATTTAGCTGTGATGTTATAGCTTTCACACTTGTCATCCAGGTCATGGACCAAGAGATCTTAGGAAGAAAGATATTTAATCACTTTAGGTTCAGCGATCTGCACTAATAAACCTTCGCTTATGTAGCTAGCTTCCTGTTTTAAGTTTAATTTAGCATACTTGGTTTTCCCAAGGTCATGCACTTGCATGGGAATAAATAGAATATCTTTAACTTTCTCAATTTCAGCGAGGAATTGAGAGTGATCTCCTCCTTTAGAGGACTTAGTATCCCCCTTGTGGGGAGATATGGTTAATACTGGCTATAAAATATTAGCTATCTTTCCAGGCAAAATTTTAAAAGTATTACCATCAGAGTCACTTAAAGGAGTCTGATCATCTATTTATAGGATAGTGATTTCAGGTACAGAGTCATTCCTAAAATGAATCTCCACAGCATCTGGCTTCTCTTCCACTACATGACAGTTATGTCCGGTGCGAGGTATGCGGACCGCTCATAATTAATAGGTCTTTCTTCTGTTATGTGTGATCAGTCCACGGGTCATCATTACTTCTGGGATATAACTCCTCCCCAACAGGAAATGCAAGAGGATTCACCCAGCAGAGCTGCATATAGCTCCTCCCCTCTACGTCACTCCCAGTCATTCTCTTGCACCCAACGACTAGATAGGATGTGTGAGAGGACTATGGTGATTATACTTAGTTTTTATAACTTCAATCAAAAGTTTGTTATTTTACAATAGCACCGGAGCGTGTTATTGCCTCTCTGGCAGGGTTTGAAGAAGAATCTACCAGAGTTTTTACTATGATTTTAACCGGAGTAGTTAAGATCATATTGCTGTTTCTCGGCCATCTGAGGGAGGTAAAAGCTTCAGATCAGGGGACAGCGGGCAGATGAATCTGCATTGAGGTATGTAGCAGTTTTTATTTTCTGAATGGAATTGATGAGAAAATCCTGCCATACCGTTATAATGACATGTATGTATACTCTACACTTCAGTATTCTGGGGATGGTATTTCACTGGAATTACTCTGTTAAAAGTACATTAAACCTTTTAATAGGTATTTATTATGTTAAACGTTTTTGCTGGAATGTAGAATCGTTTGCATTTCATGAGGTACTGAGTGAATAAATGTTTGGGCATTATTTTTCCACTTGGCAGTTGCTCTGTAATTTTTATGCTTCAAATTTAATTATTGTTACTTTACTAATGGGAACAAACCTTTGCTAAAAGTTGTGTTGTTTTTAAGGATTGATGCTATAACTGTTTTTTCAGTTCATTATTTCAACTGTCATTTAATCGTTTAGTGCTTCTTTGAGGCACAGTACGTTTTTGTTAAATAAGATTGTAACCAAGTTGCAAGTTTATTGCTAGTGTGTTAAACATGTCTGATTCAGAGGAAGATACCTGTGTCATTTGTTCCAATGCCAAGGTGGAGCCCAATAGAAATTTATGTACTAACTGTATTGATGCTACTTTAAATAAAAGCCAATCTGTACAAATTGAACAAATTTCACCAAACAGCGAGGGGAGAGTTATGCCGACTAACTCGCCTCACGTGTCAGTACCTGCATCTCCCGCCCGGGAGGTGCGTGATATTGTGGCGCCTAGTACATCTGGGCGGCCATTACAGATAACATTACAAGATATGGCTACTGTTATGACCGAAGTTTTGGCTAAATTACCAGAACTAAGAGGCAAGCGTGATCACTCTGGGGTGAGAACAGAGTGCGCTGATAATACTAGGGCCATGTCTGATACTGCGTCACAGCTTGCAGAGCATGAGGACGGAGAGCTTCATTCTGTGGGTGACGGTTCTGATCCAAACAGATTGGATTCAGATATTTCAAATTTTAAATTTAAATTGGAGAACCTCCGTGTATTACTAGGGGAGGTTTTAGCGGCTCTTAATGATTGTAACACTGTTGCAATACCAGAGAAATTGTGTAGGTTGGATAAATACTTTGCGGTACCGGCGAGTACTGACGTTTTTCCTATACCTAAGAGACTAACTGAAATTGTTACTAAGGAGTGGGATAGACCCGGTGTGCCGTTCTCACCCCCTCCAATATTTAGAAAGATGTTTCCAATAGACGCCACCACACGGGACTTATGGCAAACGGTCCCTAAGGTGGAGGGAGCAGTTTCTACTTTAGCTAAGCGTACCACTATCCCGGTGGAGGATAGCTGTGCTTTTTCAGATCCAATGGATAAAAAATTAGAGGGTTACCTTAAGAAAATGTTTGTTCAACAGGGTTTTATATTGCAACCCCTTGCATGCATCGCGCCGATTACGGCTGCGGCAGCATTTTGGATTGGGTCTCTGGAAGAGAACCTTAGTTCAGCTACGCTGGACGACATTACGGACAGGTTTAGAGTCCTTAAACTAGCTAATTCATTCATTTCGGAGGCCGTAGTACATTTAACCAAACTTACGGCTAAGAACTCAGGATTCGCCATTCAGGCACGTAGGGCGCTGTGGCTAAAATCCTGGTCAGCTGATGTAACTTCTAAGTCCAAATTACTTAATATACCTTTCAAGGGGCAAACTTTATTTGGGCCCGGTTTGAAAGAAATTATCGCTGACATTACAGGAGGTAAGGGCCACGCCCTGCCTCAAGACAAAGCCAAAGCTAAGGCTAGACAGTCTAATTTTCGTCCCTTTCGGAATTTCAAAGCAGGAGCAGCACCAACTTCCACTGCACCAAAACAGGAAGGAGCTGTTGCTCGTTACAGACAAGGCTGGAAACCTAACCAGTCCTGGAACAAGGGCAAGCAGGCCAGGAAACCTGCTGCTGCCCCAAAGACAGCATGAACCGAGGGCCCCCGATCCGGGACCGGACTCTCTCTCTTCCCCCAGGCTTGGGCAAGAGATGTTCAGGATCCCTGGGCGCTAGAGATCATATCTCAGGGATACCTTCTAGACTTCAAATTCTCTCCCCCAAGAGGGAGATTTCATCTGTCAAGGTTGTCAACAAACCAGATAAAGAAAGAAGCGTTTCTACGCTGTGTACAAGATCTGTTATTAATGGGAGTGATCCATCCGGTTCCGCGGTCGGAACAAGGACAAGGGTTTTACTCAAACCTGTTTGTGGTTCCCAAAAAAGAGGGAACTTTCAGGCCAATCTTGGATTTAAAGATCCTAAACAAATTCCTAAGAGTTCCATCGTTCAAAATGGAAACTATTCGGACAATCTTACCCATGATCCAAAAGGGTCAGTACATGACCACGGTGGATTTAAAGGATGCTTACCTTCACATACCGATTCACAAAGATCATTACCGGTATCTAAGGTTTGCCTTCTTAGACAGGCATTACCAGTTTGTAGCTCTTCCATTCGGATTGGCTACGGCTCCAAGAATCTTCACAAAGGTTCTGGGTGCCCTTCTGGCGGTACTAAGACCGCGAGGAATTTCGGTAGCTCCGTACCTAGACGACATTCTGATACAAGCTTCAAGCTTTCAAACTGCCAAGTCTCATACAGAGTTAGTTCTGGCATTTCTAAGGTCGCATGGATGGAAAGTGAACGAAAAGAAGAGTTCTCTCGTTCCTCTCACAAGAGTTCCATTCTTGGGGACTCTTATAGATTCTGTAGAAATGAAGATTTATCTGACAGAAGACAGATTAACAAAGCTTCTAAATGCATGCCGTGTCCTTCATTCCATTCAACTCCCGTCAGTAGCTCAATGCATGGAGGTGATCGGCTTAATGGTAGCAGCAATGGACATAGTACCCTTTGCACGTCTACATCTCAGACCGCTGCAATTGTGCATGCTGAGTCAGTGGAATGGGGATTACTCAGACTTGTCCCCTACTCTGAATCTGGATCAAGAGACCAGAAACTCTCTTCTATGGTGGCTTTCTCGGCCACATCTGTCCAGGGGGATGCCATTCAGCAGGCCGGACTGGACAATTGTAACAACAGACGCCAGCCTACTAGGTTGGGGCGCTGTCTGGAATTCTCTGAAGGCTCAGGGACAATGGAGTCAGGAGGAAAGTCTCCTGCCAATAAACATTCTGGAATTGAGAGCAGTTCTCAATGCCCTTCTGGCTTGGCCCCAGTTAAAAACTCGGGGGTTCATCAGGTTTCAGTCGGACAACATCACGACTGTAGCTTACATCAACCATCAGGGAGGGACAAGAAGCTCCCTAGCAATGATGGAAGTATCAAAGATAATTCGCTGGGCAGAGTCTCACTCTTGCCACCTGTCAGCAATCCACATCCCGGGAGTGGAGAACTGGGAGGCGGATTTCTTGAGTCGCCAGACTTTTCATCCGGGGGAGTGGGAACTTCATCCGGAGGTCTTTGCCCAAATACTTCGACGTTGGGGCAAACCAGAGATAGATCTCATGGCGTCTCGCCAGAACGCCAAACTTCCTCGCTACGGGTCCAGATCCAGGGATCCGGGAGCGGTTCTGATAGATGCTTTGACAGCACCTTGGAACTTCGGGATGGCTTATGTGTTTCCACCCTTCCCGCTGCTTCCTCGATTGATTGCCAAAATCAAACAGGAGAGAGCATCAGTGATTCTAATAGCGCCTGCATGGCCACGCAGGACTTGGTATGCAGATCTAGTGGACATGTCATCCTGTCCGCCTTGGTCTCTACCTCTAAGACAGGACCTTCTGATACAGGGTCCATTCAAACATCAAAATCTAACTTCTCTGAAGCTGACTGCTTGGAAATTGAACGCTTGATTTTATCAAAACGTGGGTTTTCTGAGTCGGTTATTGATACCCTGATACAGGCTAGGAAGCCTGTTACCAGAAGGATTTACCATAAGATATGGCGTAAATACCTATACTGGTGCGAATCCAAAGGTTACTCCTGGAGTAAGGTTAGGATTCCTAGGATATTGTCCTTTCTACAAGAAGGTTTAGAAAAGGGTTTATCGGCTAGCTCATTAAAGGGACAGATCTCAGCTCTGTCCATCTTGTTACACAGGCGTCTGTCAGAAAATCCAGACGTCCAGGCCTTTTGTCAGGCTTTAGCTAGGATCAAGCCTGTGTTTAAAACTGTTGCTCCGCCATGGAGTTTAAACCTTGTTCTTAACGTTCTACAAGGAGTTCCGTTTGAACCCCTTCATTCCATTGATATAAAGTTGTTATCTTGGAAAGTGTTATTTTTAATGGCTATTTCTTCGGCTCGGAGAGTCTCTGAGTTATCAGCTTTACATTGTGATTCTCCTTATTTGATTTTTCATTCAGATAAGGTAGTTCTGCGTACAAAACCTGGGTTCTTACCTAAGGTAGTCACTAACAGGAACATCAATCAAGAGATCGTGGTGCCTTCCCTGTGCCCGAATCCTTCTTCAAAGAAGGAACGTCTTCTACACAATCTGGATGTAGTTCGTGCCCTCAAGTTCTACTTGCAGGCAATTAAGGATTTTCGACAAACGTCTTCCCTGTTTGTCGTGTACTCTGGTCAGAGGAGAGGTCATAAGGCTTCGGCTACCTCTCTCTCCTTCTGGCTTCGTAGCATAATTCGTTTAACCTATGAGACTGCTGGACAGCAGCCTCCTGAAAGAATTACAGCTCATTCTACTAGAGCTGTGGCTTCCACTTGGGCCTTTAAGAATGAGGCCTCTGTTGAACAGATTTGCAAGGCTGCAACTTGGTCTTCGCTTCATACTTTTTCCAAATTTTACAAATTTGACACTTTTGCTTCTTCGGAGGCTATTTTTGGGAGAAAGGTTCTTCAGGCAGTGGTTCCTTCTGTATAATGAGCCTGCCTATCCCTCCCGTCATCCGTGTACTTTTGCTTTGGTATTGGTATCCCAGAAGTAATGATGACCCGTGGACTGATCACACATAACAGAAGAAAACATAATTTATGCTTACCTGATAAATTCCTTTCTTCTGTTGTGTGATCAGTCCACGGCCCGCCCTGTTTTTTAAGGCAGGTAAATATCTTTTAAATTATACTCCAGTCACCACTTCACCCTTGGTTTCTCCTTTCTCGTTGATTCTTGGTCGAATGACTGGGAGTGACGTAGAGGGGAGGAGCTATATGCAGCTCTGCTGGGTGAATCCTCTTGCATTTCCTGTTGGGGAGGAGTTATATCCCAGAAGTAATGATGACCCGTGGACTGATCACACAACAGAAGAAAGGAATTTATCAGGTAAGCATAAATTATGTTTTTTACTTGTGACCAAATTACATTATTCATGCAATCAATTATGGTGCTTAATCGCTTCAGGAGATCACTACCAATTATCAAACGATCAGTTGGCAAATCCACTATAATGACAGGGTGTCTTATTACCCTGTTCCCCAGTTTTAGCTTTAACCATGCTGTACCGTAGACTTTGAGAGAGTCACCCCCAACAACTATTAGTGAACCATCAAATTCTTTTATTTTAGGTTTGTGAAGTGTTAGCTCATTTAGCTGTGTGTAGTACCTATGGAATAAAATAGTTGCCTGAGATCCAGTATCAATTAATCCCATGATAGGGTTGGAGACTGAATCCTGGAGCTCAGCTAATACATAATATCTCCCTGCAGTTTCTACTATTTCACACATAAAATTAGCATGATTACACATCTGTGGGCTTCGCCACAAGTTACCTGAATCCGCCATGATACCTGTTGCAGAAGAATTTTCATTCTTACCAGTCTTTTCCCCTATAATAGGGTTGACAGGGTTCCTGTGTACTGCATCTGTGGGAATAAGGTTATGAGAAAACTGCAAAGGAAGAGGTTTGTTAGAGCTTCCCGGCTGAGGTTGCTTGTCATCACAGCTAAAACGTCCGTTACTCGGCTGTAGGGAGATAACATGATTAGTACCATTATTGACAATTATCATTTAATTTGGTATCTCTCTCCCCTCTCTCAGGTAATACCACAGTATTTATGACTGTGCCTGTGACCCACTGCTGGCCATTGGCTGTACCCCTAAAAAGGATTATTAGGGTGCTGAGCCATCAGAGCTTGACTCATATTAGTAAATAGTGTACATAATTGACTTACTTGCGTACTGAGTTGGCCCACTTGATTGGACAAGCTATTTTTACCCATGGACCGATTTTTTGATATCCCAGGGTATTGATTCCTGTATCCTTGGGATCCCTCAGAATCATAGCTATTGTTCATATTTTGACGTGGTTGTCTTTGGGGTTCAACTTGTTCAAAATTTATATCCTGGGGGAGCACTATTTACTTGGGGTGTCTGGTTACCCTGAGAGTATTTTTGCCATTTTTGGTATTTATTTTTACGGGGATAACGATGTCTGGGTATGCCCCCCGTTTTGAGTATATTCTCTCTGCACCTCGGTCCGTGATGGGGGAAGGGCAGAGTTAAAACTATGTGGGGAAGGCCTGTTTTCCCTGGCCACCTCCGCATAGGTTTTCTTTTTAGACTCCAAATTGAGGGGGCTAGGTAACACCCTAGTTTCTGCCACAATTTTGGGGCTGGGCCTTGGTTCCCTTTTAACCCCCTGTTCACTGGACTGCTGAATAGAGTATAATTTTGTACTCTCTTTCATCAGCCAGTCCAATGAGCAGTTCTCATCAAAATCTCTAGCTAAATTAAGTTTGATGTGCGGGCAATGCTTTGTAAAATAAATTCACAAACTCTGAGCTTTCAAATATGGGGTAATCTTCGGCCATACTGTACGCACTTTTTAATACAGAAAGGAATTCTATAGGGCTTTGATTTGCGACACATTTTACACCGTATACAGCTATTTTCCGTGGTTTTGGTGCGATATTTCCCAAACCCCTTTTTGCACTGATTTTTTGTTTCACTCCAGGAATGAATATTGAAATCCTTTAGTGAAGCAAATAACTTGTGATGTTTAACCTCAAATAGGCAGAAATTACATTTTTGACTGCTCTCTAGTAACATTCATTATGGATAAAGCATTTTCATAGTTCTCTAAGTGGTAAAATATAGAAGTGGTTCCGTTTTTGGAAACTTTAGGTACTGCATCCCTTAAGAAAGTAATTATTTTAGGGGTGTCATATACCTTATTAGATGTATCTTGGGCTTTCCTAGGGACCTTATTTTTGGTGACTGGAGCGCCCCCTATCTGCCCTACTTTTACTATGGGGAGACCCCTTACGCGCATTAGTATCATATGGGCTATCTCAGTAGCTGGCTCCGCCCTCTGACTCACTACTAGAACTGCCCCCCCTGTGAAGTGTAGCAGTTCCCTGAATTTATAACATGAGGTGACTGTCTATGTGGGAAGTTTACCTCTGACCCGATAGGGTCCTTTGTTTAAATTCTTCCCTAATGTTCTGCAGTTCATTTCTCATGAATTCTTTAAATAAAAAAAAAAAATACCTGCATTATTATTTTCACTATCAAGAGAGGGGGTTTCATTATGCCTTTTTAATTCACTTAACTCTTTTTTGCTTTCTGCGAGTTGTTTATTTAAATGTTCTATTTTAGCTACTAAATTTTGTTTATACTTTTGGAAGGTGGGCATGTCTTGTTTAAATGTAATAATTTCATTTTTGGCTTTTTCTAAATTCTTTTTGTATTTGCGTGATGAGCGAATATTATCGTCTAACTCCTGTAATTGCAATTCCTTATCTATAAGGTGGATGGACATTTCGTCCATAATGCATATTACAAGGGGCCATGATTTTAGTATTAGCTCATCCCGTTTTTTTGTAAATTTTTACATTCATTAATTTTTAATAATTCTTGGAACAATTCACTTTTTTCGTTCCACCTTCCATTATCAATATCAATATTTTTGGCCTTAATTGCAAACATATCCATATAATAATTTAAATCACCCGCAATTTTACACCTATTCTTAATGTGGCCTATAATGTCCATCTTAAGAACATCGCCCTGAGTGAGGGGTAATTTTGGGGAATATAGTTCAACACTGAGTATAGATGCATTTGATTCACTTCTAGTAACAGATATTACTTTGGCTTAGTATTTGGTTAAATTAAACCGCTAATACAATTTTGACCAATTTTTTTTTTTAATTTTGAAATATTAATAAAAAAATATATATTTTTTTAATTCATTTAATTTTTTTTTTAATAATCTCTATTTACTACAAATATATTTTATCAATGTGATAAAGATAATATCTACTGCGATGCCTCCAGATAATATGTTGGTATATACCAGGTTATAAATATAATTTATTTATTATTATTCTTTAAAAATAACCTCCAATTAAAAATTATACACGAAACAATTGAAATTCATATTTATTCCTAAATTCTTTAGATTCGTTAAATTTATAAACACATTGAAATATATTTATATAGAAACTAGATTGTGAATCAATTATACACGCGTATGCTGTTACAATATTCTTTACAAAGTAAACCAAAAATATATCTCTAAAATGAACCTTACTTACAATGAATCACATTAAAATATCACAATAAAATATCAGAATCTGGGGGCGGAGCCTACAGCTGTAGCGGCAAGACATGTCTTGAGGGAGCTCCTGGCTCTACTTTGGAGTTTTATATGATATCTTATTCTTTTTTTTCTGAAAAGGAGATTACTTCACAACTAGAAATCAACAAACTACCACAAGACTAAAGAATTTGACAACCCTGGGGGAAACTTTCAGGATTAACCTCTTTGCCTATGTTCTACAGTTAGGCCTCGCGGCTGCTGTATTCCCATAGTGACTAGCAGTTTGTGGAGCCGGGGCTGCCGCACATTTCCCCCCCCTAGGAGACTGGGGTTACAAGTAGTACTATTTACTACTACTGCCAAGTATCAGCTCTATTCCTACTATTCAGAACTTGTATCTATTATTCCTAGGGGTACATTCAGCCCTCTATCATACTAACGATTACAGGCCGAGACCCTGACGATGACGACCAAGATGGCGCTAGCAGCCGTTGATAGATGGCAGGAAGCGTTGCTGAAATCACTAGATGTCCATTTCTTGGAGTTAGAAAAACAGCTGTCCTATATCCTTCTGGCTGAGCAGCGGAACCCAAAGCAACAGCCGAACACCCAGTGTGAGCACAATGCACCAATACTAGGGGACGCCACCACTACTACTCAGCAAGAGATCGAGGTGATTGCTTACCCAGGCAATGGTTGTGGGCATTTACCCGCATTAGACCAAAGCGGAGAAACCGTACTCACAGCTGCCAGAATACTTACCCCAAAGATTGGATGAGATTGTGCACAAGGACGCTCTTACAGGAAGCGAGACCGACTTCTAGCAGGAGGGGTGGTAACAGAGACGGCGCCCTCACCTGTCGACTCGAGGGTCCAGATCTCCTCATCACACAGCAATTTCGGGATGGCGACTGGACATTTCTACTATTGTGTGCCTCTTGACCCACACAAGCCGCATCTCAGAAAATCAGGCATTTCGAGTGTCTTGCCTCTGCACTCATCGACCCTGTATAGCTGTGCCAAACAGCAGCTCAGAGATCCGCTAACTGAACTTAGGCTAGCATGCAGGAGACCGCTCCGGTTCAATATAATCTTGCGCACATCTGGATGGGTTTCGTTAACCAGAGTTGGCATCGGCTGAATGATCTCCAAATCTGGGACAGTTATCCTAAGAACAGGTACTGGACAAGACCACAATTTACTTTTTAGGAGATATACTTGCAAGAAGAAAGCAGTATAACTTTGCCCACGCTGAACTTACTGATATGTGAAGCGAGGAACTTGCATCTCTAGTTTGCCTTTCAATGGGGCAGGTTTCATATTATCATTTCATGGTGCAATATTGAGTGTTATTTGTAACTTCTTATTTACTGCTGTCAGTATATTAGGACACGTTCTCCATGATTTTATATCCGGTATCTGTTGTTATTGTTTATATATTCTTATTCTAGCAAAACTTCCTATAGTAATTTTGTTAACTTATGCTTGCAGTCACAGGAAATCTTTTCGTACAAGATGATGACTATAATCGCTAGTATACCATACCACTTACATCTAAAGCATAACTCTCTCACCTCTACACTTTAGCTAAAATCTGAAGTTGAGTTGGTATGATTTTGGGTAACACACTGCTGACACAAGATTCTATGATGATCACTAACTCGTTATTCTTATCTAGTAGTGTATGAATTGGCCTCCCTTTACACACAGCTCTATACATCGCATTTTATAGATTTTAGTAGTATTTGGGGACCATGTCTTACTATCAGGTATATGTCTCTACGGGCTGATAGCAGTGACTCTTTATGTATAGATTTGTAATGTAGTAAAATGGACTCTAGGTCTACTCCTATTGCTAGATGTGGGTGATCTTTAGCTTTCACATGATGAAACATTTCATGAACTTCAGCCTAACTCACATTTCACTGTCTGCTCCAAGTGTTCATTAGCCAGGCAATGACTCCATAGCTTATCATTTTAAAGAATCTCATAAAGGTCTTAACATCTAATAAATAAGCTATATTAATAGATATTTTATATAATGCCCTCGCACCCATTTGGCTCTCACCAGAGTCCCTGCTTACTTTAAAAATGTAATAGTGTTGTTAGCGCAACTTAAGCTGAAGGCTCCCACACCCTATCTATTTATTGAGGACATGCACAGCCAATTCAGACAGCTGATATCTCTCCAGCCGCAGAGGGATGGTGGGTCACAGTTGCCCTAGCCAGTGAGGAAATGTGTGTCCCTCAGACCTTATAGCTACTAATGTGTATAGATGTCAAGCAACTTTAAATCCTAATTAATCAGACAGTACTGTATTACAATAAGCCTACTCATATACCTTTTATACCTTGTCTTACCTGCCAATTTACGCAATTATGGTTTCCTTAAATTTGAATTTGCCCCCGACAGCAGTGGCTAAGTCTAGATGCTGCTACAAGGTTTACCTAGTCTCAGTTACAGTTTATTCACGGTCCTTTTTTCCCTAATACACGTCTGTTACATTAATTCCCGCAAGTCATCCACTATATTATATTTCATATGGGCTCTATATAGTGAAATGATATATTTTACATTAAACAGAATAGCACAGCTATTTTGTCCAATACCGTGGTTCTTGTCTACTATATTTTGTACACCCTGAGGATTAACATTCTCATATTGAAAAACCTTGATATTCCCTACAGGTTGCTCATTACTGTCCTATGAGTATGATATCAGTTATATATATATATATAAAATAAAAAAATGAGGTGTGTTTTGAGACCCAAAAGTGGTCTCTAGTGTTTCAAGAAAACATCCATTATTAATCCCAATATGTATGTGTGAGGTCCATGAGTGGCCTCCTGAGTACCTTGGAAGGTTTACAATTAGATTGGCAATCTATTCCTTTGTTATCTATCAACACTGTTTGTTGATGTTTGTTTTTGACCAACTTTTCTGTAATTTTCTGCCTGTATGCCATATTTGAAGCCTCAATAAAAAATAAAAAAAATGAAAAAAAAAAAAAAAAATATCAGAATCTTCTATGATTAGCCAATAACTAATTCAATGCCAAATATGGATTACAAGCTTACTCTGCTTAATTTACAACAATCAGAGATTTAAATACAATAAACAATTTTGAAATATCTCACAATAGCTGCAAATAACTGAATAAACACCAGAGAGATTTACTTACAATAATAAGCCTGACTTAGAGATATGAACTACAAAAGACCTTTATCTAGGAAATCAGATTACTTAGCATCCATATGACTAGTTCTAAACTACACAGAATTATGAACATGAACTTAAAATACAAAGTGCCATTTTAAATCACCAGCTTCAATTAAACTATAGCTATAGAATAACTTTGATTTTAATATTATATATACTTAACAATTGCTTATACTTTACCAGTTAACCAAATAAATGCTCAGCTTCTTCTGATAAGTCCAGTTCACCTCATAAATAATAAAGGTATTTGCAATTTAGAGAATACAAGGTTTAGGCCCAATGTTGCTTTCTGTAAACCAAGGAAGCAAGATAAGTCAGAGAGTTAAAACTCAGCAGCATGACCCCTTTTTTCCTCTGTGAAAAAGACTATATCATGTGATAAATCCCACATATTCTAATCATTGGTGAATATTTGGATACGCCCTTACTGAAGCTTGTCTGATAGGCCCTTAATGGAGCTGAGCATTGATCGGTCCTCGGAGCTGAACATATCATTGGTTATTTGGGAAACGCCTTCCTGAGCAGCAAAATATCTTTTGGTTATAATACCATTTTTTAACTATTGGTGGCAGCAGAAATGCAGTCTAACTATCAATACTGCTACAGTTTAATATTTAAAAGATTTTTTTTTTTCAAATACACTATACAATTTCCAGCATCAACAAATCACATGATCAATACACATTGGACTTTATTGAGCTATTTTGTCTGGTTATTTCAATACTAAACATGTATATATTTCTTATAATATTTTAGAAGATGCCTCTAAAGTTGCGTTTTTATGGGGGACTAGTAGTATCAATCAATAAAATATATATGTCTATCTGACTTATTCTGTATATCCGTTCATTTGATATACTGGTACATATTTAATTTCCTAGTCACATCTTAGATATAATGTACATGAGCATTATAGTTATTATAGAGACATGGGCTCAAAATTTATGATGTCAACTCATAGCATCTTATTTAGAATCCTCATCTCCACATCAGTTCTTCCTTGTAATGTTCATTAGATTCTAGAAAACAAAAAAAAAATGTATTTATCTTGAAATAAACTGGTTAAACATTTTTAATTGACTACATAGCCACTTATTAAATTCAGCAAATACTTATCTAATATGTTATTGTCAGACATCTCTTCTCAGATTCACAAATATACATTTTTATACAATACTGAGGTATACCTTAACTGAAAATTAAACATAAGTTGTACTTTAAAATCAATCTCAAAGTTCCATTGCAACATGTGTTTCTGCTAGCCAGCATGATGTGTCTTTAAAGTTCAGGGCAATTAACAGGCCTGTGCTAATTACTACATCCTCAAAATTTCTTTTTGCTTATCTGACTTTATGTACAGAATCATGTCTCCACCATCCCAGGATGCATCCTGGCTTAAGTAATTACCAGGTCCATGTTCACCCTTCCTGTGGAGCTATAAGCGTCAAAGGATTAATTAGCGACCTATCTTTACTAATTTGACAATTGTATCATCTCTTGTTCTCAACTTGTCTTAAGCAGTGAGGGGGCAGGGGCTATAGTGAGACCAATTCATATCAAATTAGATATTAGCCAAAAATGAAATATTAGATTATGTGATACATCTGTAGTTTATTTAATGTTATTTAACAGGTACCCTGACAATCTGCTAGCTTAGGTGAAGATTTCCACTCGACAACCACATACTCGATTAGCAATTGTAAGACATATACTGCATTTACAATGAAGCTTAGTTTACATATAAATTATTTGAACTCTTAATAAACAGAAACCATTTTTATATTTAAAGTATAAGTCAATCCTAGCGTTTGTAAAACGCTAGGATTGACTATTGAAAAAAATAAAGGGGACTTTCATTCATGAAGTATAAGATACTTCATGTAGAAAGCTCCTTTATTTGTTTTAATCGATCGCCGTTCTTATCTTATACAGCAGCCCACGGCTAAAAATAATTGCTAAGAGGTGACGTTTTCACCTCTTAACTAATAGCCGTGCGGTAAATCTGGCTCCCATGGGTGCCAAGCCGGATTTACCACATGGCTATTGGCTAAGGGGTGAAAACGTCACCTTTTATCAAAAAATTTTTTTAGCTGTATGAAATGAAAGTCCCCTTTATTTGTTTCAATAGTCAATCCTAGCGTTTGTAAAACGCTAGGATTGACTTTCACTTTAAAGAACACACACCTTTTTAAATCACATAATGAAAGGAAAAATGTATATTTTTATTTTTTTGCTAAACACATGAATAGTTAAAATCAGTTAAGGCACCTCTCCTTAAAATCAGAAATGTTTTTATTTATATTTTAAGATATTTTTATTCCTACTAATTTTCTGTATAAAATAACAGGTAATACAAAATAACAGCAAAAAACATTTTATTGATTTTGAACAAACAATTTTTATTAGGAAACACAGTTATAAAATATAGTCCGCAGTGACAAAATACATTTAAGTTTTTTTTAATTTTCAATCAATTTTTTTTAAAACAAAAAAAAGTATAGCCTTTGAGAAAGCCAAGCCAGGCGAAATGCGCATCAGGCGCCATTACGGCTGTACTATCCCCTAAGTGTATACATGCTGGTCACCTTATATTAGCCATTGTTTATACTATACCAGGATTGGGCTGATTTATATGTGTCTACATTACCCTATAGTTCAATTATTTGAGGTTCATTTTCTGCTATCGGTAATTTGCAACTTTACCCTCTCACTATTTGTGTCTGTGTATAGTATACTAATTTGTTTGTGTGGACCTATGCTACCTACACTTCCCCTTATCATTATTATTACTAATTGTGTCACAAGGGATTAATTTGGACAGATTCGCACCGGTCCAGCATTGCACTAGACAGTATAAATACGTTTGAGGTCAATCCTCTTTTTCAGATAGAAATTGTGCAATCCGTGAACCATGTTTTGGTGTGTCTCTGCCCAAAATCCCTCTTACTCATTTTCTGAGTTCTACCGTTATATTGTTTGTGGCCATTGTGGATAGACAGCCATCCATTATAAGTGTGTTTTTAATCTAAGTATTAATTACTACTTATATAGTAGCTTTTATCTTTTTTGCACAATAAATGTTAAGTTTTAATGTTGTATACCTACACTGAATAGCCACCTATGCCATCGTTTTTGCGAGTGCTCTATTCTCTGTTCGCTTGTCTCCTACAATTTTTTTCTACATTTATTTGAACAGTGAGCACCCTCCCCAGGTCTTATTAGTTTATACTACATTATATTATATATGAGTGTTATTGTCCCCAATTCGGGAGACTATATTTCTATTGTCAATTTGTAGTAACCTATTATTAGACGGGGATCCGTTATAAATTACTTACATTACCATTATCCCTATTTTTATCTTACCTCTCCTTAAAATCAGAAATGTTTTTATTTATATTTTAAGATATTTTTATTCCTACTAATTTTCTGTATAAAATAACAGGTAATACAAAATAACAGCAAAAACATTTTATTGATTTTGAACAAACAATTTTTATTAGGAAACACAGTTATAAAATATGACAGTGACAAAATAGATTTAAGTTTTTTTAATTTTCAATCAATTTTTTTAAAACAAAAAAGGGCATAGTATCTTAAATACTAGTGTTTTGAGTTGATGGACTGATGTTAAACATAGAACTAGAACATTTGTAAAGGAAAACCCACAGCTTACTGTCTACAATGCACACTATAAATACATTTTTTTTAAAAGGATTACACACACAAAAACACACCTTGTGCATCCTGTAATGTGGCTCTTTTGCAAATTAAAAGTTATTATAGATAAGTGCTTAGTCTGATAGAAAAAAACATATGAATTGTGTGGTTAAGCCAACGAATAGGAACTGAAACAGATGCTAAAATGCAATGAATACAAAAAGACTAAGCTTAAAGGGACATTAAACCTAAATTTTTTCTTTTATGATTCAGATAGAGTATACCATTTTAAACAACTTTCTAATTTACTTTATTTATCTAATTTGCTTCATTCTCTTGAAATTCTTTCCTGAAAAGCATATCTAGATAGGTTCAGTAGCTTCTGATTGGTGGCTGCACATAGATGCCTCATGTGCATTGCTATTTCTTTAACCCCTTAATGACCAAGGACGTACGCCACACGTCCTCAAAAAAAATACAGTTAATGACCGAGGACGTGTGGCGTACGTCCTTGGTCTGGAAAGCAGCTGGAAGCGATCCTACACGCTTCCAGCTGCTTTCCGGTTATTGCAGTGATGCCTCGATATCGAGGCATCCTGCAATAACCCCCCTTGGCCATCCGATGCAGAGAGAGCCACTCTGTGGCCCTCCCTGCACCGGACATCGGTGGCCGGTAACGTTGGTGGGTGGGAGCAAGTCTGGGAGGCGGGTGGGCGGCCATCGATGTGCCGAATGGAGTGGGGCGGGAGCGCGCATGGGAGCGCGCGCGTGCACGGGGGGCGGCGGGCGCGTGCACGGGGTGGGAGCGGGAGGGAACCGCTGCACTACAGAAAAATAAACTGGGAAAAGTTAAAAAAAAAAAAGTTTTAAAAGCTGTAAATAAACAGCTAAGGGACCTGGAAGGGGTGGGGGGTTGATCTTGGGGGGGGGGGGGGAAGCTACACTACAGAAAAGGGTATTTTTTTTAATAAAAAGGCACATTTTTTTTACTAAACTGGGTACTGGCAGACAGCTGCCAGTACCCAAGATGGCGCCCATTAAGGCAGAGGGGGAGGGTTAGAGAGCTGTTTGGTGGGGGATCAGTGAGGCTGGGAGCTAAGGGGGATCCTACACAGCAGCATATGTAAATATGCTAAAAAAACACACAAAAAAAGCCCAAATATAGCTTTTATTTTAGTACTGGCAGAGTTTCTACCAGTACTTAAGATGGCGGGGACAATTGTGGGGTGGGGGAGGGAAGAGAGCTGTTTGGGAGGGATCAGGGGGTCTCATGTTTCAGGTGGGAGGCTGAGCTCTACACTAAAGCTAAAATTAACCCTGCAAGCTCCCTACAAGCTACATAATTAACCCCTTCACTGCTAGCCATAATACACGTGTGAAATGCAGTGGCATTTGGCAGCCTTCTAATTACCAAAAAGCAACGCCAAAGCCATATATGTCTGCTATTTCTGAACAAAGGGGATCCCAGAGAAGCATTTACAACCATTTGTGCCATAATTGCATAAGCTGTTTGTAAATAATTTCAGTGAGAAACCTAAAATTGTGAAAAATTTAACGTTTTTTTTAATTTGATCGCATTTGGCGGTGAAATGGTGGCATGAAATATACCAAAATGTGCCTAGATCAATACTTGGGGTTGTCTACTACACTACACTAAAGCTAAAATTATCCCTAAAAGCTCCCTACATGCTCCATAATTAACCCCTTCACTGCTGGGCATAATACACGTGTAGTGCGCAGTGGCATTTAGCAGCCTTCTAATTACTAAAAAGCAACGCCAAAGCCATATATGTCTGCTATTTCTGAACAAAGGGGATCCCAGAGAAGCATTTACAACCATTTAAGCCATAATTACACAAGCTGTTTGTAAATAATTTCAGTGAGAAACCAAAAGTTAGTGAAAAAATTTGTAAAAAAGTGAACGATTTTTTGTATTTAATCGCATTTGGCGGTGAAATGGTGGCATGAAATATACCAAAATGGGCCTAGATGAATACTTTGGGATGTCTACTAAAAAAAAATATATACATGTCAATGGATATTCAGAGATTCCTGAAAGATATCAGTGTTCTAATGTAATTAGCGCTAATTTTGAAAAATAATGGTTTGGAAATAGCAAAGTGCTACTTGTATTTATGGCCCTATAACTTACAAAAAAAGCAAAGAACATGTAAACATTGGGTATTTCTAAACTCAGGACAAAATTTAGAAACTATTTAGCATGGGTGTTTTTTGGTAGTTGTAGATGTGTAACAGATTTTGGGGGTCATAGTTAGAAAAAGTGTGTTTTTTTCAATTTTTTCCTCATTTTATATTTTTTTTATAGTAAATTATAAGATATGATGAAAATAATGGCATCTTTAGAAAGTCCATTTAATGGCGAGAAAAACGGTATATAATATGTGTGGGTACAGTAAATGAGTAAGAGTAAAATTACAGCTAAACACAAACACCGCAGAAATGTAAAAATAGCCTTGGTCCCAAACGGACAGAAAATGGAAAAGTGCTGTGGTCATTAAGGGGTTAACAAAGGATATCTAAAGATTGCAGCAAATTAGATAATAGAAGTAAATTGGAATGTTGTTTAAAATTGTATTCTCTACCTGAATCATTAAAGAAAAAATTTCGGTTTAATGGCCCTTTAAGCGACAGGGTGAGAAGTTGTTCTGCAGTGAAGTGTTAAACAGGTATATTTTACAAATATATAATGTATTTTTCATTAATAATACATGATCACCAGTTAACAGAACATTTAAAGGAATATAAATGTATGTTTGTATATATATATATATATATATATATATATATATATATATATATATATATATATCCCAGCAGTGATTCAAACCTTCTCCCAGCTGATGAATGGGGAAAAAAACAGTAAACAGTCTTTCCTGGGATGGTTATGAATCACTGCACTAAGCTTATAAGCTGTGTGAACAGCAATGCTTTGGCGTAAAGGGAATCTGCTGAAAAGCAGACTTTAAGTAAAAAAAAGTGTGTTGTGAACCTAATTTGCATATCTTACCCAGAATCCTTTGCCGCATTGAAAACAATGTAATTCAGAGGTTTTGTGTGGGAAAAACAAGCCTTCTGGCCTGTCTAGATTTGTTAATGAACTACACAATGAGTTATTCCTTTTTTATTTTATTTTTCTCTCTCATTTAAAATCCATTTAAAGCTATAATTTTCCTAAAGGAGAGTGAAATTGTATGATAGTTATTTCTATGATTTACAACACATTGCCACAATTTTTCTGGTCCATTGTGCATCATTGAGCACAGAGAGCATAAATCGAGCTACATCTCCTCGAGCCACAGTATTGGTTACTGGATAACCTTTATCATCAGGAACGAAAAAGCCTTCATACGTCACTATTTCTTTATCTGTAGAGATACAGTTGTACAAAAACAATTAATACATTTATTACATCTAAAAAAAGGAAAATATAAGCACATTCTTTTTTTTTATTAAAAGGGACAGTCTACTCCACATTTTTATTGTTTAAAAAGATAGATAATCCCTTTATGACCCATTCCCCAGTTTTGCATAACCAACACAGTTATATTAATACACTTTTTACCTCTGTGATTACCTTGTATGTAAGCCTCTGCAGACTGCACCGTTATCTCAGTTCTTTAACAGACTTGCATTTTAGCCAATCAGTGCATAACTCCATGGGAGTGAACGCAACGTTATATATGACACACATGAACTAGCAGTGTCTAAGTGTCAAAAACTGTCAAAATGCACTGAAATAAGAGGCAGCTCAACGGCTTAAAAATTAGCATATGAGCCTACATAGGTCTAGCTTTCCACAAAGAATACCAAGAGAGCAAAGCAAATTTGGCAAATTGGAAAGTTGTTTAAAATTAAAAGTTTAATTTTTACTAGACTGTCCCTTTAATCAGAATGTTTTTGCCTTTGATGATGCCAGAGCAATCATTGAGGCCTAGTTAAAAAAACAAAACATGAATTTCCTGTTTTTTAAAAAAAAAAACTTTCACATACTTTTTTTTGCAAGTTTCATGCCCCTTTGAAAGGACATTACCAATACACTATAACACCTAATTTTCCTTGTCACATACTACCTAGAAATACCATAAACCAAATTCTGGAACCTAAAATAGCTGCAAATTGAAAAGATATTGTCTTTCTTGTTGTGCCTGCAGCTCTTTTCCAAGTGATTCTTCTATTTTAACCCTTTAAATGTTTCAAATGGAGATGGTTCACAATGTTTCAAACTGTGAACCATCATCTCAGATCTTACCTCACACTCAATGACAAAAGTTTTACATTGTTGCTATCCCTATAGTGTGTGTGTATATATATATATATATATATATATATATATATATATATATATA
Organism: Bombina bombina; assembly: GCF_027579735.1. Classification (NCBI taxonomy): domain Eukaryota; kingdom Metazoa; phylum Chordata; class Amphibia; order Anura; family Bombinatoridae; genus Bombina; species Bombina bombina. The sequence goes on along the minus strand of NC_069500.1, from coordinate 930,133,484 downwards.
TATATATATATATATATATATATAAAATAATGTATAAAAATTGCATGAATGTAATGCTCCAGAAGTACATGATACAACTGTCACAAAGCTGGGAAACATCATGATCCATGAATGTGCATAGATATAGCGCATTTGACATTGTCCCACACAACAAACGTATTCACAAAATGTATTTATTTAGAGTAAATGCTAAGAATGCTGGCTTAAGGATATAAGGTAAAGGGTTTCAAATAATGAAGTACATTCAAATGAGGGGTCAGTTACTAGTGGTGTTCTCCAAAGGTCAATTCTTGGGCCTGTTTTGTTTAACATGTTCATAAGTGATATTGTAAGTGGGCTCCAGGAGAAGGTGATGATAAAGAGTTGATGTTACAGGAGGGTTGGAACAAATGAGCAGGCCAATTATAGTCTCAGTTGTGCATTACTGAATGTAACTAAAGAGGAACAGACTAAGGAATTATTATTTCAGATGATTTAAAATTTGGTAAACAATTCAGCAGAGCAGCCAGTAAGGCCAGTTGAATACTTGGTTGCATTGGGAGAGGTATTAGTAGCAGAAATAGCAAGCAGAAGGATATAAATAAAGTAGAAACTGTCCAAAGGAGGGCTACTAAACTGGTACACGGTCTAAAATATAAATAGTACAACGAAAGACACTATGATCCAAATATTTATTATTTAGAGGAGAGAAGGGAAAAAGGTGACATGATAGAAACCTTCAAATATATGAAGGGTCTTAATAAAGTGGAAGCTGAAAGAATTTTTTTTTACAGAAAGGGTGGTAGATTATGGATTAAACATCCAATAGAGGTAGTAATCACAGGGACAGTAAAATAATTACAAAACATGTTTGGGACACGCTTAAGGCTAGTCTACGAAAACAGTAACATGTAATATGGGTAGACTTGATGGGCCTTTTTGGTACCTGTAAAGGGTTAAAATAAGAGAAAAGCTCTGAAGCGAGCTCTAGACACAGTAAGAAAAATACCTATACAAGTACTATCCGTACAGCAGTTTAATGTACCTTTAAAGATCTTGTTCAAATAAAATCCATTCACAAGTTTAAATATAACTCTAGTTCCATACATACCTGAGGCTGGATAGTTTTGAAGTCCTGGAGGTCTGACCACCGTCCAGTTAAGATCAGAACATTCCTTCTCCAAGTATTGCTCCATCTCATGCATATTTGTAAGCACGCTTTTAATGAGCGGTATGAGTAGATTACGCACAAAAAAGGAAGAGTTCTGACCAGAGCCAGCTGTGAATAGATCATACCAGTTAGTAGTATTGCTACTACACTTCATTTCCAGATAACCATAACACTAAACTTCATTGTTTACACAAAATAATCCACAATTTTCATTTTGTGTGTGTGCCAGATATAACTTTAAAAATGTACTTGGTTGCATCTAAAAGAGGGTCTTTTAAAATGCATTCATTTTGTCTTGTTTTTAATGCCCTTGTCCGTAATAAAACTAATTTTATTATTATGTTTGTGTATTAGTGCCTACTAACCAATTGAGCTGTGGTGCCAGTACTTATTAGCCAGTTAGCAATAAATCCATAGGAATGTGCTGTGCACAAACATGCATTTCCTGTAAATTTCAATATGAAGTTAAAACAACTTGAATGTAACTTTCTTTGTTGAATTTCTGCTCTTACATGTGTATGGTAGAAAATAAGCTAATACAGAACCCAGTAACATCATTGGTTAGATCACCCACATAATTTCTTACAGAGAATGAGCCCTTGTGCCATTCAACAAACAGTTTTTCAAAATTATTATTAAATCAGTTAGTATTTTTATGTGCATATCTGCATCTTAAAGTGACACTAAACCCAAAAAAATGATTTAATGATTCAGATAGAGAACACAATTTTAAACAACATTGCAATTTACTTCTTTTATCTAATTTGCTTCATTCTTTAGATATCCTTTGTTAAAGAAATAACAATGCACATGGGTGAGCCAATCATGCGAGGCATCTATGTGCAGCCACCAATCAGCAGCTACAAAGCCGATCTAGATATGCTTTTCAGCAAAGGATATCTAAAGAATGCAACAAATTAGAAAATAGAAGTAAATTAAAAAGTTGTTTAAAATTGCATGCTCTTTCTAAATCATGAAAGAATTTTTTTTTACATTCAACCTCTTTTAGGCGGTGGACACAATATAAATAAAAAATAGGGCACCTATACATAGCTGTCAACATTTAACATTGCACAAGCATTTCTGGTGAAATGCTTGTGCAATGCCGCCCTAATCGGATCTTACGACCGCAGCTTCTTAACTTCCATTTCAGGCGAGGCTGAAACGATGGGGCTCTGAAGCAGCGTCCGCTGCTTAATAAATAGAGCCCATAGTCTTAAATATAATATCAATGGAGGGATTGTCCAGAAAAGGTGTGAAGAACCAAAATAACAGTTTTCTCATCTTACTTTATTAACTGTGATTGTGCTGACCATAAGATAGGCAATATTTTTAGTAGAATTTTATTAAATTAAAGGGACACTGAACCAAAAAAAATTCTTTCATAATTCAGATAAAGCAGGCAATTTTAAGCAACTTTCTAATTTACTCCTATTATCAATTTTTTTTCATTCTCTTGGTATCTTTATTTGAAATGCAAGAATGTAAGTTTAGATGCCGGCCCATTTTTTTCGTGAACAACCTAGGTTGTTCTTGCTGATCGGTGGATAAATTCACCCACAATTAAACAAGTGCTGTCCAGGTACTGAACCAAAAATTGTCTGGCTCCTTAGCTTAGATGCCTTGTTTTTCAAATAAAGATAGCAAAAGAACAAAGAAAATTGATAATAGGAGTAAATAAGAAAGTTGCTTAAAAATGCATGCTCTGTCTGAATTACGAAAGAAAAAAAATTGGGGTTCAGTGTCCCTTTAAGAGGATAGGTACATTTTATTACAATGCTTACAGTAATTGCAGCATCATTTTTATAGGTCCTAGGTGCTGACATTGTTGCTGATTTTCTACCACAGGACACGCTTCTGGCTGATCAGGTCTATTTTAGACCAGAACCGTACAGATACACTAATATGGTAGTTATCTCATTAGCTGCTCTTCTCATAAAATGTAATTTAAAAAAAAAACAAAACAAAAAAAAAAAAACTGTCAAATGCACTTCCATTAGATGCAAACAATGGTGGTGATATTTGCTTAAAAAGAAGTAAACAAGTTGACGACTTGATAAATTGTGCTCTGTATCTCTTTTATGCTACCATCCTGTATGACATTATTGCTAAAGCTTTGATTTAAAACTTTTTGTAAAGGCAATTTTTTTTTTAAATGGACAGTGAAGCCATTATAAAACTATCCTAATTTAAAGAAAGCACGTAACATTAAACAACTTTCCAGCACGTAACAATTTAGCTTTGTTCTCTCGTTGCCCTTAGTTGAAAAGCATACTTTGGTAGGCTCAAGAACAGCAATGCACTGCTGGCAGCTAGATGGCGATTGGTGGCTGCATATATAAGCCTATTGTCATTGGCTCACTAGATCTGTTCATCTAGATCCCAGTAGTGCAGCACTGCTATGGACCCTACTCTTCAACAAAAGGATCCCAAGAAACTAAACATATTTGATAATAGAAGTATTATGGAGAGTGGTTTAAAATTGCATGATGTATTTGAATCATCAAAGTTTAAATTTGACTTTACTATCCTTTTAATAATCTGCTTGTAGGTTTGGTAGCTATCACTGACCACCCAGTTATAAACTCTCTGCTGAACCAAAATTTGAATAATATGCACTTGCTAATAAGATCTGGTGAAGTGATATACTGAGGCAATTGACAGAACACATAACAAAAAAACTCTCTCTATAAAACAGTCCACTCTTAAAGGGACAGTCTAGGCCATAATAAACTTTCATGATTCAGATAGAGCATGTCATTTTAAACAATTTTCCAATTTACTTTTATCACCAATTTTGCTTTGTTCTCTTGGTATTCTTAGTTGAAAGCTTAACCTAGGAGGTTCATATGCTAATTTCTTAGACCTTGAAGCCCACCTCTTTCAGATTGCATTTTAACAGTTTTTCACCACTAGAGGGTGTTAGTTCACGTATTTCATATAGATAACACTGTGCTTGTGCACGAGAAGTTATCTGGGAGCAGACACTGATTGGCTAGACTGCAAGTCTGTCAAAGCAACTGAAAAAGGGGCAGTTTGCAGAGGCTTAGATACAAGATAATCACAGAGATTAAAAGTATATTATTATAACTGTGTTGGTTATGCAAAACTGGGAAATGAGTAATAAAGGGATTATCTATCTTTTAAAACAATAAAAATTCTGGTGTAGACTGACCCTTTAACTTATGCACAAAATAAAACAGTTCAAGAGAAATAAGAGAAAAACTAAATGGGTCAATCTCATCAGTTTTTAAATATCAAGACACTAACATGAGATGTTTTACAGGGGAAAGAATCTTTATTAATTCCGCATGCTGGGCCAAGGTGAAAAATGACAACCATAGCCTTAGACGCCTTGGGGTAGATTTATCAAGCAGTGGATGCTGCAATCTACCCCCAAAGTTTCAAATCTGCCTGAAACTTAAGAAGCAGTGGTCGTAAGATACTACCTGAGGAAACGGCCAAGAGCTTGCGGCCGAGAAACGCGTTGTTTTAGCTCAAAATAAACACCTTGTTTTTACCATACTCGGATTTCTGAACTCTCTCATGACCCTTTTATTTTGAAGTCAATTGCCATTAAGGAGCAAACCACACCTTTATCGTTTTGCCTTTCACAGCAGCGCATACGGCGTTGCTAATCACCCTGCTCTCTGCTGGTGCATATTCTATGGACAGACACAGATTTGAGCAGTAATCCACCCGGCTGTGGATAGTCAGTAGTTTTTCCTGTTACCAACAAGATTTCGTCCTTCCAGTGTACTGACTGCTGTTTAAAAGGTCAGCCTGCTCATTTGCACTTCTTTCACTAAGAGTGCCACTACACTTGTGAGTACCATTTCACTTGCCCTTTTTCACATTGTTGCACATTTGTGTTTGATTACCCCACCATGAGGCGCTTTCTTTTAGTTCTCACCTTCTAGATCCACTGATTCACCATCGGGTTCAAGAAAAGTAGCCCACACATGAACTTTGCTTCACAGCATTTCTTTCATGGTTCTATTCACAAACTTTTTTATATATATATTTTTTGAATTGTCTTAGCATATTTTTATTTTATTTGATATTTTGGGTTTATTATAGCATTATTGTTTTATGGGTAATTTAACCAATATTTTTTTGTTTTATTTCGTTTTTTACAATTTTTATAGTGTTTTATATCACTGTTTTACAATATTCATAGTATTTTTTCACTTTTTAATTGCTCAGTGGTAAAAACAATTACCATACACAATTACTTTTACACTTTTGGCTGATTTCTATTACCGACATTGATATTTGTATAATTACAGTTATATTTATAGCTATTGTTATATATACACATTTCTTTTTTTGGATATTAATATTTTTCAGCGCATCCTATTTTTATGCTTTTAGCATAAATTTCAAATTAACTCATCCACCACCTCTGAGGTGGCAGACAGCAATCATCCGATCAGATACGATTGGGATGATTGACACCCCCTGCTAGCGGCCGATTGGCTGCAAATGTGCAGGGGCAGCATTGCACAAGCATTTCACCAGAAGCATTTCACTGTCGGAGCTGCAGGAAGCTCCAACAGTCTCAGCTGTTAAGTTACAGCCGCAAGCTGGAGTTACTGAGCTCATGGCATCTGCCTGCATATGGAACCAGAGCGTCATCTGTGCTCCAGTTCCATATGAAGTCAGATGCCAGATCGTTACAGACAGCGACACTGTGTGAATGGGCGGTCCAGCAGCAGAGGGAGGAGGGGGGCTCTACACTACGGAAAAAAATTAAATAAAGGGAGATGGATAGGGAGCTACACTACAGAAAAAAAAGAGGGGGTGGGGATTCCTAACTAATAATCGTGGGAGGGGGACCACTACACTACAGAAATTAAAATGAAATTTTTATATATATATATATATATATATATATATATATATATATATATATATATATATATATATATAGTGTTTTACAGGTACTGGCAGGGAAGAGGGTTAGAGAGCTGTTTGGGAGGAATCGGGAAGGTTGGAGGGTAAGGGTGGGAAAAAAAATGGCCTTAAATCTTCATATTGGCAGACTGTCTGCCAGTACCTAAGAGGGAAGAAAGCTGTTTGGGAGGGATCAGGGGAGGGTAATCTCTACACTAAAGCCAAAATTAAACTTACAAGCTACTCGATTTACCCCTTCACTGCCACGAATAATAGAAGTGTGGTGCACAGCTGCAATTATCAGCCTTCTAATTACCAAAAGGCAATGGCAAAGCCATGCATGTCTGCTATTTCTAAATAAAGGGGATCCCATAGATGCTTTTACAACCATTTGTATCTCGATTGCACAAGCAGTATGTAAATAATTTCCGTGAGAAACCAAAAGTTTGTGAAAACGTTAACTATTTTTTTTTTTTTATATGATCACATTTGGTGGTGAAATGGCAGCATGAAATTTACCAAAATGGGCCTAGATCAATACCTTGCCTTATCTGCTTAAAAATAATATATAGTTTTGACAGGTAAATTAAAAAAAAAACCAAGGCTCTATTTCTGTTTAAATTGAGTGATAGCAAAAATGCTTACATTTTTCAGGTATTTTGGGAAAGTTCTTCTCTGAAAGTCCCGGTAGTGAAGGGGTGAAAGGAATATAAAACCCCAAAAAAATATTTTGTGATTCAGACAAAACATATAATTTTAAAAAAAGTTTCCAAATTACTTCTATTATCAAATTTGGTTTGTTCCTATGATGTTCTTTGTTGAAGAGATACCTAGGAAGGCATCTAGACACTACATGGCAGGAAATAGTGCTGACATCTAGTGTTCTTGCAAATGGATAATATTTTTGCAAAACTGCTGCCATAATGCTCCAGAAATAGGCCGGCTTCTAAGCATACGTCCCCGCTTTTCAACAAAAGATACCAAGAGAAAGAAAATAGAAGTAAATTAGACATTTGTTTAAAATCGCATGCTGTATCTGAATCATGGAAGATCTAAGCCATTCTGCTGTCAAAATATTCTTGGAAACTTGGCATTACGGGGTAATAAAGATACTTACGGCCAGTATACCAAGAAGTCATTGTCACCATCCTTGTCACTTCAGCCTGACGCATGGCGGTCACAACGGCAGTCATTGAGTCAGTGTATCCACTGATAGATGAAAAAAGCTTGTAAGGAAAGCCCAGGCAAGACATGACAGCATCTTTACCTTGAAAATGCTCTGATAATGATTCTGCTGAAAATATATTACATTCCACGACCTAAAGATGTATACATTTTATAAAACATTAGTTAATATTTATGTTGCTTATACATGTTGCATTTTAATACTAAACAAGGTGATGCTATACATAACTTGTATTATACCCTCCTCCCCCCCAAAAAACAATGATTCAAATAAAGTTAGTAATAGTAATAGTCTACTCAATAGTAAACATAGGAGGAGGGGGAGGGGAGACAACATTTTTAATCCTGCATTTAAATTTCTTACTTGTTCAGGAATAGTGGGATTGTCCAGGTGTTTGTATATGTGTTGTCTGTGAGTATGTGAATGTCTCTGTGTATATGTGTGTGTTGTCTGTGAACATGTGTGTGTCTCTGTATATATGTGTGTGTTTATGCTAGTGTTAAAGCTCGTCTACTCGGGACAAAATGTTTCCCTCCAAGATCCTTTCCCTAGCCTTTATTCTCCCCCTCCACTCTAGGATCCCCATGTACCTCCTTCTCCCTCCTCCCCCCTCCCTGCCGCTCTTGGCATAATTTTTTTTTGTAGTGTAGCAGTCTCACCTGTTCCCGCCCCTCCCAGCGATGGGCCACCCACCCACCTCCCTCCTAACCCTCCCACGCCTCGGTACATCTGCAAGACTATTTCTGCACTGCCCCACGCATGGGCAGAGAGAGGCCAGGTCCTTAAGGGCTTAATGACCAGTGCCGTCCTCGCAAAGTCTCTACTGTGCATCGGCACTAGTTGTTAAGGGGTTATGGCCAGGTATGTTTGTCTCACGCAGTCTCTACTACGGATGACTGCGTTGGACAAACATATAATAATAATAATAAGTGGCCTTTTATTATATAGGATGTTTGTATGTGTGTGTGTATGTATATGTGTATATATATTTCTGAAGTAAAAAGGTGTGTCATTGTGTACTTCATTTGCATATCTTACCCAGAATCCTTTGCTGCATAGGAAACAATGTAATTCAGAGGTTTTCTGTGGGAAAACAAGCCTCTGGGCTTGTCTAGATTTGTTAATGAACTACACAATGAGTTATTTTTTCTATATTTTGTGCGTAGTGGAGGATTTTAAACTCGCCTTTTATCTCCCCCTAATTTAAAATGTTGTTGTATTCTGCCTGGAATCAACTTCACCCAGCAGTGATTCTAACCTTCTCCCAGCTGATGAGTGGCAAAAACCACGAAACAGTCTGTCCTGGGATGGTTATGAATCACTGCACTAACCCTAGCTAAGTTTATAAGCTGTGTGAACAGCGATACTTTGTAGTGATGGGAAGTTCGGTTCATTTTGATGAATCGGTTCATTTCGGACAGTTCGTTTAACTGAACCGATTCATGAACCGATTCATCAGTTCACTTGAGCATGTGATGCAGAGCTGAAGATTCTCTTACTGCAGACTCTCTGCCCGCTGATCCGATGCTTGAATCTTGACTCCTGAGTCAGTGTCTTAACAGTTCAGCTCCTCCTGACTCCTGAGTCCTCACACGCAGAATCGGCTCCTTCACAGATACATACAACACAGTACATAGAACAGAGCATGCTGTATACTCTGTTCTATGTACTGTGTTGCATGTATTTTCCTAAGATATGCATATCTAATAAAAGACTTCTCATTAACTTTAATAAAAGTGACAAAAGAGCCCCAAATTCTGTATGGCTTATAAATAAATATAAGGTTGAGACCTGCTGCTTCTGTAAATCAGTGTACTGTTAACTAACTCCTTTGCAATGATTCGTTCAGTTAACAGTACACTGATTCAAATATACCCCTAACTGCACCTTAAATTAACCCTTACAGAAGCAGCAGGTCTCAACCTTATATTTATTTATAAGCCATACAGAGTTTTGGTTTATAAATATAAGGTTGAGGCCTGCTACTTTTGTAAGGGTTAATTTAGGTGCAGTTAGGGGTATCTTTGAATCAGTGTACTGTTAACTGAATGATTCATTGCAAAGGAGTTAACAGTACACTGATTCGTTTGCAAACAGTTCACTTCTTGAATCAGTAACAGTACTGGTAATATGATCCTAGAGTGAGGCTGTCTGATTCATTGCAAAGGAGGAGTTAGCAGAAGCAGTACACACTCTAGGATCGTATTACCAGTGCTGCTGCAGACTCAGGAAGTGAACTGTTTGAAACGAATCAGTTCAGTCTGGTGAACTGATTCATACAGTTCACTGAAAAGATCCAGTTCAAATGAACGATTTGTTCATGAACTGGACATCACTAATACTTTGGCGTAAAGGGAACCTGCTGAAAAGCAGACTGAAGTAAAAAGGTGTGTCATTGTGTACTTAATTTGCATATCTTACCCAGAATCCTTTGCTGCATAGGAAACAATGTAATTCAGAGGTTTTCTGTGGGAAAACAAGCCTCTGGGCCTGTCTAGATTTGTTAATGAACTACACAATGAGTTATTTTTTCTATATTTTGTGCGTAGTGGAGGATTTTAAACTCGCCTTTTATTTCCCCCTAATTTAAAATGTTGTTTATATATATATATATATATATATATATATATATATATATATATATATATATATATATATATATATATATATATTATAATTCTGCCCATGTATAGGCATGGACAGAATTATTTTGTTATTCATTTACATTATCCATCTGATTTGCTTATTATTATTATTTGTGTGCTGCATTATTGCATGAATAAATCCGGTAAAGAAAATAGTAGAATGCCGTATAATGAATATTTGCCCATAGAATTAGATATTTGAAGGTTACAAACCTTTAAGTTCTCATGCTGAATGGTGAGTTTGCTGGCATTTCTCACAAGGGCTGTCACTTCATGTCCATTTTCTAGGGCTTGTGAGACCAAGTATAAACCAGTCTGACCGGTAGCTCCAAGGATAGATAGCTTCATTTTCTATTCTAAAATGTGAAATGACATTACTATTATTGAAGCTTATTTTTAAATACATATGTGAGAATAAATCGCATATTTGAGAACTATAAATCATGTATCTGAATTTTCGAAGCTTATTAAAATAACTTGAACTAAACTAATATATGAAATGTATTAGGTACTGTTTAGTTAACTATCTAGCAGAACAAAAGAAGATGACATTGTAAGACATTTAAAAAAAAAAATGATTTATGTGAATGACATCAGGGTTTCCTAGCAAGTCAAAGGGACACTAAACCCCAAATTTTTCTTTCATGATTCAGATAGAGAATACAATTTTAACCCCTTAGTGACCAGACCATTTTTCACTTTTCTTACCGTTAGGGACCAGGGCTATTTTTACTTTTCTACGGTGTTTGTGTTTAGCTCTAACTTTCCTCTTACTTATTTACTGTACCCACACATATTATATACCATTTTTTTTTTGCCATTAAATATACTTTCTAAAGTTACCATTATTTTCATCATATCTTATAATCTACTATAAAAATAAAAAAATGATGAAAAAAATTGAAAAACCCCCCCCCACTTTTTCGAACTTTGACCCCCAAAATCTGTTACACATCTACAACCACCAAAAAACACTCATGCTAAATAGTTTCTAAATTTTGTCCTGAGTTTAGAAAAACCCAATGTTTACACGTTCTTTGCTTTTTTTGCAAGTTATAGGGCAATAAGTACAAGTAGCACTTTGCTATTTCCAAACCATTTTTCCCCAAAAAAATTAGCGATAGTTACATTGTAACACTGATACATGTCAGGAATCCCCTAAAAAAATGTTCACTTTTTTACAAACTTTAGGTTTCTCACAGAAATTATTTACAAACAGCTTGTGCAATTATGGCATACATGGTTGTAAATGCTTCTCTGGGATCCCCTTTGTTCAGAAATAGACATATATGGCTTTGGCATTGCTTTTTGGTAATTAGAAGGCCGCTAAATGCCGCTGCACACCACACTTCTATTATGCCCAGCAGTGAAGGGGTTAATTAGTTAGCTTGTAGGGAGCTTGAAGGGTTAATTTAAGCTTTAGTTTAGAGATCAGCCTCCCACCTGACACATCCCACTCCCTGACCCCTCTCAAACAGCTCTCTTCCCTCCCCCACCTCACTTAATGTCACCGCCATCTTTAGTACTGGCAGAAAGTCTATATATATATATATATATATATATATATATACTGGCAGACTATACTAACTTTTCAATAAAATGTGCTCTTTTTATATATAAATCCCACTTTTTCTGTAGTGTAGTTGCCCCTCCCTCAATCCCTCAATACCCTACCCCACTCCCAGATCCCTTTTCCAATATTATTCCCCCCTCCCTCTCCCACCATTTCTTGTTTAGTGGTTGTGCATGCACGACCACCGCTCCCTTTACTGCGCGCACTTGCAAGTGAGATCCATTACTGGCCAGAAGTTCTCCAGCGATGGGCCGCCCACTCGCCCGCCTGCCTCCCTGCAATGGCTCCCACCCACCAACGATCGGCCGATGCAGAGAGGGCCACAGAGTGGCCCTTTCTGCATCGGATGCTTAAAAAAGGGTATTGCAGGAAGTCTCAATATAAATACCCTAAAAGCGTCTGGAAGCGATCTTGGTCATTCACAGTTGTTGTAGGACGTACCCTGTATGTCTTGGTCCTTAAGGGGTTAAAAAAAACTTTCCAACTTATTTCTATTTTCTAATTTGCTTCTTTATTTAAATATCCTTTGTTGAAGAAATAGCAATGCACATGGTTGAGCCAATCACATGAGGCATCTATGTCCAGCCACCAATAAGCAGCTACTGGGTCTATCTAGATATGCTTTTCAGCAAAGGATATCCCAAAAATGAAGAACATTAGATAATATAAGTCAATTAGAAAGTTGTTTAAAATTGTATGCTCTTTATAAATCATGAAAGAAAAAAATGGGGGTTTCATGTTCCTTAAGCTCACTTAAAAAATAAATACTCACAGGAAAAAATGGGAGAGAATTTTTTTTTATTTACATACAGTCTAAATGATTTACATTAAGAAACATAAGACTGAATAAAACAATTTAATCTTGGTATTTTTGTGATACTACAAATGCACTAACATTAGAACTCTAAAATTATATTACAATAAACACAAAGACTAACATTTGCAGAAAACACTGAGGCCTAGATTTGGAGTTTGGCAGTAGATGGGCTGTTAACGCTCCGCGGGCTTTTTTCTGGCCGCAGCATAAAATTAACTCTGGTATCGAGAGTTCCAAAAAATGCTGCGTTAGGCTCGAAAAAAGGAGCGTAGAGCATTTTTACCGCAAATGCAACTCTCGATACCAGAGTTGCTTACGGACGCGGCCAGCCTCAAAAACGTGCTCGTGCACGATTCTCCCATAGGAAACAACGGGGCTGTTTGAGCTGTAAAAAAACCTAACACCTGCAAAAAAGCAGCGTTCAGCTCCTAACGCAGCCCCATTGTTTCCTATGGGGAAACACTTCCTACGTCTGCACCTAACACTCTAACATGTACCCCGAGTCTAAACACCCCTACCCTTACACTTATTAACCCCTAATCTGCCGCCCCCGCTATCGCTGACCCCTGCATATTATTATTAACCCCTAATCTGCCGCTCCGTACACCGCCGCAACCTACGTTATCCCTATGTACCCCTAATCTGCTGCCCCTAACACCGCCGACCCCTATATTATATTTATTAACCCCTAACCTGCCCCCCACAATGTCGCCGCCAGCTACTTACAATAATTAACCCCTAATCTGCCGACCGCAAAGCGCCGCCACCTACGTTATCCTTATGTACCCCTAATCTGCTGCCCCTAACACCGCCGACCCCTATATTACCCCTAAACCGAGGTCCCCCCACATCGCCGCGACTCGATTAAAAATTTTTAACCCCTAATCTGCCGACCGCCACCTACGTTATACTTATGTACCCCTAATCTGCTGCCCCTAACACTGCCGACCCCTATATTATATTTATTAACCCCTAATCTGCCCCCCACAACGTCGCCTCCACCTGCCTACACTTATTAACCCCTAATCTGCCGAGCGGACCTGAGCGCTACTATAATAAAGTTATTAACCCCTAATCCGCCTCACTAACCCTATCATAAATAGTAATAACCCCTAATCTGCCCTCCCTAACATCGCCGACACCTAACTTCAATTATTAACCCCTAATCTGACGACCGGAGCTCATCGCTACTATAATAAATGGATTAACCCCTAAAGCTAAGTCTAACCCTAACACTAACACCCCCCTAAGTTAAATATAATTTACATCTAACGAAATTAATTAACTCTTATTAAATAAATTATTCCTATTTAAAGCTAAATACTTACCTGTAAAATAAACCCTAATATAGCTACAATATAAATTATAATTATATTATAGCTATTTTAGGATTAATATTTATTTTACAGGTAACTTTGTAATTATTTTAACCAGGTACAATAGCTATTAAATAGTTAAGAACTATTTAATAGTTACCTAGTTAAAATAATAACAAAATTACCTGTAAAATAAGTCCTAACCTAAGTTATAATTAAACCTAACACTACCCTATCAATAAATTAAATAAAATACCTACAATTACCTACAATAAAACCTAACACTACACTATCAATAAATAAATTAAATACAATTTCTACAAATAACTACAATTACATAAACTAACTAAAGTACAAAAAATAAAAAAATATTTACAAACATAAGAAAAATATTACAACAATTTTAAACTAATTACACCTACTCTAAGCCCCCTAATAAAATAACAAAGACCCCCAAAATAAAAAATTCCCTACCCTATTCTAAATGAATAAATGTAAAAGCTCTTTTACCTTACCAGCCCTGAACAGGGCCATTTGCGGGGCATGCCCCAAGAAAATCAGCTCTTTTGCCTGTAAAAAAAAACATACAATACCCCCCCCCAACATTACAACCCACCACCCACATACCCCTAATCTAACCCAACCCCCCTTAAATAAACCTAACACTAAGCCCCTGAAGATCTTCCTACCTTGTCTTCACCATCCAGTTATCACCGATCCGTCCTGGCATCCGGTGCTGAAGAGGTCCAGAAGAGGCTCCAAAGTCTTCCTCCTATCCGGCAAGAAGAGGACATCCGGACCGGCAAACATCTTCTCCAAGCGGCATCTTCGATCTTCTTCCATCCGGTGCGGAGCGGGTCCATCTTGAATCAGCCGACGCGGATCCATCCTCTTCTTCCGGCGTCTCCCGACGAATGACGGTTCCTTTAAGGGACGTCATCCAAGATGGCGTCCCTCGAATTCCGATTGGCTGATAGGATTCTATCAGCCAAATGGAATTAAGGTAGGAATATTCTGATTGGCTGATGGAATCAGCCAATCAGAATCAAGTTCAATCCGATTGGCTGATCCAATCATCCAATCAGATTGAGCTCGTATTCTATTGGCTGATCGGAACAGCCAATAGAATGCGAGCTCAATCTGATTGGCTGATCGGATTGAACTTGATTCCGATTGGCTGATTCCATCAGCCAATCAGAATATTCCTACCTTAATTCCAATTGGCTGATAGAATCCTATTAGCCAATCGGAATTCGAGGGACGCCATCTTGGATGACGTCCCTTAAAGGAACCGTCATTCGTCGGGAGACGCCGGAAGAAGAGGATGGATCCGCGTCGGCTGATTCAAGATGGACCCGCTCCGCACCGGATGGAAGAAGATCGAAGATGCCGCTTGGAGAAGATGTTTGCCGGTCCGGATGTCCTCTTCTTGCCGGATAGGAGGAAGACTTTGGAGCCTCTTCTGGACCTCTTCAGCACCGGATGCCAGGACGGATCGGTGATACCTGGATGGTGAAGACAAGGTAGGAAGATCTTCAGGGGCTTAGTGTTAGGTTTATTTAAGGGGGGTTTGGGTTAGATTAGGGGTATGTGGGTGGTGGGTTGTAATGTTGGGGGGGGGGGGTATTGTATGTTTTTTTTTACAGGCAAAAGAGCTGATTTTCTTGGGGCATGCCCCGCAAAGGGCCCTGTTCAGGGCTGGTAAGGTAAAAGAGCTTTTACATTTATTAATTTAGAATAGGGTAGGGATTTTTTTATTTTGGGGGTCTTTGTTATTTTATTAGGGGGCTTAGAGTAGGTGTAATTAGTTTAAAATTGTTGTAATATTTTTCTTATGTTTGTAAATATTTTTTTATTTTTTGTACTTTAGTTAGTTTATGTAATTGTAGTTATTTGTAGAAATTGTATTTAATTTATTTATTGATAGTGTAGTGTTAGGTTTTATTGTAGGTAATTGTAGGTATTTTATTTAATTAATTTATTGATAGGGTAGTGTTAGGTTTAATTATAACTTAGGTTAGGACTTATTTTACAGGTAATTTTGTTATTATTTTAACTAGGTAACTATTAAATAGTTCTTAACTATTTAATAGCTATTGTACCTGGTTAAAATAATTACAAAGTTACCTGTAAAATAAATATTAATCCTAAAATAGCTATAATATAATTATAATTTATATTGTAGCTATATTAGGGTTTATTTTACAGGTAAGTATTTAGCTTTAAATAGGAATAATTTATTTAATAAGAGTTAATTAATTTCGTTAGATGTAAATTATATTTAACTTAGGGGGGGTGTTAGTGTTAGGGTTAGACTTAGCTTTAGGGGTTAATCCATTTATTATAGTAGCGATGAGCTCCGGTCGTCAGATTAGGGGTTAATAATTGAAGTTAGGTGTCGGCGATGTTAGGGAGGGCAGATTAGGGGTTATTACTATTTATGATAGGGTTAGTGAGGCGGATTAGGGGTTAATAACTTTATTATAGTAGCGCTCAGGTCCGCTCGGCAGATTAGGGGTTAATAAGTGTAGGCAGGTGGAGGCGACGTTGTGGGGGGCAGATTAGGGGTTAATAAATATAATATAGGGGTCGGCGGTGTTAGGGGCAGCAGATTAGGGGTACATAAGTATAACGTAGGTGGCGGTCGGCAGATTAGGGGTTAAAATTTTTTAATCGAGTCGCGGCGATGTGGGGGGACCTCGGTTTAGGGGTACATAGGTAGTTTATGGGTGTTAGTGTACTTTAGGGTACAGTAGTTAAGAGCTTTATGAACCGGCGTTAGCCCAGAAAGCTCTTAACTCCTGCTATTTTCCGGCGGCTGGAGTTTTGTCGTTAGAGCTCTAACGCTCACTTCAGAAACGACTCTAAATACCGGCGTTAGAAAGATCCCATTGAAAAGATAGGATACGCAATTGACGTAAGGGGATCTGCGTTATGGAAAAGTCGCGGCTGAAAAGTGAGCGTTAGACCCTATTTTGAGTGACTCCATATACCGGCGGTAGCCTAAAACCAGCGTTATGAGCCGCTAACGCTGGTTTTCACGGCTACCGCCGAACTCTAAATCTAGCCGTGAGATTGTAATAAAAATGTTAAATTATGTGCAGTAAAGTAAAGTTGCAATATACTCTTATTTATATTCCTTTTTTCCTGTAATTTAAATTTGAAAAATGGATTTTCTAGTTCTGAGAACCAAGAGTACACGAATGGCTTCATAAGCCTAACCCTGCCACATATATGTACCTAATTGGTTTCAGCAGAGATGAATCTAGCACAACTGCAAAGCCTAGCATAGCATGTATTGCCAACATAATGATGGTTGCTAGCTGCATCTTCTCCAGAAGCAAGAATGGATTGGCTCCTCCAAAAAAGGAAAATGGTAGGTGGGGTTTGGTTATTGAAAATCAATTGCAGCAATCAAGATGTTAATGCATTCACAACATATCCACATTTGACTAAGATGTTAATTTATTGCACAAATTAAAAAGATTATTTTAATTTCAAGGTGTTTACTGTCCCTTCAAATAGAGCATATCATTTAAAGGGATATTAAATAGTGCTCTTTTAGTAAAAAAAATATGCTAATTGAAAGTAAACCTAAAAAGAGGTTGTGTTAAAAAAAAAAACACCAAACAACCTACATACACCTAGATTGCAAGTTTTGCATTGCGGCTTGTAACGCTGAAAATATGGCATTTTTAGCGTTAAAACAGCACCGCAGCTATTACAAGTGTTGTCGGTATAGCTGTACCGCACACGTTTTAGCCTGTACCGCAACGTCAGTCCCGCACACGTAAAAATGACATTTTTTTAATGAGATTCCCAATGCGCCGGTATTATGAGTTTTGCGGTGAGGCTAAAAAGTGAGCCTAAAACGACAAGATCTGTACCGCCATCTAAAGTCAGTAGTTATGAGTTTTACACTACAAATCTAACATAAAATTAATAACTAATGTGTTAAAAAGTACACTAACACCAATAAACTACTTAGTAACACCTAAACCGAGGCCCTTCCGCATCGCAAACACTATAATACATTTATTAACCCCTAATCTGCCGCTCCCGACATCGCCACCACTAAAAAAAATGTATTAACCCCTATTCCGCCGCTCCCAGACATTGTCACCACTATAAAAAACATATTAACCCCTAAACCGCCGCCATCCCGCATCGCAAACACTATGTGAATATTATTAACCCCTAATCTGCAGTCTGCCCACACCACGGCTATAATAAACCTATTAACCTCTAAAGCGCAACCCCCCACAAAGAAATATACTAAAATAAACTAGTAACCTCTAAACCTAACGACCCCCTAACTTTATATTAAAATTACAATTTCCCTAGCTTAAAGTGAAGGTAAACTTTGGTGAATGAAAGCTCATTTTTTTAAAAATACTATTAAAAACAGGGGCACTTTCATTCATTAAAGTTTACAAAGCAGCAGTTTTGTTAAAAAAATTACCTTTTTGTCTTTTCACAGCTAAAGCAGCTTCCCCCACCTAGAGGTCCTCTATTCACACCTCAGCAATGACTAATCCTGCTTTCTCCAATCATGGCATGGCCTCAGGCAATGACTACCCTAGGGAGAAAGCTGTGATTGGAGGAAGCAGGATTAGTCATTGCTGACGTGTGAATAGAGGATCTCTATGTGGGGGAAGCTGCTCTAGCTGTGAAAAGAAAAAAAAGGTAATTTTTTTAACAAAACGGCTGCTTTGTAAACTTTGATGAATGTAAGGTGCCCGTTTTAATAGTATTTTTAAAAAACGGGCTTTTATTCACCAAAGTTTACCTTCACTTTAAATTAAAACTTACCTGTCAAATTAAAAATAATAACTTTAAACAATTAAACTATTCTAATTATTAAACTAAAATTAAACTACCAATTAAATAAAACTAAACTACCAATAAAAAAATCCTAACACTACTCTAAAATTATCTAATTATCTAATTTCAAAAAATAAAAACTAACTAAATTACAAAATAAAACAAACACTAAATTACGAAAAATAACAAAGAATTACACCTAATCTAATAGCCCTATCAAAATAAAAAAGCCCACCCAAAATAAAAAAAAAACCCTAGCCTACAATAAACTACAAATGGTCCTTAAAAGGGCCTTTTCTGGGGCATTGCCCCAAAGATATCAGCTCTTTTGCCTGTAAAATAAATACAAACTCCCCCCCCCCAACAGTAAAACCCACCACCAGACCAACCCCCCAAATAAAAAAAAAATAACCTAAGGTAACCATTGCCCTGAAAAGGGCATTTGTATGGGTATTGCCCTTTTACATTGCCCAAACCCTAATCTAAAAAAAAAAAAAAAAAACAACCAAAAAAACCTTAAAAAACCTAACACTAACCCCCGAAGATCCACTTACAGCTGTTGAAGTCCCGCTTGAAGAATCTTCATCCAGCTGGCAAAGTCATCATCCATGTGGCAAGAAGTCTTCATCCAGGCGGCCTCTTCTACCTTCATCCAGCCGGCGCGGGTCCATCCTGGAGACATCCGGCGCAGAGCATCCTCTTTATACGGTCGCCGCTGTACACTGAATCTTCAATGCAAGGGACGCAATTTAAGATGGAGGCCCTTGCATTCCTATTGGCTGAAAATTTTGAATCAGCCAATAGGAATTAGGGCTGCTAGACTCCTATTGGCTATTCAAATCAGCCAATAGGATTTAAGCAGCTCTGATTCTATTGGCTAATTCGAATTAGGACGCCATCTTGAATCGCGTCCTTTGCATTGAAGATTCAGTGTACGGTGGCGACCGTATGAAGAGGATGCTCCGAGCAGAATGTCTTCAGGATTGACCCACTCCGCACCTCCGGGATCAAGATAGAAGATGCGGCCTGGATGAAGATCGTTCAAGCAGGACTTCAAAAACTGTAAGTGGATCATCAGGAGGTTAGTGTTAGGCTTTTTTAAGGGTTTATTGGGTGGGTTTTATTTTTTAGGTTAGGGTCTGGGCAGTAAAAGAGCTAAATGCCCATACAAATGCCCTTTACAGGGCAATGGGTAGCTTAGGTTTTTTTTAGATCGTTTTTTTTATTTTGGGGGGGTGTTTTGTTTTTTAATGTTAGTGGGCCTTTGTAATTTGATTTTAAAAAAAAGAGCCGATATCTTCAGGGCAATGCCCTATAAAAGGCCCTTTCAAGGCCCCCTGGTAGTTTGGAGGGTGGGGGGTTTGTATACTGTTAGGGGGTGTTTGTAATTTTTTGGAGTAAAAGAGCTGTTTTCTCAGGGCAATGCCCTACAAAAGGCGCTTTTAAGGCCCCCCCAAAAATGCCCTTTTAAGGGCCCTTTGTAGTTTGGGGGGTGGTGGTTTGTATAGTGTTAGGTGGGGTTTGTATTTTTTGGAGTAAAAGAGCTGTTTATCTCAGGGCAATGCCCTACAAAAAGCCCTTTTAAGGGCTCCTGGTAGTTTGGGGGGTGGGGGTTTGTATAGTGTTAGGTGGGGTTTGTATTTTTTGGAGTAAAAGAGCTGTTTATCTCAGGGCAATGCCCTACAAAAGGCCCTTTTAAGGGCCCCCCAAAAGGACATTTTGAGGTAAAATATATTTCTTTTTTACATAAAGATGTTCAGGTGATATTTTCTAGTCAGCTTTTAACAGCTATACTGCATCACTTTCAAGTGTTTCAACATTTGGGGATCATGGTCCTTTAAGTATAACCCATTGCTTAGTGCTTTTTTTTATTACAAAAATAAAACAGTATTATATCCCTTTAAAAAATAAACATTATTTATAATAGTTATTATTTACAATGTTTTAATCTAAAGAAGGTCTTAAAGAGGTGTTTTAGAGTCAGTAGCGGACCTATTCAACAGAGGGTCCTGGTTCAAAATTTATTTTGGGCCCCCCAAAGGTAACACAGTAGTAAGCAATAATAATAATATACATGCTGCTTTGTATAATGATTTTGAGGAAAGATAGACTTGCAACCTGCTCTAATAAAAGGCTCCCCTGCATTAGGATTATACATATTCTGCACAAGTCTATGTATAGACTGGGTGCTATGGGCCCTGTTGCCACCACACCTGCTGCACCAATGGTAGTTCCACCCCTGTCTAGAGTAAAAGTAAAATGTTCTATAGTAGTGTAATTGGTATATGTGGAAAACATGCATTTTGTTCATTTTTTTATAAAGCTTTCTGAACACAAAATAATGTCATAAACAAATTATCAAGCAATAAAATATTACAAAGTTTAAACTTGCTCCCTGAAATGTTAGTAAGAAAGCACTGAAAGACAGTATTGTTTGCAGGCAATACCCTGTGTTTACTCTGCAATAGCCACTCAGACAGGAAGCTAGCTACAATCAGAAAGAACTAATACTAAACATATAAAACATATTTTGCTTATCTGATACATAATAAAATATAAAACTGAAAACTGTACCTTGAGATTTCCTGAAGTGCTGTGTTTGTGTTGTACAAAGCCGTTTTTTTTCCCCTGTGTAGGTTGTTACAGTCATGTAATGGGAGGGCTAAAATTACACAAGCAGAGAAGATCAGATTGCACAGCCATTTGTTTGTGCTTTAGTGACACACCCATTTCTGTGTCTTTAGACTTTGATTTATCATTGCTTATTCAGCATTTAACCACTGTTAAATGGATATTAAACAGTGCTCCTTTAGTAAAAAGAAATATGTTAATGGGACATTCCAGTCAAAATGTAAATACACATAGAAGACTTACAACTTTGAATAGAAACACATTTGCAATATTCATGTATTGGCAAAAATGCTTCTAGTAAAAGTTATCACATTTTTCTCTGCATGTGCATGGGAAGTATAGCTAGTTATTCTCAGTGCACCAGCATTTTAAATACTGCAGCTGCTCAAAACACCAGTATGGCTTTGTATCATGTCAGCAATTAACAAATGGAGTCATTACCAGATGGTATAAGCACCTTGGACTCTCTGAGCAAGTTTCGTGTTTAAAATGCTGGTGCACGGTGCATACTTAAAGGGACAGTAAAGTCAAAACTAAACTTTCATGATTCAGATAGGGCATGCAATTTTAACCCCTTAATGACAGTGGACGTACCAGGTACGTCATAGAAAAAACTTCCCTTAATGACAGTTGACGTACCTGGTACGTCCTCTGTTGTCTGAAGTGCTGGAAGCGATCATGATCGCTTCCAGCTGCTTACAAGGGATTGTAGTGATGCCTCAAACTCTGTGGCCCCATCTGCATCGGCTATGTATGTTTACAAATTAGTTGGTTGGTGGGAGCTGCTTTTACTTAATAATCCCACAATGTTTGATTAAGTAACCGATCCTGCTTTCTCTGCCTTTGCAGCCGTTGCGGCCGGGAAGGCGGGGGGGCGGGAGCGCAAAATATACAGCCCACTTAAAAAAAAAAAGATCGATCTAGATGCAGTGGCATCTCTGTTCTTTAATAAGGGATCTGGGAGGGGGAGGGATGAAGATTATTTAGGGGGGCCAGCTACACTACAGAAAACAAATATTTTATATTTAAAAAGATAAAAAAAACTATTTTGGGGGGCAAATTTCAGTGAGAAACCTAAAATTGTGAAAAATTTAAGTTTTTTTTTTTTATTTGATCATATTTGGATTTGGCGGTGAAA
The DNA here is from genome assembly GCF_027579735.1 of Bombina bombina. Taxonomy (NCBI): domain Eukaryota; kingdom Metazoa; phylum Chordata; class Amphibia; order Anura; family Bombinatoridae; genus Bombina; species Bombina bombina. Next base: position 930,111,308 of record NC_069500.1, on the reverse strand, counting down.
TGGTGGCATGAAATATACCAAAATGGGCCTATATCAATAATTTGGGTTGTCTACTACACTACACTAAAGCTAAAATTAAACCTAAAAGCTCCCTACAAGCTCCCTAATTAACCCCTTCACGGCTGGGCATAATACACGTGTGGTGTGCAGCGGCATTTAGCGGCCTTCTAACTACCAAAAAGCAACGCCAAATCCATATAGGTCTGCTATTTCTGAACAAAGGGGATCCCAGAGAAGTATTTACAACCATTTATGCCATAATTGCACAAGTTGTTTGTAAATAAATTCAGCGAGAAACCTAAAGTTTGTGAAAAAAATTGTGAAAAAGTCAACAATTTTTTTTATTTGATCGCATTTGGCGGTGAAATGGTGGCATGAAATATACCAAAATGGGTCTAGATCAATGCTTTGGGATGTCTTCTAAATATAAATATATACATGTCAAGGGATATTCAGGGATTCCTGAAAGATATCAGTGTTCCAATGTAACTAGCGCTAATTTTGAAAAAAAGTGGTTTGGAAATAGCAAAGTGCTACTTGTATTTATGGCCCTATAACTTGCAAAAAAAGCAAAGAACATGTAAACATTGGGTATTTCTCTCGGGACAAAATACAGATTTTGGGGGTAAAAGTTAGAAAAAGTGTGTTTTTTTTTTCAATTTTTTCCTCATATTTTATATTTTTTTTATAGTAAATTATAAGATATGATGAAAATAATGGTATCTTTAGAAAGTCCATTTAATGGCGAGAAAAACGGTATATAATATGTGTGGGTAAAGTAAATGAGTAAGAGGAAAATTACAGCTAAACACAAACACTGCAGAAATGTAAAAATAGCCATTGTCATTAAGGGTAAGAAAATTGAAAAATGGTCCGGTCATTAAGGGGTTAAACAACTTTCCAATTTACTTTTATCATCAAATTTGCTTTGTTCCCTTGGTGGTATTTTTGAAAAGCTAAACCTAGCTAGGCTCAAACTGATTTCTAAACAGTTGAAAACCGCCAACTAGCTCAGAGCATTTTGAAAGTTTTTCACAGTTAGACTGTGCTAGTTCACATGTGTCATATAGATAACATTGTGCTCACTCCCGTGAAGTTATTTAGGAGTCTTCACTGATTGACTACACTGCATGTCTGTCAAAGGCACTTAGATAAGGAGGCTGTCTGCAAAGGCTTAGATACAAGGTAATCACAGAGGTAAAAAGTATATTAATATAACTGTGTTGGTTATGCAAAAACGGGGAATGGGTAATAAAGGGATTATCTATCTTTTTAAATAAGAAAAATTTTGGTGTAGACTGTCCCTTTAAATATGCTTTTGAAACAGTTATAGCTTTTAGTTAGAAGCATTTTTGCTAATTATATATTATAATTATATTGTATATTGTAATATAATAGTAATTGTATATTACTAACATGTTTTTATTAAAAAGTGAAATGCATCCACGTGGTTTCTAAATTTGGCTGGAATGTTCCTTTAAATGATAGTAAACATAAAAAGAAACACATTTGGCTCAATTTATCAAGCCCTGCTTCCTTGCCCTGTTCTCCACCTCTTAGGTAGAGAATTTTAATCTCCCCAGTCTCGTCATGTCATGTTTATTGTTTGGGTATTTAGCAGTATGAATAAGCACTACTTGACTGTAGGTACACAGTGCAAGTCTTTATTCAGTTCAGATGTAAGCAACAACACACAACTGAACTGAGAAAACTAACATAAGAAGATGGCTGCTGACCATAGACTTCCCTCTCAGATACAGAGTGTCTTTTCTTAAAGTAACAGTATACCACATCTCCCCAACTACTTCCAAATCCCCTCTTAACATTTAACATATCTTAACAACAAAGAAACAATACAAATGTGCTCCAATGGCTCAATATACTTTATCCTACGACATAATCTTTTAGTTTCTCTGGAGGGTGTATTGCCCTTCCAGCTCGTGATGTTTTGTGTCCAGCTTCTGCAGACTGTATAGGGACAAATTCTCCTTGGTTTGCATCTGAACCTGGCACTTCAGTCTCTGGGGTCTATTTATTATAGTGCGGACGGACATGATACAATGTAGCGCATCATGTCCACCGCACATCGATAAATGCCGACAGCATACGCTGTCGGCATTAATCATTGCACCAGCAGTTCTTGTGAACGGCTGGTTCAATGCTGACCCCTGCAGATTCGCGGATAATCGGCCACTAGCAGGGGGTGTCAATCAACCCGGTCGTATTTGATCAGGTTGATTTCTGTCCGCTGCCTCAGAGCAGGCGGACAGGTTATGGAGCAGCGGTCGGAAACACAGCGCATCAAGCTCCGTACGGAGCTTGATAAATTGACCCCTCTGAGTCAGTATTGTGAGTAATTGGCGACTCTTCTCCTTTTTCAGGTACAAGTACCTGTGGCTCTGAGTGATCTTGTTCATACGTGTAATCCATCCGGATATGACTCCGGTTTCTCCTGTACTGTCTGCCATCAGGTGTTTTAATTACATATGATCTTGGCTCAGGACCAACAGATGATATCTGTGCAGGCTGCCAACCCGCTGATGTCTCTGTCACGGATACCAGATGGCTAAGGCTATCCACCACCCCCCTACAACCTCACCCCTGATGTTTCTCAGTGGTTTTGGGCTCCTCAGAGCAACCACCATCTCTGGAAGCTGTTTGTTTGCTTTGTGTTGGCTTGTTTTTGTGTTCAGAGAAAAGTTGGTGTATGACCAGGAAAAGCCTCCTAGGCTGGCCGGGCTCCTGTAACTCCCGGTCGGCTGCCTCACAACGGACACCCGCCTAACCCCTCTCAGGCTGGCCAGGCTCATGGAACTCCCGGTCAGCCACAGGACACAATGTGACAGATTCCCCAGCTACCCCGACTGGGTAGCTCCGCCAAACGGGTCCTTCTTCCTCCCTGCCGACTGCAGCTATGTTGCTGGCAAGTGACCACAGCCTGTAGCCACCCCTGATGCCCGACAGCATCAGTACCCAGGGTCCCACCCTGTGGCAGACTCCAGCTACCCAGACTGGGTAGCTCTGCTTGATGATCCTTTCTCTGCCTGGAACAGGCTGGCTATGTAGCCCAGGAAAGTGATTTCTATGTAGCCCAGGAAAGTGATTTTAGCTGGAGCTCACCCAAATAACTAGACAGACTAGCCTTCAGGTGAACAAGAACTGATTTTATTGAAAACATGTACTCCTTTTATACAGACAGCTCATCTTGATAAGACCCTGGACAATCCCACTATTTTCCCGCCATTCCCGCCCCTCCAGACAGCCCGGCACCTCCATAGGAGCCACAGTCCCACATAATCCCAATACATATGGGTGGCGGTTTCGGGGTGATCCATTTTAAAGCTCTCGGTCCCCAGATTTCACAGTCTGAAAATCAGCATGATTAGTTACTGGGGACCGGAGTTACAGTCCATTGAAGTTATGGGGTTAGGGTTGTCCAAAACCCCCGGTTGCCAAAGGAGCTCCCCTGCGGCAATTCCACCATCCATTGTACTCCCCAGGGGCTACTAATCCCAAAAAGAGCGGAGTTCTGGGGCACATGGTAGCTGGAGCAACCTGGGTTAAAGTTAGCGGGTGCTCTGCTGTCCTGTGGCCAACCCGGAGTTCCAGGAGCCTGGCCAGCCTGAGAGGGGTTAGGCGGGTGTCCGTTGTGAGGCGGCCAACCGGGAGTTCCAGGAGCCCGGCCAGCCTAGGAAGGTTTTCCTGGTCATACACCAACTTTTTTCTGAACACAAAAACAAGCCAACACAAAGCAAACAAACAGCTTCCAGAGATGGTAGATGAGGAGCCCAAAACCACTGAGAAACAACAGGGGTGAGGTTGTAGGGGGTGGGGGATAGCCTTAGCCATCTGGTATCCGTGACAGTCTCCATGCGCACTGCATCCCCTTTTTGGAAGGCTTGTAGTGACTTAGCACAATGATCATAATATACTTTCTGCCTATGCTGTAGCTCACTCAATTTTTGGTGTGCATTCTTAGGGATCTGGGGCTTTAATGCATGAGCTGCAACTGGTAACTTGGTTCTTAGTGTCCAACCTATTAAAAGTGGTGCTGGGGAATAGGCCATCCCATTGATTGGAGTATTGTGCAATTCTAGAAGCTCAATATAAGGATCTACCCCCGATTCCCATGTTTTTTGGAGCATGATTTTAATTGTTTTTACAGTTCTTTCTGCCAGTCCATTTGATTGATTGGGGGTAACCAGGACAAGAATGAGTAAACTTAAAGGGTCATGAAACCCAAAATATTTCTTTCATGATTCAGATAGAGAATACAATTTTAAACAACATTTCAGTTTACTTCTATTATCTAATTTGCTTCATTCTTTAGATATCCCTTGTTGAAGAAATAGCAATGCACATGGGTGAGCCAATAACAAGAGGCATCTATGTGCAGCCACCAATCAGCAGATACTGAGCATATCTAGATATGCTTTTCAACCAAGTATATCACGAGAATGAAGCAAATGAGATAACAGAAGTAAATTAGAAAACTGTTTAAAATAGCATGCTCTTTCTAAATCATGAAAGAAAGTTTTTGGCTAGAATGTCCCTTTAATACCCCATTGTGCAGCAAATACCTTCATCTCAGCACTGGCAAAGCGTACATGGTAGAAATAATGATTTGTTCCAGCCACCAATACTTAAAAGACCTTTATTTCTTCATTAGTGGGATCTTAGACAAACATGTTTGTCTAAGATCCCACTAATGAAGAAATAAAGGTCTTTTAAGTATTGGTGGCTGGAACAAATCATTATTTCTACTTGGAGTATTTGCAGGATAAGGCAGATCCTGGGTTCCGTGCCCCACAAGCCACATATCTGTTGGTGCTGTTTTCCACACTTTGCTTTAAAGCGTACATGGTCACTGATAACTTCTATTGGGATGCCATGTCTACTAAATGTTGTGTCCAGCTTTGCAATTACTGTCGTTGCAGATTTATCAGACAGCTTTAGTACTTCAGGATACTTGGAAAAATAGTCTACTATTACAAGAAATGACGATCCCTGCAGGAAAGGGCTATTTCCAGGCTGGGATCTTGAGAGAAGCACACACAGCTGAGTCTGGTTCTTCTGTAATGACTCAAGGTGGTTCCCAATCAAAGAAGACCCATCCAATCCAAGAGTGTCCCCTGCCCTGACCATCACATCAGCTCAGATGCTGGCTACATATATAGGCACCTCCTGATCTGCCATGGGGCTATCCCACCATCCTGCTTTCTGCACCTTCCTCTTTATGTACCCTAGGTAGAGATGAATGCCCCTCTGCTGCTGAACCTGCAAGGACTCTGTGTCCCCAACCTTCCTCATATGTCTGCGTGTGGCCCAGTCCCAGCTCCATCATTGACATTCGGGGGGCACTGAGAATAGTTCTTATGCATACAATGTGGACAAAGGGGTTCTTAACAATGGCTGCTTTGTGGATGCTTTCAACGTATTGCCTCATGTGTTGATTTTATTCTCAACAAACAGAGCTTCAGTCACCACAACTTGGATTAAAACAAAGCATTATCAATTATATCAAGCAAATGATTTTGAACATCACATAAATAAAAACAAGATATCAGCAGAGTAAATACATGACTTATTACACAGACTACAAACAAATGCAAAAAGAGAGACTTGCAGTACAAATGAAACAAAAAAAAAAAAACAGGGAAATTGGCAGAATTTGAATTCAGGGACCCAATTCAAATACCAAAAGAGAGACTTGGAGTACAAATGACACAAAAAACAGAAAATTGGCAGGATTTGAATGCAGGGACCCAATTCACATACCAAAAGAGAGACTTGGAGTACAAGTGACACAAAAAACAGGGAAATTGGCAGGATTTGAATGCAGGGACCCAATTCACATACCAAAAGAGAGACTTAGGGGCCTATCTATCAAGCTCCGTACGGAGCTTGACACCCTGTGTTATGAAGCACCAGTTATGAAGCACCAGTTATGAAGCAGCGGTCTATAGACCGCTGCTTCATAACCCTGTCCGCCTGCTCTGATGAGGCGGACAGGAATCGCTGGAATTCAACCAAATCAAGTATGATCAGGTTGACTGACATCCCCCTGCTGACCACGAGTCTGCAGGGGGCGGTGTTGCACCAGCAGCTCTTGTGAGCTGCTGGTGCAATACTGAATACGGAGATCGTATTGCTCTCCGCATTCAGCGATGTCTGTCGGACCTGATCCGCACTGTTAGATCAGGTCCGACAGACATTTCATAAATAGGCCTCTTGGAGTACAAATGACACATAAACCAGGGAAATTTGCAGGATTTGAATGCAGGGACCCAATTCACATACCTGAAAACAGAAGAGCGAGTAGGTTAGCTCAGCATTCCTTATCAGATGTCAATAGGCAGTCTGTTAGTTAGTAAACAGCAGTGTGGTGGGTATTGAGCATAATTCTTTTATAATTCGTTGTGCCTCACTTATAAATGTTATCTTAGAAGATGTGAACAGATGATCTTACAATACTGCTACCTAAGCCTGTATGGTATAACCCCAGCCTCCCCCAAATTCTACTGTCTGTTTTTTTTAACTTATCTCACCCTGAATCAAATTTTCCCAATTGGCCTTTGATAGTCTTTGATCAGGTCATTACCTAATTTATTGCATTCAGATGAATGCTCTGGCCTATAAATTTAACACTGCTATGGGGATAGCAATGCAAGGGTCGCAATACAGGCTTAGGTAGTAGTATTGTAAGATCATCTGTTCACATCTATTAAGTGAACATTTATAAGTGAGGCACAACAAATTATACAAGGATTGGACAAGGGATAAGGCAAATTCTGTTTGAATACTGAGTTTTATACACTGATTATTTTGTAAAAAATGCACAATATCTTAGTATCACGTTTTGCCACCTTTTGTCTGTTTAACAAACTACTTTACTCAATTACTCCTTACCCCTCACCACCTGCACTGCTCATTAGCCCATCTCTCTTAACCTCACCTTACTTTTGTATTCATGAACTTCACATATTCCTAAAGGCTCTCTCTACCCCTTGCAACTCATCACAAAAACAGTCTCACTACTGCACATCCTCATCTCATGTCACTCTCCCTTTTGCTCATACTAGCTGCTGACGACATCTCCCCTAATCCTGGTCCCCCACAACTTCTTTGCCCTGCACACCCATGTGTGCCCTTCAATAGACTTCAAAAACAAAACTCTGGTAACCTTAATCTCATTCCTCTTGCATCTAAAGCCACCACCCCCTTCACTTGCACACTTTGGAACTCTTGCTTTGTTTGCAACAAGCTCACTTCTATCCATGACCTCTTTATCTCCCACTCTCTCAATCTTCTGGCTCTCACAGAAACCTGTCTCTCTCCTTCAGACACTGCTTCCTCTGCTGCACTGTCACATGGGGGTCTCCACTTCAGCCACACTCCTAGGTCTGACTATAGACAAGGAGGTGGTGTTGGTATTTTACTTTCCTTTCGTTGCACCTTTCAACAAATACAGCCCTTCTCTTCCCTCACATTTTCTTCATTCGAAACACACATGATTTGCTTATTCTCTCCCCTCTCTTTACGCGTTGCAGTCATATACCGCCCCCCTGGCTCCGCAACTCTATTTCTAGATCACTTTGCCGCCTGGCTACCTTACTTCCTTTCCTCAGATACCCCTGCCCTCATTCTCGGTGACTTCATCCTCCCTGTTGATAATCCCACTGCCTCCTCTGCAAAACAACTTCTGCAACTAAATTCCTCTTTCGGCCTGTCACAATGGATTGACTCTCCCACTCACAAAAATGGTCACTCCCTTGATCTGATTTTCAGCTATTGATGCACTATCTCAAACTTCACAAACTCACTTTTTTCCTCTTTCTGACCACCACCTCCTCACTTGTAACATCACCTCCCTCCCTACAACTCTCCCTCCTTCTACCCCTCAGACTAAACTTCACAGAAGTATCAAGTCATTAGATTAGCAACAGCTCGCTAGCTCTCTCAAACCTCTTCTCTCTTCCATCGCCTCCTTTTCCTATCCTGATGAATCTATCTGACACTATAACTCCACCCTTACATCGGTCCTGGATAACCTAGCCCCACCTACCATAGCTCAGAAAACATACACTTGTCCTCAGCCCTGGCATACTCCTCTGACACAGTACCTACACAGATGTTCCTGTACTGCTGAGCAACACTGGAGTAAATCTCGGAGTTCTGCTGACTTTCTTCACTATATGCTCATCTGGAACTCTTACTATTCTGCCCTTAATCTATATAAGCAACATTACTTCTCTACTCTTATCTCTACTCTTTCTTCAAACCCAAAACGTTTGTTCTCCACTTTCAATACTCTTCTTTGCCTACCCCCACCTCCCACCACAACTTTTCTCTCAGCTCAAGATTTTGCCAGCTACTTCAACAACAAAATCAACTCCATCAGAAATGAAATCAGCTCTCAACATACTACCACTGTCCCACCCCCTCAAAAGCTCACAATCATCCAAAACCCACATAGCCATAAATTTGGCTCTTTTGCCCCTGTTACAGAGGAAGACGTTTCTGCCCTTATACTATCCTCTCACAACTTGTCCCCTCAACCCCATCCCCTCACAACTACTCCCCTCCCTCTCTTCTACCCTTACCCCTATACTCGCACACATCTTCAACCTCTCCCTCAGCACTAGCATTAGTCACACCTATCCTCACAAAACCTCTCAATCCAACCTCCCCATCCAACTACCGCCCCACTTCCATACTCCCTCTTGCCTCAAAGCTTCTTGAAAAGCTAGTATATGCATGTCTATCTCATTTCCTTACATTAAACTCCTTCCTTGATCCACTGCAATCTGGATTTCGCCCCCTTCACTCAACAGAGACAATTGTTAAGGTTACCAACGACCTACTTACAGCAAAACCCAAAGGCCACTTCTCTCTGCTTATCCTAGTTGATCTGTCTGCAGCCTTTGATACTGTCGACCACCCTCTCTTGCTCCATACCCTCCAATCTTTCGGCATCTGCGACACAGCTCTCTCTTGGTTTTCTTCCTATCTGTCTAACCATACCTTTAGTGTAGCCTTTTCTGGGGCATCCTCTGCCCCGTTACCTCTTTCTGTTGAGGTAGCGCAAGGCTCTGTCCTCGGTCCCCTTCTCTTCTCAATTTACACGTCCTCAGGTTCCTTAATAAAATCCCACGGGTTTCACTATCATTTGTATGCCGATGATACCCAAATCTACCTCTCTGCACCAGAACTAACTCATTCCTTGCTAACTCGTGTCACTAAATGTCTCTCTCATATCTCATCTTGGATGTCCTCTCACTACCGCAAGCTATATCTCTCCAAAACTGAGCTCCTTATTTTCCACCCTTTTTCCAAAATCTCCACCCCCCATGTCTCTATAACTGTTGATAACTCCATCATTACCCTAACCTCACATGCTTGATGCGGGGTCAAACTTGACTCAGATCTTTCACTCCTCAGATTCTGTCCTTGGGTAAAGCCTGCCGCTTCCACCTTAAAAACAACACTAAAATCAGGCACTTCCTTATACAAGACACAACTAAGATTTCAATCCACTGTCTCATCTTTTCCTGCCTCGACTACTGAAACTCCATCCTCTCTGGTCTCCTTAGCTGCCGCCTAGCTCCTTTACAATCCATAATGAATGCCTCTGCCAGGCTCATCTTCCTTACACGTCTCTCTTCATCTGCCACACCTCTCTGCCAATCCCTTCACTGGCTTCCTCTTGCCTCCAGGATTAAACACACAATTATCACTCTGACACACAAAGCCCTCAATTGCATTGCTCCCTCTTACGTCTCAGACCTTGTCTCCAGATACTCTCCCTCCCGACCCCTTCGCTCCGCTCATGATCTCCTACTCTCCTCCTCTCTTGTTACCTCCTCACATTCCCGTTTAAAAGATTTCTCCAGAGTGGCTGCTATTTTATGGAACTATTTGCCTCGCTCCACAAAACTCTCTCCTACAACAGTGCAACTCTCGGCAACTAAAAAGCTGCACTTACCTCGGAACTTCAATTAAGATTAACGGACATAAAACAAGTTTGGATAAAGACAAAATATAATAATATGTTCTTTAATTACTTTTCCTGTAAATGTATACTGCAGTACCTCGCCATTAACCCTTTTTAAGTTTCTGAATTGTACAGCTCTAACTCCCCCCACACATTTTTTTCTATGACTATATCTATATCTGTTATTGCTTTGGTAGAATACAAAAATGCATAAGGATTATCTGCTGGAGCATGCCTAGAAGCTGTGAACTCAGCTGAAATACAATGCCTGTGTCTAAACACTGATAAGGGGGGTGGAGCACAGTGCTTCAGATAGCATGGCTATTTAAGTATTTTTGCTTATTTTTGAAAATTATTTTAAAATACTTGCCAACAATTTAAAAAAAAAAAATGTATGCAAACTATTTTTACTTAATTAGTCCTTTTAGGATATGCACAGATCTCAACATGTTTTATGGCACTTTAAACTTGCCATGTGAGCCCGGTCCTAAGGTCTTTTAGATCTGCACATGTTAAGCGGCACACAGGCTGTGGGTAGAGCAGGCACTGCCGGTTTTGGAACTCCATGCTCATCTCGCTATCTGGCAAACAGCACTTTTTTTATTAAATTGTGGCTTTTTTTTCCCTTCAACTTTACAGCTAGGCTGGGAGAAACATTAATTCAGTGGGGCCGATTTATTAAAGGGCAGATGGACATGATACGATGTAACATATCATGCCCACCGCACATCGATAAATTCTTGTGAATTGCTTGTGCAATGCCGCCCCCCTACAGATTTGCGGCCGCTAGCAGGGGGTAAAAACAAAAAGGTTTACTCTAAATGCTTCAAGTGAAATATTACAAGCAGGGGACAAAGAAGACAACGCCCTCTGGAAGCGTTTAAAGGTAAAGAAAATTAAAAAGAATGAGTCCCTGCGCTAAAAAGCTAAATATTTAGGATCCAATGAAAAAGAAACTAATGCTATGTGCAAACAGTCTATTGTATGAGCGCTATATGCTAGCCAACTACTAGATAAAGGATATTGTTATGCAACAATGGGGCCTAGTTATCAAGCCGTCAACCTCAAATACGCTGGAATTCCGCAGCGTATTTGTGGGGCGAGGCTGATTCGCCTTAGTTATCAAAGGCTCGAGACCGGCAAAAGTAGAATTTTGTGACGTAAGCATCGATCCGCCGGACTCAGTCCGACAAAGATCGATTCTTACGTCACTCCAGATGTTCCGCACACAAGTGCGGCACATTCTCACTACTTTTGCTAGCTATCAAAAAACTAGCAGGTACGCTCGGCACTTTTACGGCCCAGCGTACCTGGTTTTCAATCCGCCACCCCTGGAGGCGGCGGATCCCATAGGAATCAATGGGAGTCTGACCATAGCGAAAGTACAAGTTCGCTGCTGACAGACATCCCATTGATTCCTATGGGAGCTGTCTACACCTAACACCCTAACATGTACCCCGAGTCTAAACACCACTAATCTGACCCCCCCTACACCGCCGCAACTAAATAAAGTTATTACCCCCTAAACCGCCGCTCCCGGAGCCCACCGCAAGCTACTCTATACATATTAACCCCTAAACCGCCGCTCCCGGAGCCCACCGCAACTATAATAAATGTATTAACCCCTAAACCGCCGCTCCCTGAACCCTCCGCAACCTATATTAAATGTATTAACCCCTAATCTGCCCCCCCTACACCGTCGCCACCTATAATAAATTTATTAACCCCTAATCTGCCCCCCCCTACACCGTCGCCACCTATAATAAATTTATTAACCCCTATCCTGCCCCCCACTACGCCGCCGCCACTGTCATAAAATTATTAACCCCTAAACCTAAGTCTAACCCTAACCCTAACGCCCCCCTAACGTAAATATTAATTAAATAAATCTAAATAAATTAACTCTTATTAAGTAAATGAATCCTATTTAAAACTAAATACTTACCTTTAAAATAAACCCTAATATAGCTACAATATAAATAATAATTATATTCTAGCTATCTTAGGATTTATATTTATTTTACAGGTACCTTTCAATTTATTTTAACCATGTACAATAACTATTAAATAGTTATTAACTATTTAATAGCTTACCTAGCTAAAATAAAGAGAAATGTACCTGTGAAATAAATCCTAACCTAAGTTACAATTACACCTAACACTACACTATACTTTAATAAATTATTCCTATTTAAAAATAAATACCTACCTGTAAAATAAACCCTAAGATAGCTACAATATAATTAATAATTATATTATAGCTATCTTAGGATTTATATTTATTTTACAGGTAACTTTGTATTTATTTTAGCTAGTTAGAATAGTTATTAAATAGTTATTAACTATTTAATAACTACATAGCTAAAAGAAATACAAAATTACCTGTAAAATAAATCCTAACTTAAGTTACAATTAAACCTAATACTACACTATCATTAAATTAATTAAATAAACTACCTACAAATAACTACAATTAAATACAATTACATAAACTAACTAAAGTACAAAAAATAAAAAAAGCTAAGTTACAAAAAATAAAAAAATAAGTTACAAACATGTTACAAATATTACAACAATTTTAAGATACTTACACCTAATCTAAGCCCCCTAATAAAATAACAAACCCCCACAAAATAAAAAAATGCCCTACCCTATTCTAAATTAAATAAATTTCAAAGCTCTTTTACCTTACCAGCCCTTAATAGGGCCATTTGTGGGGGCATGCCCCAAAGAAAACAGCTCTTTTGCCTGTAAAAGAAAAATACAACCCCCCCAAAAATTAAAACCCACCACCCACATACCCCTAATCTAACCCAAACCCCCCTTACAAAAACCTAACACTAATCCCCTGAAGATCATCCTACCTTTAGTTGTCTTCACTCAGCCGAGCCACCGATGGAACTGAAGAGGACATCCGGAGCGGAAGAAGTTAATCCTCCAAGCGGCGCTCATCGCCCCGCGGCTTTTTGACAGCTTTATTTGATAACTTAGGCGTATTTTTTCAGGTCCGCGGCGGCGAAGGTAGGCGAGCTTAGGCGGGCGTATTGGGCCGGCGAAGCAAGAAAAGTAGACGGCTTGATAACTACCCCCCCACGTCTCAAAACAATGTGTACAATTGATGCAAAGAATAAATAGTAATAAATGAAACTCATATAGCTGTTGAATCAAGGAAGGCAAAGACAGGTGACGCTGGATAATGCTCACTTATAGCTGTGCAATAGTTCTCCTCGACCGCTACTAAATGCAGCTTACAGCTCAAGAGGTTAAGTCAATGGATGTGTGGATGAGAAATTTATAAGCCGCTAGATACAATAATACGCCTGAATTCAGCCGATTATCTGACAGTCCAGCGACTTGGCGTAGTACCTTTCTAGTGTGCTTGTATCCGGGGTAATTTCTTCTCTCTCCGGTTCTTACATCATCACATGACTCTGAATCCTCCAATAGTGTGACTGTGTTCTGAGCTGTATCAGTCGCGGTGAAATCCGTTCAAGTGGTGGTGCATTCAAAATCCAGCTTTTCATATGAAATTTTACAGAGCGCTCTGTTCTCCAGCAAAATACGGTGCACAGGAAAAATGACCATTAAATTCTGTAATGTTGACTTGTGGCCAGGTTGGACTGAGAAATAAGTAAAGTGTTATATAAACTGCAGGAGGTGTCAATCAGCCCAATCGTATAGGATCGGGCGGATTGATGTCTGCAACCTCAAAGCAGGCGGACCATTTATAGAGCAGCGAGCCTGAAGGCTTGTGCGGAAACAGGGGCATCAAGCTCCATTTGGAGCTTGATAATTCGGCCCCAGTGGGTAAAAAACGGGAGCTGGGAGAATAAAAAAAAATTCCCCAAATTACAAGGGAACCCAGGATATATGGGAGGGTTGGCAATCCTATCCATAGCATTTAAAGGGACAGTCAAGTCCAAAAAAAAAACTTTCATGATTTAAATAGGGCATGCAATTTTAAACAACTTCCAAATTTACTTTTATCACCAATTTTGCTTTGTTCTCTTGGTATTCTTAGTTGAAAGCTAAAACTAGGAGGTTTATATGCTAATTTCTTAGACCTTGAAGACTGCCTCTAATCTGAATACATTTTTACCACTAGAGGGCATTAGTTCACATGTTTCATATAGATAACATTGAGCTCATGCACGTAAAGTGACCTAGGAGTGAGCACTGATTGGCTAAACTGCATGTCTGTCAAAATAACTGAAATAAGGGGGCAGTCAGCAGAAGCTTAGATACAAGATAATTACAGAGGTAAAACGTGTATTATTATAACTGTGTTGGTTATGCAAAACTGGGGAATGGGTAATAAAGGGATTATCTATCTTTTAAAACAACAAAAATTCTGGTGTTGACTGTCCCTTTAACAGAGTGCTCTGCAGGGGTTAAACACACAGAAGATGCAGGGTCGCTAGTCTCAATAATGTAATTTTTAACTATTTAAATGCATGTCACTATTACCTTCTCTCCTGGAAGATTATGTCACATATTATTGCAAAAAAATAAAAATACTTATATATAAAATAAAAGGATATTCCCATCCATACCGCACTCCCTCTTTGCATATGTTTAGCCATTGTGAAACATCTTATTGTGCAGTCATGTTACACATTTTTTATTTTACACTATAACAAATTAAGTCTTTTTTTTTTTTTTTTTTTTTTTTTTTAACTGACTTTATTGAAAGACAAATTAAGTCATTTTAATACAAATATTATAAATATTTACAATTACTGGTTATTTTGCACAGTGAACAGACAGCGTTTATCTGCCTCTCTATTTGCACAGTGTGTGTGTGAAAAATGGTATACTGCCCACTGCAACCATACTATGCAACAGTGATGAATAGAGCATTGTGTCGCAACCTAATAGAATTATTTCAAATTGTCTTGAAATACTTATTCATATTATGTCAAAAAAAGCCACTTCAGGACTTTTTCAAGTGCCATTAAGGGATTATGAAATTCAAAAATATTCTTTTCTGATTTAGACAGAGCATATGATATAAAAAATTTACCAATTTACTTCTATTATCAAATTTGCTTAGTTCCCATGGTATTCTTTGTTGAAGAAATACTTAGGTTGGTGTTGGGGGTATTTAGGGCATTGGCAAGGGGTACTCTAGAGATTGGCTTTCATTATATTTTTCCTTATGTAGCTATTGGAATCATTACATAATCAAATAAAGCGGGGTCTCTCATTTCTACCCTTGAGCACTTCTTACAGGGCAAAGTGTGAGTATTTCCCTGCTTAAAGGGACACTGAACCCAAATTTGTTCATTTGTAATTCAGATAGAGCATGCAATTTAAGCAACTTTCTAATTTACTTCTATTATCAATTTTTCGTCGTTCTCTTGCTATTATTATTTGAAAAAGAAGGCATCTAAGCTTTTTTTTTGTTTCAGGACTCTGGACAGAACTTTTTTATTGGTGGATGAATTTATCCACCAATCAGCAAGGACAACCCAGGTTGTTCACCAAAAATGGGCCGGCATTTAAACTTACATTCTTGCATTTCAAATAAAGATACCAAGAGAATGAAGAACATTTGATAATAGGAGTAAATTCGAAATTTGCTTAAAATTTCATGCTCAATCTGAATCACGAAATTAAATTTTTGGGTACAGTGTCCCTTTAAGTTGGACCACTGCTCAATCACTGATTCACCTCAATGTGGTAAAACCTTAGATTCTGGCATGAAACAAGAGGTAGATATGTGCCACTGTAAAATAGGTAAAAGACATCATACTGAAGTGTGTCATGGTAAAACGAGACTTACTAACTGTGTATAAAATGGTTATTAAAAATATAAAGATGCTACCATAAATATTACTTTTCCCTTTTTTATATAAGTAATTTAATTATTAATATCAATGGACTATATATCAGTGTTTTATGTGTTTATTATTCTCTTATTGTAATACTGCCAAATCTTAAATCCCGGGAAACAAACAAATAATATATCTAATTCTTATATATTTACTTCATTAATATATCTGATACAAGCTTGTGAAATCAAGCGATACACAGGATTTCTATTTTTGTAAAATATTAATATTTGTGCTACAGTTGGGGTATATAGGACACAACTGTGTGCCTACAGCGGTACTTGCTGCAAAAAGGCTGAGAAACACTGAACTACATGTCAGGGACTAGTGCTGCAATCTAGTGCTCTTGCATATGGGTAACATTCTTGCAAAACGCTTGCCATATAGTGCTACAGACACCTGCAGGCTCTTACATCCCTGCTTTTTAACAGTAGATGTCAAGAAAATGAAGAAAAATAATAATTATAAAGGATAGCAAGAAAATTAAGAAAAAGTAAATTGGAAAGTTGTTTAAAAATGTATTCTCTGTGTGAATCATGAAAGAAAAAAAAATGTTTTTCACGTCCCTTTAAAGGGACACTGAACCCATATTTGTTGATTTGTAATTCAGAAAGAGCATGCAATTTTAAGCAACTTTCTAATTTACTCCTATTATCAATTGTTCTTCGTTCTCTTGCTATCATTTTTTTAAAAAGAAGGCATCTAAGCTTTTTTTTGGTTTTAGTACTCTGGACAGCACTTTTTTATTGGTGGATGAATTTATCCACCAATCAGCAAGGACAACCCAGGTTGTTCACCAAAAATGGGCCGGCATCTAAACTTACATTCTTGCATTTCAAATAAAGATACCAAGAGAATGAAGATAATTTGATAATTGGAGTAAATTCGAAAGTTGCTTGAAATTTCATGCTCAATCTGAATCATGAAATTAAATTTTTGGGTACAGTTTCCCTTTAAGTGTAAATGGTATTGACAACCTGTTGAAAACTATCAAGAAAATCTCTGATCCAGGTAAAACATTGTCTTTTTTTTGTTTGTTTGACAAACATATTTTCGGTTCTGAAAAATGCTCAAAATCGTGTGTCTAAAACCTGCAACAACAAAAAAATCAATAGATTTTTATTGACCTTCAGTAAGCTAGGGTCACATAAAAAAAAAATCGTATTATTTTTTTTTTCCCTTTTTGTATATATTTTCTTCAGGCACCATAAAACATTCTACATTGAGGCCCATTTATCAAGCTCCAATGCTCTAAAGACCGCAGCTACATAACCCTGTCCGCCTGCTCTGATGAGGAGAACAGGAATCGCCGGAATTCAACCCGATCGAGTACGATTGGGTTGATTGACACCCCCCTGCTGGCGGCGAGTCTGCAGGGGGCGGCGTTGAACCCGCAGCTCTTGTGAGCTGCTGGTGCAATGCTGAATACGGAGTGTATTGCTTTCCGCATTCAGCGATGTCTGCCGGACCTGATCCGCACTGTCGGATCAGGTCCGACAGACATTTGGTAAATCGGCCTTAATGGCCTCTATTTATCAAGCTGTCAACCGCAAATACGCTGGAATTCCGCAGCGTATTTGTGGCGAGCTTGATTCGCCTTAGTTATCAAACCCTATAGACCGGCAAAAGTAGAATTTAGTGACGTAACATACGATCCGCCGGACTCAGTCCGACACAGATCGATGCTTACGTCACTACAGATGTTCTGAATGCAAGTTCGGCACAATCTGACTACTTTTGGAAGTTATCAAATTCCTACCAGGTACACTCGGCACTTTTCCGGCCCAGCGTACCTGGTTTTCAATCCGCCACCCTGGAGGCCGCGGATACCATAGGAATCAATGGGAGTCGGAAAGCAGCGAGAGCTCATGTTCGCTGCTGCCCGATATCCCATTGATTCCTATGGGAATGTCTACACCTAACACCCTAACATATACCCCGAGTCTAAACACCCCTAATCTGCCGCCCCCTACACTGCAGCCACCTACATTATACTTATTAACCCCTAAACCGCCGCTCCCGGACCCCACCGCAACTAAATAAAGTATTTAACCCCTAAACCGCCGCTCCCGGAGCCCACCGCCACCTACATTATACTTATTAACCCCTAATCTGCTCCCCCTACACCGCCGCCACCTATATTAAATTTATTAACCCCTAATCCGCCCCCTTACACCGCCACCACATACATTAAATTTATTAACCCCTAATCTGCCCCCCTACACCGCCTCCACTATATTAAATGTATTAACCCCTAAACCTAAGTCTAACACTAACCTTAACACCACCTAACTTAAATATAATTTAAATAAATCTAAATAAAATTATTCCTATTTAAAACGAAATACTTACCTATAAAATAAACCCTAAGCTAGCTACAATATAACTAATGGTTACATTGTATCTCGCTTAGGGTTTATTTTTATTTTACAGGCAAGTTTGTATTTATTTTAGCTAGGTACAATAGTTATTAAATAGTTATTAACTATTTAATAGCTACCTAGTTAAAATAAATACAAAAGTACCTGTAAAATAAAACCTAACCTAAGTTACAATTACACCTAACACTACACTATCATTAAATTAATTACCTACATTAACTACAATTAAATAAAATTATCTAAAGTACAAAAAATAAAAAACACTAAATTATAGAAAATAATAAAATAATTACAAGTTTTTTAAACTAATTACACCCAATGTAATCCCCCTAATAAAATAAAAAGGCCCCCCAAAATAATAAATATCCCTACCCTATACTAAATTACAAATAGCCCTTAAATGGGCTTTTTGCGGGGCATTGTCCCAAAGTAATCAGCTCTATTACCTGAAAAAAAGTACAATACCCCCCCAACATTAAAACCCACCACCCACACACCCAACCCTACTCTAAAACCCACCCAATCCCCCCTTAAAAAAACTTAACACTAACCCCTTGAAGATCACCCTACCTTGAGATGTCTTCACCCAACCGGGCATAAGTGGTCCTCCAGACGGTCCAAAGTCTTCATCCTATCCGGGCAAAAGAGGTCCTCCAGACGGGCAGAAGTCTTCATCCAGGCGGCATCTTCTATCTTCATCCATCCGGAGCGGAGCAGGTCCATCTTCAAGACATCAGAATTAAGGTAGGAAAAATCCTATTGGCTGATGCAATCAACCAATAGGATTGAAGTTCAATCAACTCAACCATATTCTTAGGATGTCTGGTGTGAACAGTTCTCTTAAAGTCATTCCACAGCATCTCTATGGGGTGAGAACTCTGTTTTTTTATTTATTTATTTTGCTTAATATGGAGTTGCTGGATAAGGTTCACTTTTTCACTCTCTTTTTTGTAAAAAACCAGGTCTGACACTTTCTAATTTGTCTAAGCAAAATATAATCCCTTTATAGCTGGTTCCTAAGTAAATATATATCTATACCTGTATATATTCATATAGATATATATACGTAAAGATATATATTTAAAAACAAAATCATTATATATATATATATATATATATATATATAGAGAGAGAGAGAGAGAGAGAGAGAGAGAGAGAGAGAGAGAAAGAGAGAAATAAAAAGAACATTTTCTTCTGTGTGAAGAACATTGGAATGTAAAATATTCATAAATACCTTCCGGTTTAGCACAATTGGTCTAATACATGTCAGGTTATCGCACACTACATTTCTTTTTTAACAGCACGATCCATTAAAGTGTATAGGTAGACTAAGTTATCGTGGTCGCGATATCAGAAGTCCAGAAGTTAGCACACTTTGGATTTCAATCGCATGCTAACTTTTTTACTTTCAACTTGTTATATGCACGCTAACCTGGCCATGCTAAGGGCCAGATTACAAGTGGAGCGCTTGTATTATAAGTTCACAGCAATGCGAAGGCAGCTTTATGATAATAGCTAGTCACTAAAATAAAATGAGATCGCTGATAGACTCTCATTAAAAACAGACAATAAAATATATGATGTGTAAGTTCAAACAAGTAAAGTCCCCAATGTCAGAAAAAACTGTTAATCAAATTTCTTTGGGGTGGTTTGCAGTTAATACGATGTTCCCAGTTGTTGAAGCTTGCACAGGCTGCACTCTCCCTTCTCATTCCCCGGGTGGTAATTCTAGACAAAGACAAAAAGAGGCGCCACATGTCAGATGGGTCTAAATATAAAAGTAATATTATAAGCACAGGGTACTCACATTTGTGAAGAGCACCCCAGTGTGCTAGTAGGCGCAGGCTGACTTTCACAGCCGACCAGCTAGCTGAACTCCGGTTGTGAAACTGGATCACAGGATGCGGATTGTGATGTCAGTCCGTCTCATATGGTAGCGATACGCTCAAAAAAGGTTCAGGTGGTGAAATATTAAAAGAATCATTTATTGTATCAAACAACAAACATATAAAACCAAAAACACTGAACCCTTCGAAAAGAGCTGTAAAAACATTTTAAAATTGCAGCGCGTTTCTCATCGCTATCGCTGTTTCATCAGTCATCAAACAACTTGATGTTTACCCTTCCTAAAAATAAAATGGGTGCTCTGTTCAATTCTCTAGGCCTTTCTAAAACTGTTAAAGGAGCCTTATATAATTTAAATTATACCATCGTTTAGCATTCTGCATTGTCCTGTCAATAACTTCTACTTAAACATACTAAATTATGGACGCAAGTGCTATTTCCTAGTAATTTTTACTCTTTATGTTTGCTGACAATTTAACTTTTTTTCCTTAGAATAATGTAATAACCATTTGTGTCCCTTGTCTCTGTTGGTTTGGATTTGATTTCAGTGACATCCATAATGAACAGAGAAGTCAACAGAACTGAACTCTCCTAAACCAAATGTCAGGGACAGCAGGTTTATTAATCGCTGGTCAGAACACAATACCCTGATAACTACATTGTGGTACCCGAGAGTATAAAATAAGTTCATTTACTTCATAAAATTTTCTCTTTCAGAATTCAAATGGTGAATAAAGTCCATTAGTTATCATGACTCTTGTTTCACCTTAGTGTGTAATCAGAAATGTTATTTGCTCACAAAAATCTCCTCCTTAAATTAAAATGACTCACAAATACTGATAACAGTGCTTGGTTACATTATCTAAGTAAGTAAATTAAGCTATTTTTTTTTACTGTGTAGGGCACATGGGAGAGTTGATAACTACAGATTTCATAGGATTATAAATAAAAATGATCATCTAAATAACTAGGAATACACAAAGTTGTTCAGCATAGCGTGAGAAGTGACAAGTCAGCCCTTAAAAAATTGTTATCTATGTTCCTAAATCCCCATATAGGGCTAGATAATGAGTGGGTGCACGTTAAATAACCAGTCATTACAAGTGGCTGGTTAATGCTCCCGTGAACTCGCGGTTTCACTTTGCGCTTAGCGCAATTAACCACAGGTCAGACCTCTGGCTTAAAGTGCCTTTACATTGCAGTCAATGGGAGACTGTGTTTTCACTTTAAATATATATGTATATGCTTATATTTATACATACATATTTATGTGCTAATATGTGTATATACACATAAATGTATATGTATATATTCATATACATATATATTTTTATTTGCCTGCCCAATACTGCGCGATTTGCCCTCTGCACTGTGCTAGGTGGTTTGTTGTGTCTCACGGTATGAAAATGAGACTCCCATTGGAGCCTATACAAAGTTAAAACCTTTATTAGATATGAATATTGCATAAATATGCTTTTACATGTATTCATCTATATATATGTACACATATCTAGATATATATATATATATATATAATATATATATATATATATATATCTAGATATGTGTACATATTTATTTGTATGTATATATGTGTATTTATGTTTGTAAATACATATATGCACATATAAATACATAAATACATATGTACATACATATATAGATTATACATACAGATCCATATTTAGACTTGTATATCTATATATCTCTGTATTAAAGCCCTTTTTCTTATTGTGAAGCCTAGTAATTGCTGAGCAGATTACTGCAATTATTGTGTGAGATTTCAGCCCAGAAGACCTGAACAGATGAGGTGTGTAGCGGAGGCCATTTAACAGTCAAAGTGATAAAGAAACATTGGTATTTGTTAGAGAAGTCTAATCCATCAGTACAGGAAGTTAGAACATTTCCTATGGCATCCTTTAAAAGAGTGAGGAATTTGCAAGATCAATTGGTGAGAGCGGATTTAGGTACAAATATAAAAAGTACAGTTAACTATTTGACGACAGAGAATAAAGGGTGTTATCCGTGCTTAAATTGTTCACATTACAATTCAATGATAAAGGGCTAAAATTTGGCCCAAACTTGTGGACGCAAACAAATGTTGATTAATGGTTTTTAAACGTGTCAGACCCAATATGCCATTTATTTATTGAAATGCCCATGTGGACTTTGTTATATTGGAGAGATGACGCGGTCTGTAAGAGAACATTAACTGAACATAAATTTTACTTTGTTATATCAAAAAGTAAGATATAATATATTTTTTGCTGCCACTAGGTGTCAGTATTAGGTAAATTGTGTATTTGATTTATATGGGTAACTGAACATGTGTGACAGAATCAGATGCTATTTAAGGAACATACATTCAGTTTTGTATTAGCATGATTAAGGGTCTACTGTGGCCTTAAACATTGCTGTTCTTGGGGATGTCACCCTAATAAAGAGCATCTGTTTTCCTACATTTACAAAGGTGCTGCATATTTATTTCCTATGTGGATTATAGAGGGGTGAGCAGAGACCCTGTTTTGTTTCACTGGCACTCTGGTGAACATATTTGAACTGGTGCTGTACTAATTTTTTTGATTTTTAATTCATCTAACCCTCCCCATTTTCCTGGTGATATGGGATGAGCAGCAGTATATGCTGAACACTTTTCATGTGCCTTTTGATAGATTGCAGAATTGCGTGATTTACAAACTGCTACTCTTGATCACTCTATGCCACACATGAAAGACATTTTTTTTAAAGCTACAAATCCTGCTTACGGATTTTGCAGAAGAGATTCTTTTATATGGAAAATCCAACCTGGGGGCATGCAGGAAAGTGCTTTCCCACAATCTTCTATAGGAGTAGTGACTTATGTGGAGTGGCAGATGTCTACTTATAATGATATGTATCTATCATGATCATTAAATCTATGTCAGAGCCTTGAGGGAGGCAGCCGACCCTCGGGAGCAAAATTTATGATATTTGAGGGATCGGTTGGATGATCCAATGGTCCTGTGTGATTTAATCTCCTTTGGTGAGGTCTGTTGTGAAGGACCCTTACCGCATGACCATAAATGGGCAACCACACATTAGGAATATCATTTTGGAAGAGAACACTTAGTTTTCCCCGGTCTACTCAGATTTGACATTTGATTTTACAGTCCTATTACTGGGTGGCTATTGGAACTGGTTTACGTGACTGGCCGGAGCCGTGTGATGCTCTAATAGGACATAAGTTTTGGAGAGCCGGTGTGGGGTAGGACTGTTTCTGTGTTTTATAGGCGATAGTCCCTACTTATTCTTAAGGCAACCTACTAGGATTATATGTGCTGCCTAATTAATGGATGGAACTTTCTATGAAGACTCTGCGCTCTGAAGCCATAAGTTCTTAGATAATATTGTGTCAGGGTCCTTACTGGGTTCTGGGGCAGCGAGAGTGCTGCGCTCCATCTTGGCATCTCTCCATGTGGGACTCCGAGACCTGCCTGCTACAGATGCAGCTGCCATCTCCTAAGCACGCACGGCTGCGCATCGCTGATATTTAAAGGACCAAAGCACTGATTACAGGAACTCCTACCTGGAGGACTCAGTTGTGGGAATCCCTATAAAAATCCAGCTTAAATTTCCTTCTGCACTGAGTTATTGCCTATTCAGTGTTTCCCTTTCTGGCTCCTGAAACCAAGCATTTCCACTGTGACACCTGTGTATGCTTACCTTGCTCCTGAAGCCAAGCATCTCTGCTGTGATACCTGTGTATGCTTACCTTGTTCCTAAAGCCAAGTATCTCTGCTGTGATACCTGTGTATGCTTACCTTGCTCTTGAAGCCAAGTATCTCTGCTGTGATACCTGTGTATGCCTACCTTGCTCCTGAAACCAAGCATCTCTGCTGTGATACCTGTGTATGCCTACCTTGCTCCTGAAACCTAGTATCTCTGCTGTGATACCTGTGTATGCCTACCTTGCTCCTGAGGCCTAGTATCTCTGCTGTGATACATGTGTATGCCTACCTTGCTCCTGAAGCCTAGTATCTCTGCTGTGATACATGTGTATGCCTACCTTGCTCCTGAAGCCAAGCATCTCTGTTGTGATACCTATGTACGCCTACCTTGCTCCTGAAGCCAAATATCTCTGATGTGATACCTGTGTATGCCTTGCTCCTGAAACTTATCATCTCTGCCGTGATTCCTGTATACATCTATCTGCATCCTGAAAACCAAACCCTCACCAACAGTACCCGCTGGGTAGTCTGTGCTTGTTGAGAGAATTGTGCCTATTAAACTTTGGGTATTCTGCACCTGAATGACATGGGTGCAGGTGTGTTGGGGGAAAGGATGGTAGCACGTTTAGAGAACCTTTTAAACTAGGCAAAGGGGGGGAGGGTCAATTTGAACAAAATAGAACAGAGAGATCAGTGTCTGAATATGTCTCTCCATTAATATCTCAAGGAAGGGATGACTTAAGAAATGTCACATTAGAAAGTATAGAGGAAAGTACACCAAGTAGCAGCAGAAAGCACATGAAAATTAAATGTATGACAACAAATGCAAGAAGCATGACAGGTAAAATGGGGGAGCTGACGCTCTTAGTTGCAGAAGAGGACTATGATGTTATCAGTATAACTGAAACTTGGTGGGATGATTCACATGACTGGGCAGTTAACTTAGAGGGGTATACATTATTTAGGAGGGACAGGAATAATAAAAGGGGTGGAGGAATCTGCATGTATATTAAACCTGACCTTAAACCTACAATAAGGGAAGATATTTATGATACAAGTGACAATGTAGAGACCCTGTGGGTTGAAATAAAGAGTGGGGGGAAAAATCCTAAAAAAATATTACTAGGAACATGCTACAAGCCTCCCAACATTAGTGACCCAGAGGAAACTCAACTACTAATGCAAATAGGTAAGGCTGCTAATAACAGTGCTGTAATTATGGGAGATTTTAACTACCCTGATATAAACTGGGCCAATGAAACTAGTAATTCAGCTAAGGGGGATAGATTTTTAAATGTTCTCAGGGATAACTTCTTGTCACAATTAATAGAGGAGCCAACTAGGAGTAAAGCTATATTGGATTTAGTGCTATCAAACAATACAGATATAATATCAAACATAGAAATCAAAGAACATTTGGGTAACAGTGATCATAACATGGTCACATTTGAAATCTCTTTTCATATGCAGTGTTTTAAAGGCTTAACTAAGACTTTTAATTTCAAGAAAGCAAAATTCAACGATTTAAGGAAATCATTAAATAATATAAATTGGGACAATGTATTTTCTAATAAAAATACAGAGGATAAATGGATAATATTTAAAAATTTGTTAAATAAATATACATATCAATACATACCATATGGTTATAAAAATAAAAATAAAAAAAATAAGCCGTTATGGCTAAATATAAATGTGTTAAAAGAAATTAGGAAAAAACGTAGGGCATTTAAATTATTAAAAGAAAATAGTACAGACTCAGCATACAATATTTATAAGGAATGTAACAAAGCATGCAAAAAAACAATCAAATTAGCCAAAATTGAATATGAAAAATTAATTGCCAAGGATTCTAAGTCTAACCCTAAAAGGTTCTTTAAGTACATAAATAGCAAAAAATCTAAGAAGGATAATATAGGTACATTAAAATGTGTGGAGGGTAGCATGATAAATAATGACAGGGAGAAGGCTGAGGTACTAAACCAGTTTTTTTCTTCAGTATACACAAGAGAGGAACCATTGAATGATACTTTGGAACAGAATAGAACATGCCAGTCCATACCACTAACTGGGTTTTGTTTAGAGGATATCAGGAAAAAACTAAAAAATATTAAGGTAAATAAAACTCCAGGCCCAGATGGAATACACCCAAGGGTGTTAAGGGAACTTAGCACTGTTATAGACAAACCTTTACTCTTAATTTTTCAAGACTCATTATCCTCAGGCATGGTACCCCAGGATTGGCGTAAAGCTGATGTGGTGCCACTCTTCAAAAAGGGAAGCAGGGATGATCCAGGAAGCTATAGACCAGTTAGTCTGACATCAATAGTGGGGAAGATATTTGAAGGGATTATAAGGGATTATATTGATGAGCATATTCGTGTAAACAAGATTATGAGTTCTAATCAGCATGGCTTTAGGAGAAATAGATCATGTCAAACTAATCTAATTAGATTCTACGAGGAAGTAAGTAAAAATATAGATAAAGGGGAATCAGTTGATGTGATATACTTAGATTTTGCAAAGGCATTTGATACAGTGCCACATGAGAGATTAATGCACAAAATTAAGGGACTGGGAATAGCTGAAAATGTTAGCTCATGGATAAATAACTGGATAAAAGATAGGGAGCAACGAGTAGCAGTAAATGGATCATACTCAGATTGGACAAAGGTAATCAGTGGCGTCCCCCAGGGATCAGTACTCGGCCCTGTTCTTTTTAATATTTTTATAAATGACTTGGAGCAAGGATTAAATAGCGACATCTCTATTTTTGCAGATGATACTAAGTTAAGTAAGGTCATTAGGTCAGAGCAGGATGAACTCTCTTTGCAAAGGGATTTGCTAAAATTAGAACTATGGGCAAGTGAATGGAAAATGAGATTTAATACGGAAAAATGTAAGGTTCTACATTTTGGAAGTAAAAATAAGCAGGCTATGTATTTTTTAAATGGGACAAGACTTAGCCAAACACAGGAGGAAAGGGATTTGGGAGTAGTAATAGATAACAAGCTAAAGATGAGTGCACAATGCAGGGCAGCGGCTTCAAAGGCTAATAAGATACTAGCATGTATTAAAAGAGGCATTGATTCAAGGGAGGAAAGCATAATTCTGTCATTATATAAAGCCCTGGTAAGACCTCACCTTGAGTTTGGAGTGCAGTTCTGGGGACCGATTGCTAAAAAAGATATTGCAGAACTAGAAAAAGTTCAGAGAAGGGCCACAAAGCTAATAAGGGGATTGGAGAAATTAACCTATGAGGAGAGGCTAGCCAAACTGGGTCTGTTCTCTTTAGAAAAAAGGCGCTTGAGAGGTGACATGATTACTTTATATAAATATATTCAAGGCCCATATACAGAGATGGCAGAAGCTCTTTTTATTCCAAGAAAATTGGTTCTGACAAGAGGTCATAATTTAAGGTTGGAGGAAAGGAGATATAATCTCCTGCAACGGAAACGTTTTTTCACTGTAAGAGCAATAAAATTGTGGAACTCATTACCAAAGGAGGTAGTGAATGCCAATACCATAGATACATTTAAAAATAGTCTGGATAAATTTCTGTATATAAACAAAATTCATGGATATGATTGCTAGTATTAAATGGGTCACATTTTAATGGGGTTATTTAAGCTTAACTGGAGCTTTTTGTAAGTATTTTAGATTTGTATAGGTTGAACTCGATGGACTTCAGTCTTTTTTCAACCTTATCTACTATGTTACTATGTTACTATGTTACTATGTTATTCTATTCCCTTTTCCCTTACACCAGAATATTGTTGTTTGTAATTTTGCTTCAGTAAAGTATTCACAATAAAATACTTTCTTTGTCCTGTGTCTCTATTTCTGCATACCGAGCTCTACGCCTCCCTGCTCCTTCACACATTGGGACCTATTGCCCCAGGGTACTGCTAGCCTATAATTTATTTTCTTTAGCCGATTTATTTTTCTTTATCCAAATGTAAGTATACATTAATCCAATTCTTATGTTATTGTGTTATTCAGGACAACTTTATTATATGCATATAAGCACTATTTAATAATGTTTGGCTTTCATATTTTTGTCCGGGATAAATTTATATTCCTGCTGCACCCCCTCTCTTACTTGATGGGTGTGTCAATAAAACAGCCATAAGTGTAATACTTTGTAAGATAGAACTGTAGCTAGTATTGTAGATTCTATTATTTTTTAGAAGCACAAAGAATTCTGTATCTGTAGCTAATTTATATTATATTTCTCTTCTAAGATATAGCTGAAGGTTAACTTTTATCTCTTTGCTATTACTTTGAAAGTGTAATAAAAAAGAGTCCCAAAACTCATTATATTTTCTCAGGTTATTTTGTATTGTAATGGATGGATGACCATTATTGGATTGAACTGCAGATTAGTGAATAGACAGATTTTGTCCACTAGGTGGTAGCAAAGATCCATGTACTGATCCATAAGGGACCTATCGCTGTACAGTATGTGAGAATTTAATAGGTATTTTTGTTATGTATAACAACAAGGTGGCAGATAATAGTTTAGTAAGTGCTTTAGATCT